>NC_092565.1:8342998-8942998 GCF_037975245.1 Apostichopus japonicus
GCCCAAAAAAACCCACTGCAAAACGTTTAAAAAACTATAACAACCCGAGTCAAAGCCCGCGTCCATGTAAACGAGCACTATAATACAGAACAGTCTTATATAAATAACCTTCAACTTTCTAAAAATATTACTCCCTTCTATAGATGATTCTTGAATCCTCCAATCGACTTCAAACAATTTTATTCACGGTGCATGTTGCAGCTTCATGTGTGCGTCGAAGCTGGTAGCAACCATGTAGCCCACCCCCCCCCCCTCCCCTCCCATTTTTATTCTGAATAGCTATTCTGCTTGTAAATGGGTGAAATGGTACAAATCAATTAACCTTTCGCTATTATTCTTATTTGAGTCCGTTTAATCTATAGCTGAGAATTAGCATGTTCTTGAGAAATTAATCTCAGTGTTTATTTTAAAGAAAATAGACCAAACGATTATACAACGCAATGTGCATAACTGTTGATACATTTTGTGAGCAGTTATCATGACGTAACCGTAAAAGTCTATTTAAATTAATTTTCTTGATGAATGATCAGTTGGAACAGGGAGTAAGTTTCCTGTTTGAAACCGCTCCTGCAACAAATTACATTATTAAAAGCGATGTTTTGTACTGTAATACGTTTAATACGTATATACGCACCTAGACCATTTCGTTCATACTTGCAATGTAAATGGCAGTTGTTTCTGATAAAAAGTTGCGCCAGTGTGTCTGTTCTGATAAACTGAACTATATGGAAATCGATTACTAAGTGGATGACGTTAGTTCATGATACGTATACCATAGTGTAACTATAGCGTCCACTAAATGTTACATTATGCATTATACCTCCATTCATTTATGTAAATAAGTATAGTACTCAAAAAAATGATATTCTTTAGCAACTGACGCCTCATCACTATCAAAACAGACCTATACATCTTACGAGAATATTTCGTAACTACATCATAAGTTATAAGCTGTGTGGAATATGATTACAATCTCAACAGTGTGTGTTCGATATATCGAACAGTGTACACAAACCACATTAGTAAGCCAAGATTAGGTAACGGGAGTGCTGCATGCCGCGACCGCCTCGATAGCAGGATTATAAAGTGCTTTCTGGAACGCGGCAAAACAGGAGATATGTTCATACGATGCGAAAATGAAATATTATATCGTGAACCAATTTCAGACATAGCAGACAGTAAAGGAATTCTGCAGTGCTTTTATTTTTGTTGGAGATTTCCTGGGCAATATTCTCTGCGCAAAAAAAATCCATTTATGATTAATTAGATTCATCAATCAGTCAGTATCATCAATAATCATAAGTCTCACTTAATATGTTGACATGTTTGATGGAAATTAGAGGAAATATTTTATCTTCCATGCATAGCCTTGAATAATGTCGTAAAATAACCAGTCCCGTTTATTCCAAAGCAAATGATGTTAATCAATTTAACTCTTTCTGTGATTCCAACTTCACATGAAATAGTTATACTAGACATGTATCAGCAATTTGCAATTTAGATTTCCATTTGCGATGTATAAGCACCCTTTGAGCAAAACTCAAGTATAGTGTGAGCTGTGGACATCTCTTCCTCTCTGTAAAGAATGCTTTTTTAGACAGTAATATTAGATTACCGACATCCTTGTTTAAAATCGTCAACAACCTTGGAATCTTTTATCGAAAATGCCAGGAGAGTCGATGCCAAACGAAATAGTTTGTAGACAAATAATAACAGCAAAGAGACGTGGAAAGGTGTGTGACAGATGTATAAACTACTTCTTCGTGACATTTCTCATCTCATCGCTCCTACAGGGGAATGAGAAGATTTTAGTCGGTTTGTCATAGAACCCTGGATATCTCAGTTGCCATAGCAACAGTTGCCATGGTAAAGATGAATGTTTTCTGAGGTGCAAGTCTCGGGGTTAACCCTGGGTGGGTTGACCGAGGGAGACAGGACGATTATATCTGGGCAGGGTCCAAATTTGTGTGTATGGTGGGTGAGTTTGCGTGGATGCGTGAGCGTGTGTCTGTTACACCTGTAATTTCCTATCAAAGACTCCTCCTAAACCAGTGCTTCTCATCCTTTTCTCTCAGATTCGACCCCCCCCCCCCACCTGCAGGGTGATAAAGTGTTTCCTCCATCCCCCTCCCCAAATACTTTTACAAAAACTTACCATATATTTGTTTCAATCACTTTCTTTTCACACACACTGTAACGGCGAACATAACGATTCAATCAATGTTCATATTATCTGTTGCGATTCACTCTATAGTACACAAAATAATGTGTTCATCGTTATCTGTAATCCTTGGATATGGACATAATCAAAGTAGGCTACGTGTGTTCAGAGGTTGAGTTATCTGAATTTATAAAACAATGGATTGACATGACCAAAACGACCTCCTCTAAGGGAGCCCGCTGCCGTCATTTTAATTTAAAGGAGCATTCCAATGATTCAAAACATATTTAGACCTGGATATATTGAAACCCGGAACCTTCTGTATAAAGTCATCTTTAAGACTGCTGTTTCATCTATATAATGGTACAAATTCAAACTAGTATGTCTAACCAATGTGCACTATACAGTAGGCTACTTAAACGTGTGCTCGTGAACATTAAGTATATTTAACATATCATTATAGGGTTCAGTTTCGATTTTTCCCCTCTGTACCTCTAACCTCACCCCTCTTGAGATTTTAACAAATATAATGGAAATTTTAAGATAAAACAATTCAAGTGAAACTTCGAATGAAATGTTGAAAATTTCGACTTGTTCCCACTAAATCGACTATTTATATTAAAAAACAAATTGAGAAAGAACTATAACAGAATGCGGAATGTTCGTTCTATCAGTAAGTTCGTCCTATTAGATATTTCGTCCTATCAGTGCGTTCGTTCTATCAGTGAATAAGGTCCGCCCATTTTTGGTTTTTACCGAGCCTTGTTACCAGAAAGAGAGCGCTATTTCGCTCATCTTGATGGCGCACTTCAAGAATGATTAACACTGCGTTGGTATCGCAGCGTGTGGTAAGAAATAGTACGGTACCGAGGAACGTTAGGGGTTTCTTTACTGATTATGGGAGGGGAGAGGGGTGTTAGGACCTGCGGGCATGTTAGTATTTGGTTTATCGATTACTGACCGGGGGGGGGGTGTGGTGCACCTCCATGAGACGTTAGGGCTATTTACCGATTATTGAAGGGGAGATGGTGTAGGCATCCGGGAGCACTAGGGGTTTAGGAGCTATGTAAGTATTTGTCAGTATTATGGTTATAGCATAACGGTTAAAATAAACCTCTGAGCACGTGAATACTTTTAAAATTACAGTGACGCATAAGAAATGCTATTCACTCACGAATGTCCAATATAATTTCTTTATTCTATACTAAGGTCAATCATAAAGGCTTTCTTTGACTCACAATATTTCCTTAAAAGGAATGTTTCCCTGCCCTCCTCCCATCACAACGACGCTCACATCAAATTTCGGCATCTATGTTTAATCAACAAACAACTTTTTCTATAGTTTCTTTAATAAAGGGATCTGCAATCCTCCGCGTGTGACCAGAATTTGCTTGTAGGTCACTCGTGGGATCAATTTTTCCCCCAACATATACGCACTGAGACTCTTAAAGGTTATGCACCTATCATATATAAACATTTCATTCGCGGCACCCATATTCCTGTTTTTTTTTCGCGATACACGAGGAAAAGTCGTAGATACGGTATATAGTTAGATGGGGTTTGAGTTTCAGTTTTAATATACAGGTATTATAGAAACACTACTGGAACAGTCATCTATTGTGGTTATTTAAATTTGTTCTTAACGGAAAAAAAGATATTTAAACTATCGTTAATTATTTGGCCTCGTTTTATCAGGGAGTTGTTCGGCGGTCACATCAACACAGTTGCGAACAGAAATGGAGAGACAATCGTTTGTTAATTGATGGCGCTCTATCGTAATAATATCAAAGCTATGAATTTGTCGACCAAAATTTCGCTGGTGTAGAGAAAGCCATTTCAAGGGTTACTCGCAATGGTCGATTATTTTGTAATCAGCAAAAGCTATCATGTTTTACGTTGCATTGGTATTTTATCGTCATTCATTGGACTATTTCATTTCGTATGTGCATCGAAACACGTAGTGGTGTTTATCAATTTTACATGATGCGAAAGACACAATACAGTATTAATATGATAGTTAAATCATACTGTACCATAATACATTATTTCAAAATCTGCTAAAAACGGTCACAAAATGTTGTGACACAATACTTGACGTTGATATTAACCAGAATGCTGAAATCGGTATCAATCTCAGCTAAGCGCCTTCTCGCAGTTCCCGAAAGGATTTTTTCCTTTTTTTTCCCTTATTTTTTTTACAGAAAATTGCTAAATGACGACGATGCTAAGATAAGCATAAACCAAACGTTAAATTTAAATTACAACAGCTGCTTGTTATACCAGTTATGTTATAAGTGGGGCTGTATAAGTATTATCAATTCAATTTGTTATAGGCTACCTATTAAGCTTGATGGTATGGTATGTGATGGTATGATTGGACTATTATAACAGTCATTTGGTATAACAGTCAATTTAGGATTGTAGAATTCCAAAGGGTTATTTCTTAAACTGTCATGCAGTACTTTTGTTTATAACCAGAGATCCAACAGACTTATGTGAGAACATTGCGTCAGTTTTCAAACTTTGACCTCTGTTAATCGCACATGACATTTGACCCACACAAAAACAATGTTTTTTTCATTAAGTTGGATCGATATACCACCTATGAAATCAAGTTTTAGGTTTATTGTTCTCACAAAATGTTCAGAAGCTGAGCTCTGTTTCCCGAAAATGACCTTTGACCTCCACTAAAAACATTAGGTTTCTTGTACTTAATTAGGTGGATCCATATATCACGTTAACAGTTCAGCAAACCTTACTTTTTCATTTATCATGTTAAGAAGAATTTCAGACCTTCATCGCTGTTGACCTCAAATGACCTTTGACTTCGACAAAGCAATATCTTTGGCTCTTTCACTTAATAAGGTGGAACCACATACCATGTATCACGTGCACTTTCATCGCCCACACTCACACATACAAACGTATATCATCAACATCGCATAGATTTCTATTGCTTTTTGCAAGGAATCAACAAATTCCCCATTAAAGGAAAAGCAACCATTAGCTGTCCATTACCCGATAATGATGAACAACTCACGCAAACAGCTATAGGAAACTCAATCTTCCTTTGAGAGGTAACCTTGTCAAAAGTTGTGTCTAGGAGCTGTCATTTTGCAAAAGTGTTACAATAATAATAATAATAACAATAATAATAATAATTAACATTTATATAGCGCTTTTACGTAACGAATATCTCAAAGTGCTTTACAAAGTCAAAGTGAAAACCCCTAATTGGGAAAAGATATTTTATTATCAGTTTGGGAAAGGTTGTTCGTTACGGTTATGTCTATCACATAGACGAATGATAGTGCATTTGTGTCTCCTTTAAGATTGCTGGATTGCAAGATATGCTAAATGTCTTTTTTGTCCTTTTGTATCAATATATAAAAATTCAATGTTCAAAGCCGATGAAGGATGTGTTCGTTCAAGAGGAACGTCCCTCTTTGAAAGGGAATTGCACTTGTCAGCTTATTACATCCCTAACTAATTGGTACAAATGGTTGTGTATGTTTAATAAGCTCGGCCATGGTAACCACGCGTAAACCTCTCTCAGACGGTTTCGATCAATCAACAAACTATAACTTTATAAGCGAGTCTGATTATTTGACTTCTCGATATCTAAATAGTTGGTAAATATCCAATCTTGTAGCAGTCGTCTTAAGGAGATACTATTTCCTCAAACCCTTTTCTGTAAACAGTGGAAATATGTTATCACATATTTCATTTTGCTTTCAGTACAACCGCACATGTGGTCCCAACTACGTTGAAATCGTTTCTGATCGACGTCAGTAGCAAATATAGGCTGCCTATATATGCTCTATATGTGTGTGTAAACTATCCATTCAGACCATCATGTTTCACAGCCTTTAGCAATGGATATTAAGAGATACAAGTGATCGTTGTTGAACTCCTGTACTTGGTGCATGGAAAGGTAATGACAAATGACAAGATCCCTCGGAGACCTCGAATATTCCCTTAGTAAAGGAGACCTATAAAGTACGGAGCATGAACCTGGTCAAATATACTCTTTTGTTCATCGAGTCATAGTCCACTATGAAGGGGGAAGGGTAACACCCTGTTATTCATCAGCTTACTGTCCGCTGTATATGGGAAGGGACATTGAACTAAGTGTTCACTGTGTATGCAGAGGGGAAGGGACGTTTGTTCATCAAATCATATACTATGTATGAGAAGGGGACGGGATTTAGTTCATCAACTCATTGTATACACTGTGCATTTGAAGACCGGGAAGGATAATTCTTTTCATATCTTCGCAATCCACTCTTGGTGCAGATGTTCTGTTCAGGCATGTCTGTCATCAATTTATGCTCTTGTCATCATTTGATCGTTACAGAGCTTTTAGCAAAACAAATATGCAGTGAAGTAATTAGTCCCGTTTGGGGACGCTCGTCAAACATTACAATAGGGATATGTTGATTATTTACATTTCTCATATTAAATCTTTTCGGATTGGAGTGGCTCACGAGACATTATTACTATGACCGCACATTTTAGTAACGTCAAACTTTTTTTTTTCAGGCAAAGTTTGAGTTGATTGGTAACTTTCGGCAAAACAATGGACTAAAGTAAGTCCACCTTCCCGTACAAAGTGGACAGTCAATAAGTTGATGAACAAAGCGTCTTACCCTTCCCGTACATATAGTGTTGAATGAACAAAACTCACTCCCACTTCTCATATACACAGTGAAAAATTAGTTAATGAGCAACACTGCCTCGCCCTTCCGAACATAGTATGGTAATGGCTGGGAGAAGAGCTCAGTTGGGGCATTCACATTCGGTCCGGGTAGATTTACACCACTACTCCTGGCTCAGGACTATACCCGGCTTCAATCCAGCAATCTCACCTAAAAATTCAAGAGTATTTATCAGCAATACCTTGCGTTATGATCTAAATATATATCTAATTTAAAGCCTTAGCCTTTCATTTTCTCTGGGGCGCTTGCTGGGGAGGAACAATGATACGACATATGGAAGGTGGCATCAACAACCCCTTCACCCCCTCCTGTATAAATTCTGGTTCTACCTCTGGCCTTTCCATAAACGTTCATTTCGCTACCTAAATTAAATCAATCTGTCGGAAAAGATGTGCGTTTGCCGCCTCACAGCATTTGAAATTCCGTGCACGCTATACGTTGCAAATGTCGTTCTATAGCTTCGCAATTTTATAAGAACCACTAAGCATTCCATCTAATGAAATATGCATGCCATATTCTATAACTTCGTTAATATTTTCGCCACTTATAATTATGAATTTCTTCGTGAAAATAGAAAGAAAATAAAAAGAACAAACAGGGTTCTCCCTGACGTAATTCTTTCGTGTTTTTTTATCCTGTTTTCCTTCTAGCTTGTCCGAACTCAATTCTCTTCCACTTGACGTACTTAATCTTTTCCAATTATTTGACACTTCTTTTCAACTATTCAAACATGTGTATTTTCACGATTCGTTTTATCCAGCCTCAGGTAATCTTGTTGAACCACTTCATTGGCCGGGTTCGGTTGGGTGTTACCTGAGTGCGGCTCATATATTGGTGTGTGTTCAAGTTAACGGGTGAGTCGTATCGAGTTTTACTTTAATATGTTTGATGAAAATGGCGTCTTCTCTGGTAAGTTCTTTATTTCACCCCAGCGGTGAGTACTTCTCAAATGCGTCTATTGTTACAATATATCAAACATTTTCGTGAATAGAATCAAGAGTATTTCTAAATATCGCTTTATACTCACAGCTAATTGCAATCATAAAAAATCCTTCAAATATACTGATCAAACAGCTAAAAGCCATAAAGTCCAAACTTACATGGTTCTCACACTATTTAAGTACTCAAAACTTTTTATGGCAACTCATTGTTGCTTCGACCTAGTTAGATTAATTATAATATGAGCTTTGGGACTATATATGCAGTATGGGCTGGATAAATGAAGTTGCTTTATCTCAAAGCAGGATTCTGCAGCATAAAATAGAGAATTTTATTAAAGTCAATAAAAGTTCAGCTTTTCAAGGTAAAGTGTAATTAATGAAAGGCGCTCCCGAGTCCGGTCTTTGGTTGTCATTAACTTTGGGAACGAAACCGTTAAGTGGCAGTGCATATAGACTACACATGGAACCATAACGTTAGGCGCCGTCCTCATAAACTATACCGTTCATATAAATATATGTCTCTACAGCTCTGTGTGTAGCTCACGCCCCCCCCCCCACTCCCCCCACACACACCTGAGGATAGAAGTGACTCATTCCGTTAATGCATAGTGTAGCCTACTTTTTCCATTTTGGTAATGAAAATAATGAAGAAAGTACTATTTTGTTATTAAAAGAGTGATTTTTTTCTTCATATTAGAAGTCTAATTCTAAAGGCCGTTTTGTTTAAAAGAGAAACATTCAAACACTGATCAAATTTGAGGTGATTTTCCGGTTTGCTTCCTTTAATCAATGTCCCCGTGCCCTTCGAAGTTTGTGCCCCCTCCACCGCCGATCCCCATACATATTGAATATTTTCCCGCCGTATATATGCTTCCACTCCACAACAGTGCAACTGTGGGCAATGTGTTTGTGTTTCATGTGTCTAATATTTGGCTACTAGCCGACTACCTTTCTCCGGTCACGTGGTTATCCGTCAAACTTGGTCAAGTTTGAGTGAAAAGTATTTCGAGTTCTACTCCTAAACCATACGGCCGATGGCCTTGGTTATGTGCCCGGGCATAGAATTTAGTGCCTCCTGTGATTTATGGCGTCATGCGGTCAAAGGTCGAATGAGCAAGTACTGCATCCAGTTGCGTCGAGGGTCATGTCGGACTCCGGGAACAATTATATCACAGGGACCCAGTTTTCAATTTTACTTCAGCTGTTTAGGAAAATAAGAACACATTTTTCTTTGTCCCATAATTCTCCGGGCGCCTAAATGACCCTCGCCCCCGGAGTTTACCCCCCCCCCCCTTACCACTCTCGTCAAACCTGCATTCATATTATATGAATACATATGATGAACAGTAAACAGCGATCAACTTACGCCAGAAACTTGTGACAACCAGTCCCATTGGCACAATGGTTACTTTAATATTATCACGTTAGCTTTTTAAGCACATCATGTATATATAATGTGTCAACTGGTCTCCTTAAAATGATGAACCTATAGTGATGTATGTGCCCAATCTACTATAACGCAATTAAGGTCACTCAGCATATGAAAATAATCGTTCATAACTCTAACACGGTTGACCAGCCGAGAGTTATTACAATATGATTGAATGGTAGTATTTCAATTTCCAAGTCGTAACAATTTATGATTCGGTCATACCCCCTCCATACTACGTTCGAGGAGCAAGTGACCAACAGCGTAGCCCGTGTTTTCTTTATTCGAATAGCGACGTTAGTATCAACAAAAATGTTCGTACAACAATGTACACATTTATATTGCATGGTGAATATCCCATCATACACTCCAAAAATCTCATGACATCTCTTTTCGTAACATTACAAATGCGTGTTTGTTTGTTTTTGGGGGGGGGGGGGAGGGGGGTTAACAGTAAAGTTAAAAATTAGTTTACAAAAATATTTACAGATTAATGAAATTCCCCTACACTAGGACGTAGTTCGGCGAACACCATTGAAAATTAATTGATTGTGGTCACGTGTTCAGCCCGTTTGAGCCAAAATCATTACAAAAAAATCATACATAAGAAAGATAATTTTCGACAAACAAAAAAAATCAACATTTCCCCATGCGAGGGCTCTAGTTAAAACTAGTCTAAAAGTGTTCCTTGGCCTTACACACGGAGATGTTTAGAAGTAGGCCTATTGATTATTTTCTTCCGTTGAAATTTGTTTGCCTGTATTATTAAGTGATAACGCTTTTCCAATTGATGATTGAAATTCAAATAGCCTACGAGATTTTCTCGACTTTTATGTTCAAGACGTCCAATGGGATTTAACCCAAAACGCATTTAGCAGTAACCCTACATGCAATAACGCGTGTCTCCATTTGTAAATTGCTTCTCGGATAACCAAAATATGCCTAATCACTGTCCATTTACCTCTATAATAGATCCAAGAGCTGAACATTACTCCAGCAGCCTTTGTTGCAAGCTCTTCGCGCAGTGACAGCAGTAAAACCAACTGAATGCAGCGATAGGCTCTCTTCTGGGGGAGTTCTCTGAAAACGAATGCTAACCGGAACCAAGATATATTCTCACAAGCTTTTAAGACTCCTCAAAGGTGACTCACTTCACTACATTTATATTACTTTGAATTCAGAGATCATAGTCTGTGAAAGTTTAGTGGGAAAAAATAACAGAGATCTCTATATATAGTAATTACCAAACTAAAACAAAGATTTTTTATTTCTTGCAGTCAACAGTTAGTTGAAATAGTTAATTGACCAATCAGTACGTAATACAAAGAGTATGAAACGCAGGAACTTGTATTTTACATAGTTTTGTAAAGGAAGAAAATCGTAGATGTGAATTTATTAATCACGCATTGTCTGTTATGAAAAATTGCAAAGTGCAATTAATATTGCAAAGATTAGTAAGTATAACACTGTATCTTGACAATATCATCACCCCATACATAGCTTTTCAGAAAAGGTTTTCTTTAACCTAACCCTAGTTGATGTCAGTATTTTGAATGTACCTATTGTCATTATAGGCGTTCAGGTCAGGGGCAGTGTGTAACGAGGTCATTTTCATCAGGCCAAGTCACACGTCATTTGATTTTACCGCGTGTCAAGTCAACTTACAAGTCGAGTCGAGTTTAGTTACAAGTCAAATATAAAGCCAACTGAAAAACCATAACAGATTATACATTAACGGTGAAGGCCCAGCAAGGTCTAACTTCATACAACATGCATGTGTATATGCATGGAAATCATCTAACTGAATTTTCACACCACCATTTATAACATTCAACCCAGGAATGCCGCATAAACTTAGATTTACTATATTCTAAATATACTACATATATTAGCACTCTGCTTACTTGATATGTATGCTCATATTTATTCTGAAAGTATAAAATATATTCTGTAAAAAAAAAAAGTATAAAATATATATAAAGTATAAAGTATATTATGAAAGTATGTTATATTTATAACACTCGTGTATCTTCTATCTATATCCTTCCAATTGTGATTCGGTCTTTTTGAATTTAGGGAGATTACAGTCATTTTTGTTCGAAATAAAATAGTGCAGGTTATTTCAAGTCCCCTCTCAGCTATTTAAGTTATTGCTCGGAGGACGTTCCTTCAAAACGACTGGATTATATAGCCTACTTGCTTCATGTCAGCCTGTTGTATTGTCGGTCAGAAATCGATATTGAATATAAATAAAAATGATACATGACAGCTTTGAGATCGTTACTTTTTACTTCCTCCTTATACCAATCTATCTAGAAATATTCGCTCTTTGTTTTGTTATTAATTGTTGAACAAACATCCTAACAGTTAAATTATATCATTTTGCGTTCAACGTTTCGCTTATCCTACATTCAAACCAACCCAGAATTTTCGTATTGTATGCGATTTCATACTCTAGTAGAAATCAAAGTTTCAATGGCGGCTCTGTAGTTCAAATGAGTCATAAACATGATTGGGGCTCGAAATTTCGTTTATTCAGAACGTGATCATTTCACGCTTTGTATTTATAATGTTGTAGTATATAGACTGAATGTATATAGAACACAGAAATCCGTGTTTGGAATTATTGGGTAACTCCCGCAATAGGCAACTACTGTCTTTCAGTTAAGTAAAACGCCCTCTCTCTCAGGTAACGTTATTACCATGGAGACATCAGTTTACCCCCTGTTTAATTGCATACAGACTTCTCTCTACTCTCGTTAAATGCTGGCTTTCTCGACGCTTATCTTGTAATTTACACTCCAATAGAAACCATTTCACGAAGACATCTCTTACTCCCACAAACACCACGGTCATTTCCAACAAAGTGGGGCATTAATCCTTTATGAATCGGCCGAACATAACTCGCAACTTAAATGCGGCAACGATCAGATTCAATTTGGCTGAAATTGCCCATGAGAATCTGTAACGCACTAAAACGCCCATCCAGAATATCTATAAATCACCGGCTCCTGTCAGAAGTGCTTTTGGAATATAAAGATAGGTTGATCCGAGATCTCATTACGTTCAAGTCGGTTTTATGTGCTGTTATTTTATAGTCCTCGAGAGGATCAGGGACATAATTAGTCGGTAAGACACAAGACATGCTTTTGCTGTAAGCACTGTGTGGTTCACAAAACTTAACAGCTCCCAACCTGGTAAAAAGCAAAAAAAACACTGAAATCAGAATCAGTTTTATATGTTAAAGGGATATCATGAAAGACTTGTGACCAGGCGCGTAGCCAGGAATTTGCCAAGGGAGGGGCGAAACTGTAGATTCGGCATTGCAAACTTTCTAAGCGTAGTGCCACTATGATTGGCGCGAAGCGTACAAGAAAAGTTTGGCTGTAAATGCCTCCCAGATCGCCGGAAATGGCACTTCCTATGCCTTGTTAGTTGCATCTTAGCATTTTCTCTTTTAAAAATACTAGCGATATCATAAAAACCTTAAAAATTTTTGTAAAAAATATGCTCAAGGGGGGGGGGAGGCGGCTGCCCCCTTCGCCCCCCCCCTTGGCTACGCGCCTGCTTGTGACGTATTTCGTAGTATCAGGTTAATATTCAGAAAATCAAATAGAAAGAGTATGTGCCTGTAAGTCAGACTAAGTTAATGAGTAGTTAATTAGTCGACAGCATGTTTGAATCCCCAAATATGGATATACCTGAATTAGCCCTATTATGAGAAAATTAGAGCTAGTCCATAAGAGACATATTATTTACTCGCATAAAGGAGCATAACAATAGTATTTTGATGAGAACATTCAATACACAATATGCTCACAAGATGTTCGTGCTGAAAATGGTGGATTAACCTATCAAGTACGATGTTCATCTAAGCTTGGCTTTTGGAGTCACTGACCTTTGACCTTCACATAAATCATTGAGTTCTTACTAAGTTGGATCCACATACAAAACATGACGTTTACCCAACTTGACTTTTGAAGCAGCAATGTTTAAAAGAATTTCAGACTTTGACCTCTGTTGACCTCATATGACCTTTGACATCCACAAAAACATATCTGAGTTTCGTTCTTAATATTGTGGAGCCGCATCCAAAATATGGAAGCTTATCCAAGCCTGACATTTGCAATTATAACGTTTACATGGTTGTCAGACTTTGACCTCTCTTGACCTAGAATTACCTTTGACCTTCACAGCACACAAGCCATGACGTCACTTATACACATATACATACACACGCAAAATCACACGCCATCACCATTGCATAGATTCCTTTGGCCTTCGGCAAGGAATCAGAACTGACATTGTTTCCAGTAATAACTCTTTTTGATATCAAGATAAAAATCTGACGTGTAAACGAAATATAATAAGATATTATACCTAGCTAATGTGTTCAGCCTATTGTTTCATGGGTTATTAATTACGTTAATCACGACCAAATAGTTCGATGGAAAAGTGGCATCCGTCTGTTTAAATATGATTAGGAAGTTTATTGACTGAACCATAAAATGTCATGAGTTTTCCTCTATCTGATATGGAACTTTTTTAAGTGCCAACGAGATGTTAATATAGTTTAGGTGAAATATCTTAATATCTTAATGTGTGGATTAAGATATCAAACCACAGAGATAGGAGGTGTTAATATCTCAGTTCACAATACGCTGAGATGTTGAAAGATTGATATACAAGATATTAATATCTCAATATCTGAACATTAAGATATTGAAATATTAAAATACGATATCTTTATATCCTAATATATGTTCATTGAAGTGCTGATATACAAGATCGTAATATTTTAATAACTGTACATTAAGATATTGAGAATATTGACATCTTTGTATCTTTACACGAAGATTCCTGCGTATCATTACATGATGATGTGAATGAAAGTAGTAAATATCAGCTCATCTTTGAGAGACGTCACTTGCCAAAATAATAATGTGACAGAGAATTATAAAGACACCCACTGGTCTAAACGCCCGCCTTAATATCTTCTTTCATTGCTGGGATATAAATTTTTGATTCCCAACAAATAACTATGACATTACAACTGGTACATACATTAAATTGCCTTTGTTTTAGTTTCTTGTTCGGATAAGTATTAAAGCTGTGTACAAAATGTAGCTGTTCTGTATGGCACAGTATGATGCGATCAACAAGTATTGCAAAATTTGTGTTATTCTTAAAGGTTAACTTAAAATTTCAATTTTAAAAGAAAACAAATGCCGATTGTTATTGATGTACTAAACATGAAAATGAATAATGAGTGAGTGTGATGATTTGTCCCATAATCATCACGTATTACGTAACTAGCTGAGAAAGAGGAGGGGTGTTCTTATCTTTTACAACTGGAAGTATACACAACAAAAAATAAAATACACAACAGAAGAAAATGAGTATAAAGATATCTGTGACTACTTTAAATACAACCTAAACAGAGTTTTCGATATCTATCCATGGCTGCTGTTAGGTAAACCCTTCGTCACTGCTATCGTATATAATGCAGTTTTTAAGCTCGTTTAGACCGAGAGAAGCCTTACCATGGTGAATAGACTCCCCCCTCGGAAGTTATAATCGTCGATTAAAGTGGCCATAACGATTACCTGTTAATCACCTCCTCCCCACAGTTGGACCCACGTTAAAACCTGATGCCCCATTTAACAACTAGTAATAAAATCAAAAACATTTAAGCTAAGTGATGATATTTTCTTCGAAAGTATTGTGTGGTTTAAAGTATTGCATTAAGGGAACCTCTGAATTAGCTCGTACAGATGAATGCAAATGAGGGTTTTTTAAAAATTTATTTCCCACGTGTATGATTTAACGATCAAAAGGTGAATATATGCTGCAGAGGAAGAGGTCGCAGGCAGCATCGATTTGCAAGCTCCAGTGATCAATAGTTGAATGTAAGTTATCGTCATATCAAAAGTCAAAAGTTAAAATTATTCTATATGCGCACAACGTTTTCTGTGTGGTGGAAAGTTGAAGGGGGGGGGGGGGTTAATTTGAATGCGACGTGGAAAGTAATGCTTGGTATATTTTGTCCAACCTGAGGATTTTCCTGGTAAGTAATGTCCCGTTTAAAGTTTCTCCAGGGAAGGCGGGTGTGCAGTGTGATGTTATGCCAGTTCTAAAGTCAAGACCTGATCTTTGCGTTGTATGGTCCTATTTCTTTGCACCCTAGTAAATACCACAACGGCCATATTATACATTCACGGCAGCTGTTCATCAAACGGGAAATACCGAACACAGAAACAGGGCAGTGTTCTATTATTTATGCCGGGGCATCGATCATGCGGGAAGCAACCCCCCCCCCCCACGGTGTGGGGTATCAAGAAGGAATTTTATGCACTTTGTTGAACAGTATATGGATATTCCTGTAGCTGATGTTGCTTGCTTGAAAAGAATGTGCTGGAAATTGCTTCTCTTTAGGCCAAAACCACAACCTCTCATAGAATTCTGTATGGCGAATATAAGACTTTTCAGATTTAGTGGTAATCGTTGTGAATGCATCTGGCTAAAACAAAGTGAACTACGTCATCACCACAAGTCAGACGAACTGTTTTTTGTCTTTCTTTCTAATATTAAACGTACAAACTTATTACTTAACGAATTTAATATTCTACCGGAAGTTTCATTTTTGATGAAATTCTAAGCACAGAGAGTCTACATAGCTTAGCAAGAATACCAAATGTATCAGATTTAAAGGATAATTCGATAATTATAATAGAAAAGAAAAGCTTTTGTAGAAGGTTTGCCGTTATAACATCACAAACCACCAACTGATGTCCACACACTAGAAAAAGAGGGTTTAACTATATTACATTCAATCAACCATATCTTTGGTAAAGGGCAATATATTGAGATGGGAGATGTAACTAATAATGTAGGCCTAAATCATCTTCCTTAAAAGCTGGTCATCAAATGGATTGAATAAAACAGCAAGATGTTGACACGGTAAATACAGCAAAACTCAGTTTAAACAATGGAACAACGAACACACTGTGAGTATACTATGTCACCCTAACCATCCTGTATGTGAACAGTGGTTCTAAAATGTAGGATATCCAGTTAAATGAGTATATGCTATGTCACCATAGTTACCGGTGTACCTGTATTTGAACAGTGATTCTAGAATGTAGGATATTCAGTGATGTCACCCTAATTACTGATTAACTTGAATGTGAAATGTGGGATATCTAGTGATTTCATGCAGTAAAAATATGAAATAAATCATTTTGTTTTACAGATGGTTACAGATAATAACATTCCTCAAGAATTTGTTTTTATCAATAAAATGTATTTCAGTAGGCCCGACTTCCAATTGAAGAGCCTATTTGATTATTGCAAGGAGCATTCAACAGTATATGGGCCATGTGTCGTACGTCACTGGACTGGCAGTTTTTATACTATTTCGGTGGACCCGACGGCAGATTATATCAAGGGGGCATATCTGGATATCTATATGAATAACCAATGGACCCTAAACAGTACAAGAGGGCCTGTATTGGTTAGCTGGCTTTGGTTTACTTGTCACCGGACCCTGGACACCAGAAGGACACTGTTTCGGCCGCGCCGGCCTGGTAAGTTCCCCGTTGTGTGCAGGGCATTCCAGTGACCGTCTTTTGATACGCTGTGTTTGAGGTTCAAAAGAAATGGGCACACTGGTTTAGGAGCGGTTTGTGGGGAAGGGGTGGGACGGGGAGGACGTGGACGGTGACGCAGGGGGTGCGCATAAGGTCACTGAGTTCATTTTTCGTTAAACATATTTCGTAATACTATTTGTGATGGCTTCTCAAAGAATTTGGATGAACGGCAATTGTTCCCCCTAACATCAAGTATGACTGATATCCGTCCTCTTCTTCCTTGCCTACTTTTTTTTTCTGTTCTAACGATGAAAACTTTGCGCTCCGAACCCATCCAATTGCTTTCTTGTTTATCTCTTTACTTTCCTAAACTTACCTGTCAGACCCTTTAAAAGGCCCGACTGATTGAGGAAAGTTCCCCTGCCGTTACACACAGACAAGTGATTGAACAGTCTATGGGGATCAATGGCTGCGAGTGGAAGGAGGCAAGATTTATTCGCGCGATCAACACTAATTGTCGAGGCTTTACGAGCAGTTAGCTGACAAGCAAAATGCTCTAGTCATGATAAATTTGTCGTCTGCCCATTTGACGGAAGCCCGACTACTCGCTGACAAATTTCCAAATGTCTTTGTCCCTAATATATCTTGAGGAATGCATGTATTATCCTATGGTGTCACATTTAAGCCAAAAAGAAAGCTATTTCGAGCCTCAAATTCGAATGTTCTGAAGTAATTGATAAAGTTCTTTAATGCTTGCAACGGATGGAAGGTAATGGGTGTTTGTTAAGTTGAATTAGTGCGCAATAGGTAACGGGGACTTCTATTTAACCGGCAATTTAACACAGTAAGACGAGGTAGTCGCAGCACTTATCTCAATTCTAATGGGAACATTACGGCGCAGCAAAGCGCTCGCCGACCGTGAAGACTTTAACAAGCTTGTTCCGACGGGAGTGATAATTCTCTTCTTCGCCGTCTCCTTGCCTCTCGGAGCCTTTACTGTTTTTACGTTGTCGATCTTTTCTCATTAATTCCTATTAGAAATTGATGTTTTTTGAAGAGATTGAATCATAAACATTTTGGCTCTTAAAAGGTCACATTTTATACATTTGGACGTTATAAATCCACCTTATAGGGTTTGAAGCAATTCAAGGTATCACAGATCAAATGGACGAGAAATCTCCAGAGCATTGAACTACAAGTGGTTTCATTTTTATAATGTTGTCCGTAAAAACAGTTCGAATTAGAAGCGATATGCGGGTTTTTATCGATATTTATTTATCGAATTGAACAAAAGGCCATTTCATGGGGAAATGCGTGGGAAATGAACAACTTCGAATGGGAAAACTTTGCGATACAAAGTAATAAATAATTCTTGCTATACATTCACGAGGGCCGCTATTCATCAGAGTATATATTGATCAGTGGCAATGCAACTGCTTGAAAACACTTTGTATGAGAAATATATGTTAAACGTTTTAAGGCTCAGTTTGTTTATTTTTAATAAAGATTTAACAACTTTAGGATATTCTTAATATCGAAAGATTTCTACTGAAAGTGCTACTGTTATTTTATTTATTTATCAAAATGGAAGTACAGGTGCAAATGTCACTAATATGTAATAATTTCAAATAGCTAAAGCTAATGGAATAAACGCGGGTTCCCGGGGGCGTAGCCAGCCTTCGTTGTGTGATGAGTAAACTCCATATGTCCCTATATTTTAAGAGTCAGAGACTTTAAGTTTGATTAACGCATCTATAGGTATGACATTTCATGATACCATACAGGCCCTAGCCACTGATACACTGCGGGAACTGTAATAAAAAAAAAAAGTATAACTAAAATACACAATCTTGCACACCCTTCATCTCAGAATTCAGCCATACTGCGTGAAAACACAACTGTTCTAAGCATTTGTCAATAACAAACATTTTACTACCGATTTAAAAAAAATATCAAATAACTTAGGCTAAGTAACAATCCTGTTTGTATGTCACAAACATTATAATCTCTGTGTTGGTCGTATTAGATTACCATAGTACGGTATTCATTCAGGCCCGTAACCAGAGAATTTTAGGCTCGAGGTAGATCATAGGTTGGTGTATGTCCGTCTTGGGGGGGGGGTGGGCAGTGGCGTAGCTACGGGGGCCCGGGGGGCCCATGAAATCGGCTGGCCCCCCCACTGCCCCCCCACTGGGAGTGGGGTAAAAAAATGTTGTAAAAAAAAAAAACACTCATCAGTGCAATTCACTAATATTTTTTGTTCAATAATTTGGGAAATAGAGTTACACAATTTTCTCGTCTGCATCTGGCAGAATAAGAATAATACAATATCTGCAGTAATCATGAGAATGGTCATACAGCATGGCATGGCAATGGTCGATGCGACGATTGCGACCATACACCACGAACCTTGTGCATGTGCTGCGCGATATCGATATCTGCTGAAAATATGTTAAGTGCTTCCACCTAGCGCAACAATCTATCAAAAGATTGGCTCCGTTTGTACTGAGCCGAGGTATCAGGTATTCATATATTGCCTCGAGTCAAATGAATATATGTCGAGATGAAATGGGGGTGTAGGCGGTTTTACACTATCTAACGCAACGTAGTCGCCAAGAACCTGAAGTATTTTTAAGGGAGGGCCCGAGGAACATGAACTTATAGCATGCTCCTCATGGTGAAACATAATTGCACCTATTAGGTGAATTGAGTGTACTTTTAATAGTAGGAAAGACTAGCGTAGGTTCTTATGACCAACTAGACCGGTTTCTGCTCTCAAACTTTATAGGAGGAGCTTCATCAGTAGTAAGCCTTTGAATATTTTATATTCGGCATGAGCGTCTCGTTCTCAAAATGCATCTATTTTCTGTGCACGAGTTTTTATGGACTCATAGTGCAGCTATAAGAGCATCTAAAAGAGCTTCGTGTGAACCTTCAGAGTCAGCTGATTCTTCGTTAGTACGAAACCTTGAGTTAACAAGTAAATCTTTGAGATTTTGGGCCCTTTCGTAGGCAAGAATCGGTTCTTTTGGAAACAGTTTGGATAATTCCGCGTGTTGCGAAATTAAGTGCCAATGTTTCAAAAGTGCTTCTTTCAAATGCGTGGTTTTGATATGGGGTGTATAGGTAAGCTTGAACACCAGTGGTGGTTCCTTTTGTTTAGGTTTGGTAGTGAGGTAATGCCTACGGTTTTCAAATTTTATGCCTTTCGTGGCTGAGGCAATTTCCTCTTTCTTATAGTTACGGAGTAACAGTTTCTCTGTGAACGCGTTCTTTTTCTGCAAGAAATCAGTCTCGTTGTTACAGACACGTGCGTATCGTAATATTTCCCCTTTAATGAAGCCTTTAAAAGTGGCAAGTGGGTGTGCAGAGTTTCTGTCGAGGTATTGGAAGGTTTCCGTGGGTTTGGTGTAGACTTTAGTGTCTAATAACCCATTGGTTTCGAACCTTGGACCTTTGAAGATTTTCAAATCTAGGTATGTTACCTCAGTGTGTGATATTTCTACCGTAAACTTTAAGAAGCGGTGAATTTCATTCAACCTTTTTACTAGTTGTTCAAGTTCCTGATGTGTACCGTCGTAGAGCAATAGAATGTCATCTCTATAGCGGAGCCATTTTAAGATTTTATTATCTGTCGGTAAAATCTGGTTTTCAAGTCTATGCATGACGATATCGCAGATTTCCGGAGAGGCTTGGCTACCCATGGCGCAACCGGGTGGCTTCCAAAATTTGCAGAATGTGATTTGTGTAGGCGGTTTTACACTATCTAACGCAACGTAGTCGCCAAGAACCTGGCGCCAACTTCCCTCAAGTTAAAAGTCTGGCTGAGTTGGCAAGGCCAGTCAGCATGAAAGAGAAAAAACTTTTTTTGCATTTCTGTCACCAAAGTTGCACATCTTTTTGGTTGCTATTTTGCCTCACAGGTGCCATCTCCTGCGATCTGGGGGTGCTGAAATCTCAAATTTTCTCTGTGCGCTCCGCGCCAACCAAGGTGGCGCTCCGCTTAGATAGTAACCTCCGGCCCCCCACAAGAAAGAACAGCCCCCCATGACCCCCACTCAAAAAATCCTAGCTACGCCACTGCGGTCTAAGTGGGGGGGGGGGGGGGTCCACTCCCAATTGAGAAACTGTTGTATCGGTGAGGGGACTGAGATGTAAAATAGTGCCATCATTTCTGTAGGTTAACACCGTTAGGATACCACCTAGTGAAGAAAACTATAGAGTTAGGTTCTGGCGTCATACCACAATTAATTGCTTCATTGACTTACACACTAAATTTGTCACTTTCCAACTGAATGTTCTACCCTTCATTCGAGTACAGGTACACTGAAAACTTAAATTGGTTCACCGACTAACATAACGTTAGTCCATCTGGTGCCTCTCCCGACTAACAAAGCCTTAGTCAGTTGCTATACCGACTAATTTATTCCTTAGTCAGTTGGATTTCTCAGTCGGTCATCTTAGTCCGTCAGCTTAGTCGATCAACAATTTCTTAGTCGGTAAATGTATGTTAGTCAGTTACATTAGTTCGTGACATTAGTCGGTCTTTACCGACTAATTTATATGAGCCACCGACTAGTTTATAGCAGGTTTTACATTAGTCAGGATGGTGCCTCTCCCGACTAACCTTTCTTAGTCGGTATCGACTGACTAGTTGCACTGACTAGAATCACTGAAAGAATTAAACCCGACTAGTTTCACTGACTAGCATCACTGAAAGAAAAGAGAGTAGAAGAAACACAAATAATGTGTACGTTGGCAGTATTTATTTCTGATAAATCTTCTGATGTCTACAAAGGCTGACTTTCGACAGATAGAGAAGAAATCACTGTAAACAAAATCTGAAAATATGATTTTATTCCAAGAAAGTTAAGACAAGTTAATGGATCAAACATGAATCGCAAAAGTATAGCACTGCACAATAATGCAAAGTTGAATCTTGGGCAAGGGTTCCTCATGACTTTCGTTTTAAAGTGGTACCCCAAATCGACACCAGTTAAGTCTTCACAAACAAAGAGTGTTTCTCTTAACTACAAATGGCCTCCCACTTGTCTTCAGGAAGCCAAAATCTGCACCATTATTGACCTGTGAACAGAAAATATGATATACGTGTAAGCACAGATACAGATATAGCACATGATAACTCACATTATCATAAACATACATTTACATTAAAATTTTATAACATATTGTGAGGTATACATTTAAATCTAGGTCACTCAAATTATAAGCCAGGAATAGCAGCTTTACCAAATAATTATTAGCTTTGCACAGCATAACACCAAGTTATTTTTCAAAGCTTAATAATTATGTTAATCATGTTAACAATGATCCCAATAGACCGGGAGCCCAGAGGGTTTGGTTAGCTGGGAAGGTAACCAATTGCCTGGTACATCACAATGTTCACAGTGCATTCCTGTATATGAAACCAGACGACTGGCAAACCGACTGTGGTGGGTGTGGCTGGGAGAGCAATTTTAAAGTCACCTAATAGCTAACCTAGATCAGCTTTCATGGTAACCGCATCAAAGTAAGAACAATGTGTCAGGTATGGCCCCAAGAGCAACAAATGGCCATCGCCAGTAATTATTGGTGGTGGGGTACCCCTGCCAGTGATCAACAATTGACCCCTCACGGCTGACCTAGGTCAGCTCATGAGGTAACCACTTGAAACCTACTGGAAAATGTTGGTTAGGACTTCAGATACAACTGATGGGCAATGCCAGTAATTTTTATTGGTGGGGTACCCCTGCCAGTAGACCCCCAAAATGCCCATCCCCCATTGACCTAGATGAGCTCATGATGTAACCAGTTGAAAACTACTGGAAAATGGTATCACTTCATATGTAAGGGATGGGCATTTCCAGTAATTTATATTGGGGGGGGGGGGGTGTACCCCTGCCAGTAGACCCCCAAAATGCCCATTCCCTCATTGACCTAGGTCAGCTCATGAGATAACCAGTTGAAAAATTACTGGAAAATGATAGGTATCACTTCATATGTAAGGGATGGGCATTTCCAGTCATTTACATTGGTGGGGTAACCCTGCCAGTAGACCCCCAAAATGCCCATCCCCCATTGACCTAGATTAGCTCATGAGGTAACCAGTTGAAAACTGCTGTAAAATGATTGGCAGGACTCTATATGTAAAGGATGGGCATTTCCAGTAATTTATATTACTGGGGTACCCCTGCCAGTAGACCCCCAAAATGCCCCCCCCCCCCCTCATTGATCTAGGTCAGCTCATGATTTAACCAGTTGAAAACTACTGGAAAATGATTGACAGGATTCTATATGTAAGGGATGGGCGGACTCTGGCAGTGGAGGCCACCAATATAAAATACTGGAAATGCCCATCCTTACATATGAAGTGATACCTATCATTTTCCTGTACGTTTCAACTGGTCAAATCATGAGCTCACCTAGGTCAATGAGGGGATGGGCATATTGGTGGTCTACTGGCAGGGGTACCCCACCAATAAAAATTACTGGCAATGCCCATCCCTTGTATCTGAAGTCCTAACCAACATTTTCCAGTAGGTTTCAAGTGGTTACCTCATGAGCTGACCTAGGTCAGCCGTGAGGGGTCAATTGTTGATCACTGGCAGGGGTACCCCACCACCAATAATTACTGGCGATGGCCATTTGTTGCTCTTGGGGCCATACCTGACACATTGTTCTTACTTTGATGTGGTTACCATGAAAGCTGATCTAGGTTAGCTATTAGGTGACTTTAAAATTGCTCTCCCAGCCACATCCACCACAGTTGGTTTGCCAGTCGTCAGGTTTCATATACAGGAATGCATTGTGAACATTGTGATGTACCAGGCAATTGGTTACCTTCCCAGCTAACCAAACCCTCTGGACTCCCGCTCTACAGATCAGTGAAAATTTGACCAAACTTATGAAGCTTGCACGTAAATGATATACTAGACTGTTTTTTTTTTTAAAACAGGTTATGAAAAGTATCTTTAATATCTTTAAACAGTAAGATACAATAGTTAAACTCACTCTTCCATCTTTTTTCTCTATGGTACTTGTTCCTTTGCTTTTTGGACTCTTGGATAAACTCTTTTGTTCTGCGAAGGATACCAGTATATCATCTTAAAACATGTCTTTAAGCCATATATAACACAGTTCTCCTCTTCTGTTGTTGCCTCCACACTGGTGTCGTACATCACAGGAAACCTCACCCTTGACTTAGATATTTGGCTTTTCAATTCCTGCTGGAAAAAGAAACAGCAAAGTATTCATCATTTGAAAAAAAATTAAATAAAGTTGTCACCACAAAGTTATGTGAGATTTGCTTCCACTATAGACTCAAAAACCAATCCCAAAGTTTGAAGCAGACTGTATAAAGCTGAAAATTTGAACGAGAGTGTCATCACCATTGCAACCAGAATCAAATGCCCAGAATACAGAGATAATAAAACATGGGCTAAACCTTTGTTTGTTTTTATGATCTTTAAAAATATAAAATTTTAGAAACAGAAATGCACTGAGCCAACTTATTTATAGGCCTAATCGTTTTTAGTTGTTATTTTGCTTGCTCACATAACAAGCCTGTTTAGACCTAGGCTAGAGGAGAATCAGTACTTTGTTACACTAAGTTTGTCTTTCGGTCGTTTTGATTTAGTCTTACTAGTAGTACTAAAGTACATAATGGACCGGCGAAGACTAGAGAATACCCAGAGTTTTAGCAACTGCGTTAAACTGTATCATCTGATCTATTATTTACTGTACGTCAATGAGTTTCATTCAATCTAGGATCAAAAAGAGAAAGCTAATTAATCTTAACCTTTAAACTTTGCTTCTAAACAGATATGCTTGAATTACAAATAAATGTCAAAAAACATCATAAGCTACGAATCGATGCATATACATATACATAAACAGAATAATTTGAATTCGCGCAAGTGAACCCTGCACTACATTGGACAGAAAAAAACGTGCAATTAGACCAAACTAAACATACTAAATTTTCCGTTACTTCTACATAAAATATCAATACAAATAAAACAACTTACTCTTTTGGCAGTATACTAAAAGCACATGTTATAATAACTTCAGACTATCAAGCTTTCCTGAGAAAAACGGTTAATACTTCTTACAGTAAACAAGTCGACCGTGAAGGAATGTCGCAATTGTTTCCTAGCGTGACCGGAAATTAAATACTAAAAAATGATAAATGAAAAGGTTAAATAGAACTGAAGCGTGCATCCCGACTGCTCGCAACATATAATACCGTTGACTAGCCAACATAATTTGTTCAGCCTACTGTGACTGTACGTTTGAAGGTCTAGC
Source organism: Apostichopus japonicus (assembly GCF_037975245.1). NCBI lineage: Eukaryota > Metazoa > Echinodermata > Holothuroidea > Aspidochirotida > Stichopodidae > Apostichopus > Apostichopus japonicus. The sequence continues at coordinate 8,368,141 of NC_092565.1, forward strand.
CTTGCTTATTCAATACCACAAAGCCTACCCATTTAGATTCACATGGGAAATTACAGGAAATCTTTACCAAATGAGTGTAGACTTCAAATAAACTATTGAGACTTATAGTTCCAGCATTTGTTTGGGAATAAATTAGAAGATTATGTGCCACTGTTCAATCTAGCCCAATACACACATAACACATTGTTAATTGGTGTTTAGAATGCACACTTTAGTGTTGAGAGTGCATTGACTAACGTTACAGACTTATTTAACGTTAGTCCGTGGCAATATTGACTAGTTTATTTTTTCAGTGTATAATCGGAATAGGAGTACAGGGAACTATTAACGAGAATACGAGTACAGGTAATTATATACTATAGGATACGAGTACAGGTAATTATAAACGAGAATACGAGTACAGGTAATTATATACTAGGATACGAGTACAGGTAATTATATACTAGATTACGAGTACAGGTAATTATATACTAGGATACGAGTACAGGGAAAATATACCGGAATACAAATACAGGAAATAATATACTAGGATACGAGTACAGGTAATTATATACTAGGATACGAGTACAGGTAATTATATACTAGGATACGAGTACAGGTAATTATATACTAGGATACGAGTACAGGTAACTAGCTATGATAAGAGTGCAGGTAATTATATACTAGATTACGAGTACAGGGAACTATTAACGAGAATACGAGAACAGGTAAATATATACCATGATACAAGAACAGGTAATTGTATACTAGTCTATGAGAACAGGTAATTATATACTAGGATACGAGTACAAGTAATTATATACTAGATTACGAGTACAGGGAAAATATACCGGAATACGAGTACAGGAAACAATATACTAGGATACGAGTACAGGTAATTATATAATAGGATACGAAGTAAGGTAATTATATACTAGATTACGAGTACAGGGAAAATATACCGGAATACGAATACAGGTAACAATATACTAGGATACGAGTACAGGTAATTATATAATAGGATACGAGTACATGTAATTATATACTATAGGATACGAGTACAGGTAATCATATAGGATACGAGTACAGATACTTGTATTAAAACCACGAGTACAGGTAACTATACACCGGAATGCGAGTACCGGTAACTATATCCAGGAAACATCGTAAAAGGATCCTGACAGGAATTTGGCATATTTCATTTTTGGTGAAAATTGGACAATTTTGTAAGACCTTGTTATATTTATACTTATACTGATACCTTCTTATTTGGAAAGAAAAATATACTTAATTCTTCATCATCATTTCATATGCCAATTGAAGCTTAGCTTCAGAAGAGCTCCGCTGAAAACTCGAGGAAAAACCATCACTGTGAGCTATATTGTAATGCTTTTCATTTTGTGAAACTGCATCATATTGTAAAATTTTAGCCCAAATCGAGACCTTTTCAATGTAGTCATTCCCAAAATTACATACGTTGAGTAAAGAATTCTTCTTTTAAAGTCTCAGTAAATGTTTGCCGAAATTTAAACTTCGACCTTTTCAGCTAACTGCAAAAAAAGCTCAGTGAAAATGACACCGTTCTATGCAATTTCCGTATCAATATTCATTATTTTTATTGATTTATAAAATTGATAAAATTCGCCAGATTTATTAACGAATCAATCAAAATTTGCAAGCCCCGGCCCAACAGCTCATGAGCCAATCAAATCTCTCTGTTTTGTTTACGACCGTTAGGCCTATGACTACTTTCACTTTCGTGATTAGCCTGTGTTAGGTCCCTTCTATTGAATAGTATCTTTCTTTCGGTCTTACCGATGTAACTTGCGAAATTGTGTCATTTCCTTCCATTGCAATGAATGAACAAGTGTTTTCAGACGTTTCATCCGTGCAGTTGGGTCAAAAGGGTGGACGATACGAGTAAATAGAGGTTACATTTGTTTAATGAACATGCTGAAATGGGAGGTCGCAGTGATTATATTGCAAATCGTTCGCGCAATAAGGGCAACAGAAAATACATTTCTTTCACTCGATTGCGAAAGCTTTTCTCCATTAAACCCACCTGGTCAGAGTGCATTTAGAATAAGAAACACTGAATCTGCTTCGGAATTTTTTTTTTTCCGAAATTCATCAGCAAACATATTGAGACTTTAAAATTTCATAATAATTTCCCAATCATTATTATTCGACATTATCAAACACTGATCATGTCATTTACGTTCAGTCGAATGCATATAGTCTTGTCACCAAAAGATATGTCCTATACGTAAAGTGGACTCCATTTAGTTGTCCTGTCATTGATAGAGATGTCATATACCTAAAGTGGACTCCACCTATAGTTGTTCTGTCCCAAAAAGGTATCATGCCTGTACCCAGGGCTCCATATATATAGTTGTAGCTTATGTTATAGTTGTAGATTCCCCTCTCGGCATGTTTACAAGTCAAGAGTCAAACTTTATCAGGGAATGATTAAATCACTGGCATAAACTTGCCTTTTCCCGTTTGGTAAATAATTGTTTTATGATTTCACATAGTAGGCTTGTTTGACTATAATGTATGTGTTATCGCATGAAACTATATATATGAAGACTGTATAGTAACATGAACCGTGATATCAGTATTGGCGTATTCTCATATATACTAGTCGATGATCAGTTAAAATTCACAAGAACGGAGAATGGGTTCCTCTTTGTTAAGCTGGTCCACGGGGAGCTCTCGCCAAGGCAGGCCGCGACACTAATGATCCACTTAACACTAACGACGCCACAAGTGACAATCTGGATTCAGTCTTGGAATCACCTAAAATGCTTTGCCGTGACGCGATTACACCCTAATGACCGGGCATTAAATGCAAAGCGTTAGCAATCTTGAGGTACAGTTTATATTCCCCAACGTTTTCCAATCGAGCGTTTAATATCCTACTAATTGTTAGGCTACAAGTACTTGCAGTTTATCCCTTGAAATTCGAAGCGATATTTATGGAGCCTGCTGTAGAAACCGGCTCTTATATACTTTCAACTGATGTGGTAAGATAAAAATCGGCAAGAAAAGTACCCGCATTGAATTCTGCGCTTTTTGCTGAGATGAAAATTGACCTTACTAATTGGTAACTATTTCCGCATCTCACTTCTTCTCACGTTCTTCTACACTACTACAGGGAATTGTGTAAAAGCATGAAACCGCTCGAGTATGTCAACGAAATCGGTATGTGAATGGCATATATCATCCGATAGTAGACGACTATAACAAGAAATTGAGATACGGTACTTCTGCAATACGATGCATGCTATTGACCGCATTATGGAGTATGGATCACGTTATTCCTAACATTGATAACGGTCGCAGCACGATAAGAACTGCATGGCAAGTCTAACGCTCTAGGATAATTTTCACGTTCCCCTTATTCATTGGTGTGCAATTAATATGGTATCAAAACATAATATTTAAACTCGCTTCAATAATACACCAATTACACACTATTCGGAGGATATCTGGAAGTATACGTTACATCACACCCATGAAATTTATATTAAAAAAAAAATTATAGAAATTATCAATTTTATAACAGAAAGAGTTTTGGAAGATTTGAATTGATTTTTTTTTTCCTGATATGGAGTTAAAATATACAACCCAAGGGGTGAAAACTATTATTAAAAAAAACCTGAATGCCTCATTTTGAGCTTAAGATATAGCCACACATACCATATACGCATGTATAAACCTGATTCCGTCGATGAATAACATGAAAATACCGAACGGCAGATTTTTTTTGCTTAAAACATGAAATCACTTGCGACAGAATTCATAAATAAATTACGAGCCGTGCGCCTGATTTGTAAAGAGAGGGAAGAAAGAAAGAAGCGCTCAAACACGAAGCTTATGACGGTGACTATTGGAGTACTCGTTGGGACGCAACAAGGAGCTTCTTAGCTGTCCCCTGGCGGGCATCACACCTCCAGTAAATTCTACTGAACATTTAAAGGAGAGAGCTTAGGGTTGCTTAATTACAGTCTCGATTGGACCTCCCCGCCTTCCCGTTATCTAAATTGCTGCCTCTCAAATCAGCCTCTTGAGCAATCCACGTGAGCTCAAGACCCAAATTGTCCGGAAAACCTCTCGTCGATCTCCATCAATTTAGGTAATTGTCCTGGTACTTCTAAAATGGAATTTTAAACGAGGAGTTAAGAGGTTGCGCTGGGGATGGTTTCTCGTACTTGACATAAATTGCTGGAAGCGTAAGAAGAGATAAATGGCAAAAGACTTGAATAAGATGGAGAGATGCATGTGTAAAGATCTGGGTGGACACGGGATGGGTTTGCTAACGGAACTGATAGGAATTACAGAAAAGCGACTTTCATCATTCGCACTTGATATGATACAGTCTTGAGTGTGCACTGATTTCGAAAATTGGGTTAAAAGCAGGTTTTTCGTACCTGTCAATGTGTATTTACATACTGGCGTTCGATATACCTCTTCCGAATTTGATCAAGCTTTTCAATATGAGTTTGGTTGAATTTGATGTGTAATTGGTGATCACTCGTGACCATTCAAGCGGGTAATCAGAGAGCCAAAACCTCTTGGTAATTATTTTCTTTGTCGAGATTGTTATTGAACATTGTGATCACGTAGTAAAACGTAGCCAGATTCTATAGAAAAGTACATATGGACTGCTTTATATATATATACATACATTACCATGCATGCAGCAGAAACACTCCCTACGCACCTCAGGATAAGAATACTTATACAGGGAGGCAGGAAAACTGGATTATGGTTTCAGTAAAGTACATCCTTATAGACGAATATTGTGTCTTTCTGCCTGATTTGATTGACAGCTCATATATCTTTACAAATGCAGATGCTTTCGGCAAGTCTATAGGTTTAGCATTATCCCATCATGCATTGATGTTTACTACAGAGGATACTATATAGCAGGTCTTTCAGGGCGGCATACAACAGCAGGACCTATAAGCCAGCCAATGATTTTCATGGGTAAACTCAGAAACGCTACTGTTAGTTTGCTTATGTGGAAACATACTTTTAATGAAAAATGTTTTCAGGTCACAGTAAAATGTTTGGTATATGTATACATGATGCAACAATTATTCCCAAGCATTTTTTGTTGTTGTTAAATTATCCTTGTACTTTACTAAGTGTTCATTGTCGGTATAGCTCACGTTGAAACACAGACAGCCATAAATACATATTGTAATAGGCCTATTTTCACCATGATATTTTCAAACCTACATATTCTTGCTAGTATAGTTCAAATGACGTCGACTGATAACAGATAATCATGTCCTCTCCTCCACGCACGGTGTATATATATACGCGCTGTATATATAAAGGTATATTTCGCGTTTGAACCTATTTGCCTCCTCTTCTCTAAGCCATTGTAGATTTGTTGTTGAACCGACACATTTTCTTACTCATATCATGGTTCATCCCCACTCATCTACACGGAGGGAGAATCAAGGTTGCTTTTTTTTCGAGAGAAGAAACAGGCTGTTTAACTTAGTTTGTTGGGCCGCGTGCAAGTCAAATCCCCCTGAAAAGAACTAAAGCCCCTTGCAAGACATCTGTCTTCAGGGCAGTGCTTCTGATAAGGAGTCGTTTGCATTAGAATGCAAATAAGATAGAATAAACGCCTACTAATGACGGTTATACCTTTCAGATATTGGGTACAAAGCTGGTTAAAAGTCGATCTAAATTGCCCGATGAATATGACTCCTATTTTTGTAAATCTAGTCCAGTAATCAAATGAATAAATTACTATCGAACTGTTTTGAAGCGTTAGGAGCCAAGGTCGTAAGACAAACTAAATCGTGAAAGCAATTAGCGGCTGAACTACTTTAGGTTGATCGGTTACATGCAAGGTTTCCTATTGTCATTTAATAAAGCTTTTTAGTCAATTACAAGTCTAAAGTAGTTGTGATCCGTCAGTTACGTGTGCCTCGTTTCCTACATTTATCAGTCAAATGCATCTTTAATGAGCAGAACGCAACAAAGAGAATGCAGGGCTATATGGAAAGTATTTTGTTATTTTAAGATGTTGTAACTTTTCAAGCTAAATAGTTAAGTGAAATGTGTTTTTACATTTTATTTTTCCGTTTTCGGACTAGTTTGGAAACCCTGATTCAAAAAGAGGTGTTCCAGCGACATATACACTGCAGAATAACGTATATTGCCTGTAGTGGTACTCTTTGAAGCTCTGCGTGGCAAAACAACAGTAAATATACCGACAATAAGGTATATTGCCTGTAGTGGTACTCTTTGAAGCTCTGCGTGACAAAACAACAGTAAATATACCAACAATAACGTATATTGCCTGTATAGCTGTATAGTGGAACTCATTGAAAGCTCTGCATGACAAAACAATTCCAGCAAATATCCAACAATACGGTGTATAGATATTTCACAAATATCCAGAACGGTGATGAAATTGCATCTTGGTAGGTTGGAAGGACCATGTGGGGTTTAATGTCCACAAACATGTCTGGTTATGATACTGGCCATCATTGTGGCGATTCTATATGAGCTAATGACGTACTTTGATAATCACTCGCCATATCCACCAATACCATGTCACCTTATATAGCATCACAGTTAGGTTAAATGGTAAGGGTAACTTCCCAAAAGTCCGAAAGAAAATGCATCCCTTCAAAACAAAAGAATGCATTTTGTTTGTGTCAAATCCTTCACAAACAGGAAGCTTTGCGATCAGGGATGTGGATAACAACGAATCTAATAACTATCGTAAAATAATATATTGATCTATTTACCTGAGAGTGTAAAGGTAAAACTAATAATAACAGTGTCAGAAGAACAACAACAACACAGTAATAACAATAATTATGATGATGATTGGAAGCCTACCTTTCATGTGGGCTCAAGATATTCTGGGAAAAGATACGTGCTCCATTTAACTTCGTCTTTTCATCTTCTGAAATCTCGAAGCCTTGTCTATAAACTACCCTCGGCAAGAAACAAATGCCCGCAAGAAGACCAATAGACCAGAAAAAAAAACGTCAAGAGTTGGCTTCCCAGTAAAGCCTAAGCTCTATCCTAACACAGCGCAAAGATGATGACTCGGAGTCTCACTTAGACACAAGTCGAACAACAGGCTCCATTCAATCATTGGGAACAAAAATCCAGATGCTCAAAGAGCTGAAGAGACATTCCTGAAAAGAGTTCGGAATCCTTCAATAGGATTTCTCCAAAGCCATTGATGAGTTGAGAGACAGTGTTAAAGAACTAAACACAATGAAACAAAGGTATTCAATGAAATATGTGACTCTCTGGAGATAAAAGGTAGAGCGACTCGAGGCCGGAAATCCCAATGTCCAAAACTTTTACCTGGAGTTCCAATTCATACACCACCACTCCAGGGCTTTAGTGTAGATTATATATTTTTTTCTCCATATTTCTCCTCGTAAATTATGTCCCATTCTGTCATTGATACGTCACGGTCAACCAGGAATCCAGTCAGACCATGCTTGCAGTTTTCTTGGGTCCTGGCTACTGAAAATTAAATAATTCGTTACTAAGTTATCACGACTTTGTCGACACTATTAGCAAATTTATTTGAAAATGAGAGTGGTGAGGATCCTCCTCGCTCTGGGAAAACCTAAAAAAGTAAACAGATTCGTAGTGCCAGCATTAATTTTTCAAAGCGTAAGGCCCTGCAGGGAATGATGTTGTAGAGAAAATACCCTCATTCGAAAAGATTGCTAGTCTTGCGCATTATCTTTCTATTTTGAATTAGTAGAAACTAGGGTCGAGTTCTGTGAAGCTCGGAATGAATTATTCCTCTATTACGACCAGAAAATTTACAAGGAACAATCATTCGTTCTAGAGTCCGTTGGGTTGAGCGCGGCTGAAGAGAAATACCAGTTAAATTTTAAAATTTGAGAAACGAATAAATTTAATAATATGATTTATAAAAATAAAGGTTCTGATAGAGTTAATTGTTTGCAGCGATGATAATACTATAATAAAAGAAATTAAGCCTTTGTACGACAAGTTGTATGCATCTGAACAACTGTTCCCCAAATGTTGTTTTTCAAATATCTTCCCCCGCGAAAGATTTATGTATGGAAGCTTCTATCAACTGTGAGGGATTTCTAACCATTGAATAATGCAGCAACTCATTAATATCCTTACAAAACGACAAGGCTCCTGGCAGCGATGGTCTTGCATCTAATTTCTACAAACAAAATTAGCATTTAAAACAATAACAATTTCAACAGCAAGAGCAATAATAATAATAACAACAACAACAACCAAAATATTAATAATTACAATAATAATCATAACAATTACAATAAAAATAATAACAATAATAATAAACATAATAATAAGAAGAACAATAATAATAATAATAATGTCTTTATTCCAGTCGATATATTCTATACATGTTAACTGTTTACAATCTCGCACATTTTATTTTGCCTAATAGTAACCTGTTAAAGAGCTACCAATTGTATCGTCGGGTAATAAGTTTACACCACATTTACATTTTCAAAACCTTTCAAATTGAACACAATTCATATGGGGCCCTTCGCTTATTACAAGCTATGTTTTTTTATTTCGATTTAAAGCGCAAAAGTTTCTTTTTAAGGGCTAAATTGGTAATTTAATGCATGGCAATTATTCTTACTGTCCTCATTATTCACGCCCGTCGGCGTGCGGAGGTGTGCCCTAGTTGTTTACGCATTGTAATCTACTGACGATCATCATAATAATATTTAATTGCTTGTCATTGACTTTTAATTTTAATATCAAAATCATTTTTGCGAGCCCCGATTTTCAAGTAAATTATTCTCCTTGAATATTTTCTCCATGTAAAGGTATCGAGAATCCATCCTTAATCAACGATTGTAAATTGTCAGAATAAATGATGGATAACTCTACAAATGAAGAAATAAAAGAGTAGCTTAATTTGAGACCCAAGGTTCTTATTTTGTAAAAGTTAAAAACGATTTTCCATCATACGTTATTTATGAGATCATAGGACGCATAACGGCTGTGGGAAAAGCAACAGATACGACGTATTAATCATTTGAAATAGTTGATAAAAAAAAGTGAATTTATTGCACAAAGGAGGAAGCGATCTGAAAGTCATGTTCATCAAATGATCCAGCAGCGACATCACTTGTCATCTTCTTCGCTTATAGGATCTTGATCATATTACGCTTTTGGTATCGTAACGATCAAGATATCATTTGAGTATTGATCAAGATATCGATTGGTATTAATCAATACACCATTTTGGTATATATCGTCCGAGCACATATCGTTATAATATTTTTCTCGTGGTTAAGGTGAGCCCCCCCCCCTCCCCACCTCTTGCCACCTCACACAGAAATTCAAACTCAACAAAGGAGATTTATACCCTCAGTAACTCTCAGAATGCACCACTTGGCGTTCAAAAGTGATGTCACAAAGCTTATGCTAGAATGGGGGGGGGGGGGGCTGGGGTCTATGTGTAATCTTTAGAAGGTAAAACTTAAAGGTTTAAAGTCATTACATATTCTATGAAATCTGTGATGCTTTCGGTTATATTATCTCATTCATTCTCAGTTGCGATATATAATATATAATCATTTATACATAAGTTTTCTGGTTGTTAATAACCCTTAAAGCCATGTATTAAGACATTTTGACGAGTGTGACCATATTTTGTCCTTATCGACTTCCTTAATAAATTAGCTTTTGAATTACAAACCAATGGCTTCTACTATATAGAAGGAAAACGTAATAACGAGATACACATATCGGTCATAGTCCTTATCATTTTAAAGCAGTATCACTCAAAACTGACAGCAGTCATTCAAGCACTAAGAAATATTTATTACCTTAACAAATTGACTAAATTTCCCCTTGATTCTGATAAACTATGAAATCGTGATTAAGAGGTTGGGTATAGAGTGAGTCTTTAGGTAGTAACTTGGTGATTCACGATTAACCATAAATCTTTCTCTTATCTGCTTTGACCCACATTAACACGTTGCCCGGGGATCAGCAAGCAAACATTTGTGTTGCGGATAGATATAAAACTAAAAAAAAATATTTTACCCGAGTTGGAAAAAAGCGATAAAACTTACGAAATTTATTGTATTGGTAAATCGTTTCGATCGGTAACCGGTGAGTCAATGAGTTTCGCTCTCCGCGTGGGAAAGATTGGGTTTAATTGAGTCATGGTAATTGTTCGCCAAAGAATACGAATCGGATCTATGTTCACACTTAATCCGCAACGGTCAACAAATAGTTCTCTATAGCAAACAGTAAAACGCTGTGGTAGTATCATGTTTAATTGTCTCTCTTTGATACAAGTACTTTGCCAAGGTAATCATGGCTACGGTAATGTCATTATGCGCAGTCTGTTTGTACGCAGAATTGTTCAGGTATACATGAAATATCTAATTCCTACACTGAACCATCTGTTTATATTTTCTTTTACTTATCTCCCTATAAAATATTTTATCAACATGGGACTCGGTGGTGTTCCCGTGCAATCATAGTTTCAACTAAAAAGTGATGTCATCAACCCAATAATGTTTCTGATTGATCCTGCAGTTCATCTGTTGCTTGTACTGCAGTTTGATTATACTCGTTCGAGGCTAGTCTGAACGCATTAGTCTCATAGATGTTACCGGACATGGGTTTTGCGTTGATCTTGGTGAATTTGTAATATTATTTGATATTGAACGACATAAAAATGCAGAAGGCATTATTAGCCAACTTTTCGTTCAGGAAACGTGGGGAAGGACAAACGTTCCTTTAGCTCAAATGAACTTTGACTGCTACAGAAAACAATTCGTTTCTTTGAACTCACAACGAGTGCATCTACAGACCACGTATAGAGTCATGTCCTTTTTGAGTTGGAGAGAGTTGGCAAGCCTGTTCGTCAGAAGAACACATACACAGATACAAAGATACACACACACACTTCATCATTATCACAAAGATTCCCTTTTGCCCCTTGGCAAAGGGATCATATCGCTGACAGCATTGTAAGGGTATACTATATGAACGTCACCATTGGTATAACTGTAAATGGAATCGCTTCCTTCCCCTTATATACCTTAAGAACCGTAGATTAGACATAAGAAGGATGACATGAACTTCTGACAAAATAAGCCCGATGTTGGATATCTGATTATGAATAATAAAGTCACTATACAGTGTTGCCATATATGTTTATGGTGACGTAATTGTGTGGATGGGTCGGTGTTTTGAGTCGGTCGGTAGATAGGTAGGTAGGTACATATGTTTTTCTTCCTATACTTACCTATTCCCCCTACCCGTTGAGTAATTATTCGAATACAGTAATGAACACATTTATAATCTTCGATTTATGTTCATTATGTATTTCTGACACAAAATTCGTCTACACAATCTATACAGACAATGTAATGGTATATTGTTCGCATTTACATTAATTCATTTGAGTCTCAAGCCATTACATAAAGAATACTGTCCAAGTGCCCAACACAATGTGTTGTGTAATTATGATAGTATAATAACAATAATAAAACCATAGCAGTGATATTAGTCAATGTCATCATAGTAATAATAGAACAGAAATTTATCTTGGTTTTTACACTTTTCTTATGTTACAAACCACCCGTAAAATTTCACAAGTTTCAAAAAAGGAAAACTGTAGCAATACGTGGAAATAAATTTCAACAGACATGAGCACCATGCGAGAGCCAAAGTGCATTATAATTTGTATGTGTATATGATACCGAGAGTTTGCAGGAATCTTCAAAACTTTAGTCATTTATGTTTGTATGCGATTTGTATAGTTCATAAAGTACACGTGTAATCACAGTATAGCTGCAGTTACTAGAGATATTAGTTATTCACTGAGAAACTGTACTGCAGTTCTAGTTACATAATAGCAATTTCTGTGCTTCGGAGATAAATATTAATAAAACCGTATCTGCATATAACAGATACTTACGGAATTCACAATATCGTCAGATCACAGTTACTCATGGAATAACAATATCAGCACATCACATTTATTCACGGAATAGCAATATCACCAGATCAAAGCTACTCACAGCATATATGCAGTAACTGCAGGTCATTATTGCGGTATAGAACTGCAGGTCAAAACTACCCCATATATAATGCCAATAGCTGGGCAATAAGGGCACTCACTGAATAGTAAATACCATCAGATCAGAGCTAAATTATAGTAATATCTACATATATCTCAGTTACAATATAACACTAGTAGTAAGTAATTCCCAGTTACGCATATAATAACAATGTACCTGTAGTATCGGTAGCACACAGAACACCAGTGTCAGTACTCTCCAAGTAAACTAGTTCCGTGTGACAGATTACCCAGTTACTCTTGAAAAGCTAGTTCCGTGTGACAGTCTACCACAGTTACTCTTGAAATGCTAGTTAAGTGTGACAGACTACTCCAGTTACTCTTGAAATGCTAGTTTTGTGTATAAGACTATCACAGTTACTCTTAAAATGCTAGTTCTGTGTAACAGACTATCACAGTTACTCTTGAAATGCTAGTTCTGTGTGACAGACTACTCAAGTTACTCTTGAAATGCTAGTTCTGTGTGACAGACTACTCAAGTTACTCTTGAAATGCTAGTTCTGTGTGACAGACTACCACAGTTACTCTTGAAATGCTAGTTCTGCCATAGTGTGACAGACAATGTACCTGTGGTATCGGTAGCACACAGAACACCAGTGTCAGTACTCTCCAAGTAAACTAGTTCCGTGTGACAGTAATTACCCAGTTACTCTTGAAAAGCTAGTTCCGTGTGACAGTTTACCACAGTTACTCTTCAAATGCTAGTTAAGTGTGACAGACTACCAGTTACTCTTAAAATGCTAGTTCTGTGTGACAGACTACTCAAGTTACTCTTGAAATGCTAGTTCTGTGTGACAGACTACCACAGTTACTCTTGAAATGCTAGTTCTGCCATAGTGTGACAGACAATGTACCTGTGGTATCGGTAGCACACAGAACACCAGTGTCAGTACTCTCCAAGTAAACTAGTTCCGTGTGACAGTAATTACCCAGTTACTCTTGAAAAGCTAGTTCCGTGTGACAGTCTACCACAGTTACTCTTCAAATGCTAGTTAAGTGTGACAGACTACCAGTTACTCTTAAAATGCTAGGTCTGTGTGACAGACTACCAGTTACCCTTGAAATGTTAGTTCTGTGTACCAGACTACCACAGTTACTCTTGAAATGCTAGTTCTGCCATAGTGTGACAGACTAGCCCAGTTACTCTTGAAAAACTAGTTCCATGTGACATAGAACCCCAGTTACTCTTGAAAAACTAGTTCAGTTACTCTTGAAATGCTAGTTAAGTGTGACAGACTATGACTTTTTTCACGAAATGCTAGTTCTGTGTGACAGACTAGCCCCGTTACTCTTTACATGCTTGTTCTATGTGACAGACTAGCCCAGTTACTCTTGAAATGCTTGTTCCGTGTGACATACTACCCCTGTTACTCTTGAAATGCTTGTTAAGTGTGGCAGACTACCACAGTTACTCTTGAAATACTAGTTCTGTGCGACAGACTACTCCAGTTACTCTTGAAATGCTATAGTTCTGTGCGACAGACTAACACAGTTACTCTTAAAATGCTAGTTAACTAGCCCAGTTATTCCTGAAGTGTGACAGACGACCCCAGTTACTCTTCAAGTGCAAGTTCTATGTGACAGACTTCACTGGGCACCCTTGAAATGCCAGTTCTGTGTGAGACTTGCCCAGTGACACTCCGCGTACTAATTCTGTGTGACAGACTTCACAAGGAACTCTTGAAATAATAGTTCTGTGTGACAGACTACCCAAGTTACTCTCCAAGCAAAAGTTTTGCATGGCAGACTGCCACAGTTCTCTAAGTAAAAGTTCTTTGTGACAGAAGTACCCAGTTACTCCCCAAGCACTAGTTCTGTGTGACCGACTACCCAAGTACTCTCCGAGTAGTAGTCCTTGTGTGACAGACGACTCCAGTTACTCTCCAAGTATAAGCGTTCTGTGAGACAGACTACATCGGTTTACTCTTGAAATGATATTTCTGTGTGACCGACTACCCAAGTACTATATAGTTCTGTGTGACAGACTACTCCTATATCAGTACTAAAAATTATAGAGATCACTTATCCTCCGCTTTCCGAGACTCGTGGTAATCTGATATCAAAATCTGCAGGTCGGGTTTGGACTGCTCTGACTTGTGAGTTTTATCAGATATGGTTTCTTTACAAAATCCTGATTCTACGTCATGTACACCAGATTCTTCAAGCATTTCCGTTGTAGCTGTTTCATGAAACTTATCAACGTCGTCCATTTTAATAACCGGTACACGAGTAGTCTCTTGTCTTGCATCATCAGTTAGGGCTTTTTCCGTGCATGTAATACCGTCCTTACCCACCGACGAAGTTAGTTCATCCAGTTCTGCATCTTCACTATAGTCATTTCGGCAAAATGCTTGAGAAAGTCCACCGCCCTTAGCGATATGTGGGAGCGATCGGGCTGGACACTCTTGTCTTTCGTCGTGTATTAAGCCCTTATGTGACGATTCATCACGAGTTATCTGGCTACTCTTTGAGCAATTACTTGCAGCTTTGTCGTTTATCAAAACCATCGTTTGAGAGGTGTCACTATTTGGCCTCGTATCCTGGTTTTTAGCCTGTTTCTGACGAATGGTGTCGATGTGCTTCGGGCCACCGATTTTATGTTCTGCTGCCTCGGCGTTTGATATCCCTTCCATTTTTTTCCATTTTGTCCGCCGATTTTGAAACCATATTTTCACCTGTAGGATGAATAAAATGCACACATATTATTGGAGCTCGGAATTTTTTATACGAATCAATCAACACGAACTACCGATAGATATAAATTATGTCTAATTTTTGTCTTTCCTCTCCTGCGTGGTGAATGGGTTTCTTAATCTAATCCCATAGGAACGTTACAAGATTAATTCCCCAACCCCATCCCCAGTGCCCCCACCCCACCTACCCACCACCGGGAGTGGAGGGAACATTGCCACGCCATCCCACCTATTGTTATTATTCTTCTTATTAAATTATCGTTTATTATTTTTGGTGTTTGATTTCAGCCAAATAATTTTGTTACTCTGAGAGACCAGATTACTTTGTAGAGGCCGATGAGGGGAATCATTCAAAACTTGTGCTATATAGAAAAGGAATCTCGTCGGGAGAGAAATAAGCATTCGTTTATTGGTCCATGATTCAGGGAAGTCAGTCTTCACACGTTAACCTGTTAGACAATGTGTGTGTGTAACTTTGTTAACTCGATTGCCGTTCAGGGGCAGAATAAGAGCCTTCATGTTATTCATTGCATTGGCATCATCAAATCATCTTCCTTGAGTGTTCGAAGCATCTCCGCCGATTCGTAAACCCAAGGTTGAGTGCACTGTCGATAGCGTCCCTCTAAAATCAACAGGAGAAAAACTCTAAGCTTTCTATTCTGAACAAGTCAGGCCTTTTCCTTTTCGGTAACTGCCGCCCGACGCTGCCCACTTGAAAATTTTAAATACTTTTTCACGCAAGGATAGACTCCGCCAAACTCGAGAAGTTGTACGGCAACCTGACTCCCCTTAGAAATTGCTACTTTGTGTAAATTAATTCAATACCATTGACAGAAAACCTCCAACTTTTTTGCTATTTCTATGAAACAATTATTTTTATGACGAGCATCTCTGTGTGTATAGTGTGTCTCATTTGAGCAGAGCAGTTGAATTGATTAAAGGGCATAGAGTATCTCGTCCGTTTATAAGTGGAGAAATTAACCATCATTCCTCAGACAAAGTGATCAATTTATAAAACAGTAGATCAAATTTATTCATTCTTGTTTGTCAAAGTGAAGGGGGGGGGGGGGTATTCTTCAAACTATTTATGCACTTAACATTACATTCTTACCTTACCTTGTCAATACTTTACTTCAGGAGTATGGAATTTCATATCAGGATTTTAATCTTCTGGCCTATAGTTTTGTTTTAAATGATTGTCTTCGCTAAAAAATTTGATAAATCCTTCAAATGAGGCGTTCATTTGCCATATATGACAACATCATTCGATCACTGATGTTGTCACATGCCAATACTTCAGCATTCGGGTTTCTTCCCACTTAAATTGTTCTACATACTATCAAAGTAGGCCAAGAGTGTTTTTTTTTTATTATATCTTTTATGTCGCAGCTTTATGTGAGAGTATACGCATTATTAACCAAATCTTTTCTTTCAATGCACAAAAAAAAAAAAAAAACGATACAAAAGTTGTTTGAAATGGTAATAAACACCTCTGAATTGAAATAATATGCTTAAGGTATATTGATATGGTGCTCAGTCGATTGGTCGCTGCGGTAGGGCAACTAAAATATAGAAAAGGTAAAAGCTATTCTCTAAAGAGAGTAGTATAAGCTAATATACGCAATTATATACCAAGAGAGAATAGGTTAAAACTGTTTCAACGAGTTGCAAACTGAGATCCTTCATTTTAAATAAATACAGAATGAGTAACAAATTCATCCAATGAGCGATAAGCTGTCACCCCATATTTAGAAGAAGGGAGACATAGAATGGCTAAAAATTGTTCGAAGGAGTGGTAAGGTGCAAACCCACATTTTAAATAAATATAGAATGGGTTAAAATCTTCCACTTAGTGTTAAAGCTGTTACCCATATTTTTAATAGATACAGAGTGGGTGCAATATAATACATATATACAAAGAATTAAGATTGTTCCAAAGAGTTGTGAGTTGTTACCCACATTTTAAATCGATACAGATTGGGTACAAATCTTCCACTTAGCGGTAAGATATTACCCACATATTAAATAGATCCAGAATGGGTAATATATATATAAATAATTCCAAAGAGTCGTAAGCTGTTATCATGCACTTGCGGATGCACTTGGAATTTTGGGGTTATTTTCATGAAATGTTGATTTTGGATAATTTCTATAATTGTTCTCACTATAAATTAGAATTTGTGGATTCTTGAATGTCATTATTTTATCAGCCCACTTTAAGTGCGTTAATTGTCAACGCAATAAAACGGGCACAAATGGGACACATCAACCCCTACTCAAGTGCGTTTATATGTAAGTGTAGTGGGACGGGGTTATAGAAGGAACTCGTTGACGCCTCCTGCAAGTGCGTGAAAAATGTCAATAGGGTGAGATGGGAGGGGGGAGGGGGGTACAGAGGGACTCGTTGACCTCTTCTTGACCTCTTCAAGCGCGTTTAACTGTAAGTGGGGGTAGAGTTGGGTATAAAATGTAATTCATAAAACGGAATGGGGTGCGATGAGAGACTCGTCGACCCCCCTCCGAGTGCGTGTAATTGTCAGTAAGTTCGAGTGGGGGTAATCAAGGGGCCTCATCGTTTTGTCACGTTTCGATCAGTTGCGCCGTTATATACGCTTTGCGCAGTTACGCTTTGAATGCTCAAAAGGTCTTTTGATTTCTCACCGAGACAAAATTGCAGATTTGTACCATTAATCTTTTATTTTCTTGACTTCTAATTTGATCAACATGTCTTTTGTTTTAGTTCGAATCAAATGAGATTTGATTTTTTCTTTTGTCATGTGCTTCTCAACTGCTTGATGACGTCAGAGATTAGGCAGTAACTATACCCCCTGTACCTATCAGACCCTGGTCCATCTTTGTCTCCTGTTTGGAATTTAAAGTGTTACAACACGGTCACTATATTACCGTGCGAATGGTAATTATATAGAACGAGTTTATCTCGCCATAATAGCATTTTAATGTTGCTAAATCTACTTGATATAAGCCTAGATGATAGATGTCATAACTTCACACTATTAATTAGAAACACTTACCCGTCAATGCCCCCCAGCTGGTGTTACCTCAGCTGATCCACTCAGGCCATTATATAGCCGAATACGCACACAAACAACAACTGCTACGTGCAATTAGAGAGATAAAAGTATTTTATTTGCGATCACTAAATTTCTCAGTCTTGAAGTGTGGAATCTCCCAACGGTTAGAAACAGTTCAGAAAAATACATAGAAGAGAAGTAGAAGTCGAATCATACCTGTGTATCTGTGACGTTTAGAAGATTGGCTAATTCGGCTCGCTCATTGGCTGAAAGGTACTTCTTTAATTCAAACTGTTTCTCAAGTTCAAATATCTGTCGGCCGCTAAATGTAGTTCTCGCCTTCTTCTTTTTCTCTTTGGAGTCCTGATTGCTGCTGGTGTCGTCGCTGCATGGTGACTTGCGTTTCAATGAATGATTCGGGGACAAATCGAGGTTTTCACACGAACCTGTTACAAATAAAGACACAGCATTGATTACCGTGCAGCATTTAAACACAGGACAAAAAAAAAAAAAAAAAAAAATCAAAGTTTGACATTTAATGCAAAGTCTGATATTTTGGATAAGTCCATCTGCTACCCTCACGTTTTTACGTTGAGAGGGTCATTAACAAAAGTCATTCATAGTCGTTCCGAAATTTGAGTAGACTTAGTGAAAGGTTAAACATTTATGTTACAAAAAAATTGATAATACACGTAAAGACGTAGTCATATCACACATGGATGGAGTTGTGCTATAGTAGGCAAGGATAATTCAACCCCGTTTAAACATAGATAAGGGTAAAATGTTCTCAGCCGTACATGGAGAAAGACATTTCTACGGGAGAGCCTGCATGTATATGTTCAATTCAAATATGTCTGATGGAAAACATGTTTGCATGACACATCAGTGTTAAACACTGTTAAAAAAAATCGCAGACATGGAGTATATCATAGACTATACTAGAGTGAAGCGATGTTTGTGTTTGTTAAAATCTCTTGTACTTTTGTAAAGCTAGAAACGCAGCTGATTATAGCTGTCAAATTTGAGATGCAAATCTATATGCGCTAATTTTTATTCAACGTTTTGTGTACCAAAAAATGCCCTTCTATTCTGAACTTCGAATTAAATATTCGAACAATTGAAAATCTCGCCACTAAATGCGACACTTCCCGTAATGGCTACAATGCCTGCTTGTGTTAAGATTGGCAGTTAAGCAATGATCAATGCTGAAACTCGTGTTAATTATTCGCATGATCATAATACACGTGAGGTCATGCAGAAGTTACGCCACTCTAACAGCGGTCGTGGACAGACACGTTCTTACCTGGCCTGGAGGTATAATATCGCCTTCATTGGTAATGAACTAAATAACTGTAGAGTTCATGTCACCGATATTAATGTGGCCTGCTGACACCCTTAGTAATTTCGAGATGCGCCGTGCCCGCTGACACCATTAGCTGAAAGTGCCATAATTATGACCGCTGACACCGAAAGGCCATGGACATATACAACGGTACCCGCTTGAACCATTAGGCTGCACTATGTATTGACTTCACTATGTATTTATTGACTTCACTATGTATTTACTTATATATGTATCTATTTATATTTATATTTATATATATATATATATATATATATATATATATATATATATATATATATAGATATATATATATATATATATTACAAATTGATTGCTGACGAAGGTCCCAGGAGGATATAAAATTGCAGACTAAATGCTGACGAAAATTCTAATATATTCTCTAAAACAATTCTCGAGTGTTTGTCACTTATGAGTCATATCTTCCTTTTGTATAATTATATGTGTTTATATAGATATATAAATATATGAATATATATATATATAGATATATAAATATATGAATATATATATATATATATATATATATATAGATATATATAAATATATGAATATATATATATATATATATATATAAATATATATATATATATATATATATATATATATATATATATAGTTGTATAGGCTAGTATAGACCAAACACACTTAAATTACTCCATGATACGGCAGGCTATCGTGCCAGTCACTTCGGACAGAAGAGATCCCATACTATCGGAATATGTCTGCACCTTATCTCTAAATCACTGACACACATTTACGGATGTGCAAACATTTCACATACATTTTTATGTGCGCAGAAATTTGAAATCAGACGTCTACGAACCACAACCCCACGAACAAATTCTTAATGACTCGAGAGCAGATGTTCACATCAAAATTGGGGCATACAGTGAAAAAAAAAAATAAACAATTGTCGCAAGACTTCAGTATTTTTCTTCCTCACCTTATTATTGTTGGTATTATTATACTAATTATAATCATTGTTATTATTATTTTTTAAGGGTGGGGGAAGAGGGGGGGGGGTTTGATAATGCTCATTCGTTGTCGGAAAGTGTGTATTCCTGAAAAGTAAATTAGCAATGTCACATTTAACATGTCTATGATATCGTCCAGATTGGCTATACTTCGTGATTCGTTTTACTATTAACACCTCTAATATGAAGCTGACGTTCCTTGTGTTTTCAAAAGACAATGTATTGTTTAAAGATTGCTTTGTTTACTAGCATACACATGTTGAATTGTAGTGAAGGAGGGTGGGAGAGAGGGGTGGGAGAGAGGGAAGGGAGGGTTGGAATCGTCCAAGAGTAAGACAACTAGAACCAGCATTTCAAAACTTAAACTTACGTGCTCTAAAACATCTCGGCAACGACTGAATTAATGATAAGCATGCATATACCATACATATACCATGCATGTGACATTAAGTGATACACACTTCACATAACGGCCTGGACTAATGATAATTTATTTAACATGATATGAGGCGTTGATTCGTGTATGAGTGATGGTTACTGATATAGCTTAGTCGTTGTCTCTCTTGCATTTTAATAAATCTAACAATGCTCGGAATCGCGAGATATATGGTAGCTAATGTGAGCAGTTTATTCCATACATATATCTTTTTCTAGTTCATGAACTCGCAAGTAATTTTACAGTTTGCCTACTTCAATTGGATATGTGCCCTGTTTCAATCCCTGTGTGGGTGAAAAGTTTCAATAGCATAATATATGAAATTGGCTTTACACTGGTAAATCTGCATAATATGATATTGATTGCACCACATCGGACATCCATCTAGGCCTACCTATACATACTCTTGACTATTATAACACACGGCTCCGAATGGAAAGAATGCAAATACTTGTAACTTACAGTAGTTTATCTTGAATAATGATAGCAATAACTTGGAATCAGTCTCATAATCATCTTAGAAAATTATTAACCTGTGTCGGTTGTTTGCATTGGCGCGCCTTTGTAGTAAGTTAGTAACAAATCTAAACTTTTATTTGGATACACATATTCAATTATTTTCTTTCAAACGCGATTAAATGTGTCCAGGTAACGAGCGACAAAGGTCTCAGTTGACATTTTTGAAGCAAAAACATCGCTCTACGCCTATGATTTGAGTTATAATAACCAATAGGCAAAATTTACAATTCCTTTAATATCAATATTTGCGTTAAAATTAAACTTCACCTGAAAATAATTGTTTGTACAATTAATCCCAGTCAAGCAACATGCCTAATATTAGTAATCTTTCAGAGAGGAACCCCAATATTTATGTTGATCTATTTAAATTTGATCAATGCTTTAGAATCGAGAATTTAGCATCTGCTTTCAATATAGTTGCTACATTAAAACAATAGCAATTTGCTAGGTCGTAGATGGTATTATTTGTATTGACTTTTAGGTTTTTCAAACTTGATAATAGTTCCTAGAATCATGGATTATGACTGGTATAACCTTTAACAATTACTGTGGCTAAATTAAATTATACATTGTACTTAAAAGTTACGGTATTGAACTTTATACCAAAAATAAAAATATACCTTCCTTGTGAGAATTGTTGATAAAATGTATTTCGTTTGCTCTTATTTTCCAAAACTCTGTTAAAATGCTCGTCGTTAGTGTCAACTTAAAATAAGCTAAAGCCAGTATATGCATATATTGTTACAGATATTTTAACTTGAACAAACGGGGTTTATACTAATATATAACATCTTATTATACACAAATAAATCATTAAAGATACAATATTATTTTTTTTTTGACTATATCCTTAAACGTGTACTTTGTAATCGAGTTTATCTTGAAGATTTCAAGTAATATTAGAAACGGTTCTAATGGTGAGTTCATCTTTCTAAAGAGTACACAATTCTATGCTACAGTTTGATTGCTTCCTTTTTAAGTTAACTTTTTTGCTTCATTTTTTAAACAATTTTTTTTTTAAATCATATAATCATTGAAGTCAAAAACACTTGGGTCTATAAATCACGGATGCTTATGGAATGAGAATAAACAACCAACTACAGTGAAACAATAATATATATATATATATATATATATATATATATATATATATATATATATATATATATATATATATATACATATATATATATAAATATATATATATATATATATATATATATATATATATATATATATATATATATAAATCATAAACAATGTAGCTGTTAAAATATATTTATATATAGATATAAACACACCATGTTTTAATTAATCTCCCCCACCCCACCGCAAATCCTTTTGTAGACATTTGGAAAAACCATTGAAGAGAAAAAAAAACAATTCACACATAAAAAAGTAACAACTTACTTTTGCTCTTGCCGTCCAAACTGTCGATACAAGACCCGTCGGTTTCTGTTGGCTCGCAGATAACGTGTCGGTAAGTGTTTTCGGGATGAAGATCGCATTCACAGTTACCCGACGAGCAAGAAGTCAGTAGCTCGCTTGAATAATCCTTCTCCTCGGTGCATTCCCCCTTGGTCCCATAGCCACCCGGGTAACTATGATGTAAGTCCCGCGAATGGAAGTTTCTGCTCGTCTGCCAAACAGGTCCATCCAGACTATTGAATGGGTGCCGTAAGAGGATGGCACCAGCAGCCTCGGGAGTACCTAGAATATCCTTAATGGAGTAAGGCGTAGGTCTCTTCAGCTGTGGACGGTATGTATGAGGGTGCCAAGTCCCTATCGCCATTAGGCTGGGCAAGGATAGGTACGGAGGTGAGTTTAGTGGGGTCGTGTGGTGATGGTGGTGGAAATGGTGATGATGGAGTCCCAGAGATTGGTTCTTAAAAAGAGCCGGTGGAGAATACGATAAGAACTCCGCTCTGTTTTGTGTAAACATTGTCAAATATTAAAAGTGTCCATGCAACCAACTCCAGTGATATTCTTACAGACACAAAACGGCTATGTCAGGCTACGGTAACTACTGTAGCACGGTATCCCGTCCAGAATGATTTATATAAGAATAAAACAAACTTTAATCGCTTGATTTAGAAACAGAATGTTGAATAGCCCTAAAATTAGATTTTCTTTGAAAACGTGGTATTGCTGTGGTTTCGGAATAGCATATAGTCTTATAGCTTTCTGTAGAGAGATGCCAACAAATCTGGCATGGACCAATTAACCACTCCAACTTGTAAGACAGAATCTGTTATAATCGGTTAAGTTATCTACAACAGTTTCTTAATAAGCTCTAGCCAAATTATAGCCCAACATATCGCTAAAATTTGCTTCCAGTTTTTAACAGCACTGAGTGGATTAAACCAACAAGATGATTCACGTTAATAGATGCATAAATATTAACTGTAAGAACAATTAGCTCGCTAAGCACTACACCGCGTGCTCACTCTCTGATATGATAGCGCCCTGTAAATTCTATTAATGACTTCCAAACCAACCACTATTTAACACTGCGCCCACAAATTATCTTCTCAACGACGTATAGCTTCTTCGATCAGTGCGCAGTGACTTTTGTCAAATCCCGACTGAAAGTTGGAATCGACCAATTGCAAGGCTCAATTGGCGATGCAAGCCGCTGTCTGTTTTAAAGGGTTAGTATGGTGACCAGATAACGGGCTTTGTTACAAAAGAACCAAATGGGCATTCTTCGTGTCAGTGTGACGTGCTAGTTTTAAGAGGATTTGCGCGGCTTTTAATACAATAAATCAAACTACGGTATCAATGAGATGCAAATTTCTAATTGTTGTTTACGTTTAAGTTCGGAAGTAATACGGATATGAAAGTCAAAAGCGAAGATGCGAGCAGCCTCAGTTTGGAGTGTTTAAGTCATACGTCGTTATTAATCGAGCTGGTTAATTTTTACATTCCGTTCAAGGCCGCGCGGAGTGGGAGTTGATGATTTAATTTGAACACATGGTACAGGTGCTGTAACTCCCCGCTGGTTCCCCTTGCGATAAGCTCTTCGAAGTCAACAAAGCGGAGAACAACTGTATCCCCCAAAAAGATGCCCGCCAAATCAGAAAATCGGAAACGGTAGCAAAGAGATCTCTTTTTGCTTGATAGCGCGGTCTTAGCAGGAAAATCAGAGCTTGCCGTTTTCTTTACAGCGGTTGCAGTGTCGGACGCAAATTATTGCTCTCTCACTTAGCAACTTCTAGATAGCACCTTCTCCGGAAGTGAAAGCTCTTGAGATGAAATGTTTGACACGAGGGGAAGCAAACGTCAAGTTTTTTTTATGGAATGGTTTTTACTGATGATATATACAAACGGATCTAATATAAATGATACCGTTAATAATCTCTTTAATACATGGGGGTGCTTTAATGGCATATATAGGTTGAAGCCATTGAAACGCCGTTCACGAAAAAAAGATATAGCTAATTGTACTATCAAATCAATGAACCTTTCAGACAACCAGTTGACTGCAGAAAAATAAACTGTTAGTCGAACTATAGCAATTAACTCAGTCAAAATCGATATAGGCTTACCATCAACTACTGGCATATAATTCAATAACTTCAACAGGTAACAATTAGTTACGTCAACTTAGTTTAGTCGATTGTAGGAAGAATAAACAATAACACTAAATATCCATTGACTTGTAACTATTACGACATACAATGTATCCCATTCTAGTATACGCACTCAATTACAGCACTATTCTACTTTCAAGGATGAAGAAGAAAAATTAGTTTCATAAACTTGAAAAAGGTTGTAAATGGAGAATTTAAACCGTTTCATCAAATCCGAATTCAAGGTGCCATGATTTCATCATAATGCAAATGCTCTTGAACCAAAACTATTTTCTTCTTCTGTGGACAGATATTCGTACATGCACTACAGCACGGCTATGGTCAAGAAAATGTGACGAACTCCCATATTTTCAGACAAGTATCTACAAAGTTGCAATCAGAACTTTATGAAGATTTGTTTTCTGTCAATAGCAACTATAGCCTTTTGATACCATCGGACCGGTTTGACCCGGTTCCAATAAGTGACAAGCTCATTAGTTTGATTCGATCCACTTTAATCTTCAAAACTTACTATAGGCTTTAGTGAAATAAAAGTATTTCTAATATGGTTATAATTTAAAACTCTTAAGCATAGTTTGACAGTCTTTTTATCTTAAATAGGCATATCTACATGCATAATTATACTATATTAATTTTTTTTATGGTGACATAAACTGAGGAAGGGTATGTACCCGATGAGGTTTGACTTCACCTTACGTCCATTGAGAGCCACTTTTAAGAAATGGCTGATGAAGTGTGGGATAATGACAAGAGGTATGCGTCATGGAAGAACCAGAAAACAGTCGAAGAAGACTTATAAACAGTTTTGTCAAATATCCCTATAGCTTCACAAGATTTGTTTGTTCGACTGGCCTCCCATGCACCTCCTTCTCCCTTTGAAACTGGAATTGGCCCTGATCTCTATCTTATTAACAGACACACAGTTTAACTTAGGAGTCCTAGAAGTTCCTTAAACACAATAATATTTCAATGAAATTTCGCTTCTACATGACAATATATCATAACAAAATATGTAAGTTTTCATATACCTTGTCAATGAGATCTTTTTTCCCCCTTTTCCGTGGCAAGCTTTACGGCTATCAATCAACGAGCAACGGACGGGGATAACCCTTGTTAATTGTCAGAAGTCCCACCCATGTAATCGATTACACACGCCTTGTCGAGGCACTATGTGGTAGGCTAATTTGTCTATTATACCAGGGAAGTATTTCATGCTTATACATTGTCAATCAAAACCGAGGATTCGTTCAATAACTTAACACCACTGCCTTGCTCTGCTCGGTCATAGATCGGGCGAGCAAGAATCTATAGGAGGTATTTTACAACGCGCGGCGTGCCGTGGATTCTTTAGGCCGAGAGAAACGGTTGCCAGAGCCTGCGTCAGTAGCCTATGGAATCTTTAAGGTTCAGTCTCCCCCCTAAATGTAAGTTTTTAGCTTGTCTTCTGAAAGGAGAACGTCCAGGTTACCCAAGCATGAGCTCAATAAGTGAGACTAAAGTCATCATTGGAAGTCTCACTTGAAGAAGATAAGGAGAGCGTTTAAGAAGCATGGATGAAAACGTTTTAGCGATCATTTATGGCTGAAGTATTCACAAGTTATCGAGCACTAAATAAAAGGACTGCAAATTTCTCACGAGTCAGTCGAGAAGAGAGGGATGATGTACGGTAATGAACGGTGTCACCCTAACCAGAGATGATAAAATTATGAGATGCGGTCATGGCGTTAATGGTCAACCATCTGACAAAATGCGTTTATTAAATGAGGTGGGGGGGGGGGTGGGGAGATTTGCAGAACTGCTGTTAACCCAAGCATCACATAACTGTTAACCGTACGTTGAGGTCAAAATTCACAAACTTAAGCGAACTACCAGTTTTACCATACCATACCATACCACCCCACCCCCCCCCCTTCCGATCCCTCTGACTGCACTGTTGGTACTGACAGAACGAAGTGCTGCAACAATAAACGATTCTAGTAGGGGGACTAGTTAGCTAACCGGGACCATGTGCAGCCTTTTTATTACGACACTGCTGTACTATAAGGTTGATCAAGGAAGTGGATTTGGCCTAACTCATCTTAATGACTTATTTCTCGTGAAACTAATGTAAACCAATGTTCTATATTCCATACCCAAAACCGACAAACATGATTGACGCCTGAGTTTCAATATCGTTTTTCACAGTGGCGTAGGAAGGTACTTTTGAGTGGGGGGGGGGGCTGAAGACTGAAGGCCGGCCTGGGGGAGGGGTCTAAGGGGAGGGGGTCCCCTCCCCTTTGGAATTTTTTTGCATTTCCAGGTGGCCAGGCTCAGATGCAATTTGGTGCAATATAGCACACTTCAACACCCACTCCATTTTGTAAATAATTTTGCATTTTCACCTGGCCTTAGATGCAATTTGGTGCTCCAAATGAGATTTTTTTTCTCATTTGGAAATGAAAAAGGGGTTTTCTGACTTGCGAAGCGGGGGGGGGGGGGCTGGCGCCCCCAGCCCCCCGGTTCCTACGCCCTTGCTTATTCAATCTGAGATGCTTTATATCGCCTTCTTTTCAAACATAGGTAGGCCTACTGGGTCTTTATTTTGTCAGTCTTAGGTCATCGACTCCGTTGGCAGCATTGGCAACCAAAACTTATTCTTAGTGGGATGACGTCACTGTTGTAAGGGTGAGATATCAATTCATTAATCGACTCACGTTTAGTGAATTCACCGTGGCACCCACCCATCTTGCTTACTGTTCGTGTGAAAACCACTTTTTTACGACATGGACATACATAGAGTGACCATGTCATGAACTCGTGAACAGTTTAGCTTTAATGTTTGCGATGAATCTCTCAGAAACAAATGGACGCTCTCATCTGTTGCGGAGATGGTTTCGTTCTACTTTTCAATGATTTGAATCAACGAACTCCCTGAGCTACCTATCTATCCGTTCTTGTTTCTTTTTCTTTATCATAAATTGTATTTTTTCAGGAATATAGTTCATTACATTATACTCCATGATTATGCCACATGACGACTGTCGGCAGTAATAGCGCAGGACTCAATCAGCATAGGCGGTATTAGGATTTGTCTGTTTCCAAGCAACCGAGCAGAGACCGACTTACTGTTTCAAATAAACAATAACGTTGATAACCAGAGTTTGATGGTTATACTCATCGGCTAAATATGGCGCGTGTCTCTTCGTAAAACAAATGATTTGACCTACCAGTTCAAGCCTTGGTAACCGCGACGCTTAGTATTTATTTACTTGGTAACAGGCAGGCACTTAACACCCACCCTCCCCGATGTATATATCTATGGAAAGAAACACTTTCTATTGGCTGCTAGTTAAAGTGGTATGAATAATACTCTGTGAAACAACCAAACTAGAACTCCTCCAGGAAGTTTTGCTCTCCAAACTTGTCTTTAAGTTTGGAAGCAAGTCAGGCAGTGTTCTACTATACATCGTATAATCGACCATCCAGTTTAAAGGTCCCCTATGGGATCTGATGCATGGTGAATGTCAAATCAAGTATAGCCACATCCCACCTCGGTAAAGCACTCCTGTTGTCTTTTTTTTCTGTATTAATCTTTAACTGGACGGAATGTCTCAGTTCTAATTCGGTTTAAATTACCAAGTATTAGAAACTTAAGAGATATCCCAGACATGGTAGATTATTAGGTTTAAGTGTATATGAGCTGTCGAGAAAGTAATCGACTCACCGATATGATAACCATCAAACTCGAGGCCGTCTTATGAAATTCTACCACCATGCACACCAATTTTTAAAATCCTTTGCCTTTAAAACTTAAGTATCGAACAGCCCTGTCTCATATTCATTTGATATTTCCTTGAAATGCAGTATGTCTATATTCTTCATCCTTTTCTTGTACCTTCCTTTTCGATTTCCAAAATTTTTTAATATTTTTTTTTATGAGTGAATATGCAAAACCATCAACAACAACAAATGTGACCTCAGCAACAACAACAACATAATGGTCTACTGAGAGTCTTATTAATAAAATTTACAATACGTTTTGCCCTGTATGATGAGGGGATTGAGATGCAATCATGGCGCCATCTGAAGTGATTTAATTGCATTAATCTTACCTCTGCAACTGTTCCGACAATGACAGTAAAACATACCATTAGGTACGAGACACCTCCTCCTCCTCCACACGCCTCGTGGTTGTTACGTCACTCGTTCGTTTCACTTATCAACGGAGATGAGAGGAGTCTAACAACAACAAAAAAGTGAAAACAGAGAAGTTAAGCGTAATTACAGTAATTAGCAGAATCGGTATTCATAACCTGCGGCAAAAGGTTGAAATAATTAGACGTCTCTTAGTTTCTGCATCGATAGAAATTAACCGGAATATGTGCTGTCGTTAGTCATAATGTCGAAGGATCCACATTATTTTCTTAGAGAAAAGACAATTATATTTGCTATAACAGGATATTTTATGCCCTTATTGTCCTTGATTGCCTCTTTATACTCAGCAGTTAAACTATTCGGAGGGGTGGGGGGGCTGCTATGATTTTCGCTCTGCTGGGGGAGGGGGGGGGATGTTCACAAGTGTTGTACAGCACACCGTTGACCGGTACTCACCAACGTGCCCACGCCCTGCCGTGGTTAATTTTCTTAAAAATATTTGTATAGTCTTCAGTTGTTCAATACACCCGGCAAGGGTGTGATACACGGAGTGTATGGTGCTCGTATGCGACGTCTTCAATGCAAGAAAGGAGATACAGTTGCTTTAAATCTATTTACAGCTCAACCCCCCCCCCCCCCCCCCATCACACGATTTATCCTTAGTTTGTTCTTTGTTCACAACCCAATATCACTGATATTCATAAGAGAACCAAATAGCATTTTAATTAAATTTACAATACGATGCACACTTAATTGCTTTATGTTGTAAATGTCATATTTTGTTTAGGAATGGCATTGACCAGTAGTGTGGTCTGAATATTTCAATTACAAGAACTTTCAACGGGCAAAATCAAACAGTTTTAATAGAAACACGGTGTACCCTATAAAAGCCGGAGCGTGTACATTACACGATGCATAAACCGCTTTAAGATCAGCGAGAACAACTCCCTGTACCGTCACTCTTCGATCACAAACTAGCCCCTAGGGTATGTTTAAAAAGGTGAACTGCGGTTTACTGTAAGAGCTGCCTTCTGTCAACCCATCGTTTCAAAATTTGACGAACAAGACTTAATTGCTGCCTAGGAGACCTTTCCGAAAAGCCTAACAAGCAATTGGTATGCCAAAATTTTAAGCCTAATCACTCCCATGTGAACAAGGTTCTGACCGCGATCAAAAGATTACATGATAACGATCTGGGTCAGGTATGAATAGCAAAAGTTCAGAGACGATATGATCA
The DNA here is from genome assembly GCF_037975245.1 of Apostichopus japonicus. NCBI lineage: Eukaryota > Metazoa > Echinodermata > Holothuroidea > Aspidochirotida > Stichopodidae > Apostichopus > Apostichopus japonicus. The sequence goes on from NC_092565.1 coordinate 8,398,234, forward strand.
TTATTGGCAAAGTTCTCAAAACGAGACATTGGATTATTGACAGTAACGGTGGTTTTTGTTCCCGTTTGGGGGGAAAAGAAGTTCTTATCACATTATTAACAACGATGGGCGCACCAAGGATTCTCAAATTCACATAGCAAACCACACCGTAATACTTTTTAATGAGGCCCCTTTGCAAAATTGTCATTGTAAAGCCAAATTCGTATGGCATACGAGAGGGGTCGGGTGGGCTAACGTTGTAGACTTCGTTCACGTTGTGAGGAAGCAGAACCAACTTTTGTTCCCATTTTAAGAGTCATAAAACGATGCCAAGTCGGTCCCAAAATTGGAAGAGATTTAGGCGATGTATCACACACATGAACGTGAGAGTAATAGAAGCAAAATGAAGCGAACGGGAGAGAGAAAAAACATTCACTATGATTCTCCCTTACGCTCACATTTTCAACATTAAGCGGGTAAAATTAGAATAAAAAGACGCTAGACATTTCGGGGTCTTTGCTTCTGGACCCCAACGGGGCTTTGAAATAAAATCCACTGAAATTAAAAATCCTCTCTAAAATGTATTTATGTGCTCTAAATTCTCTCTAAATAGAAATGAAATACCTTTAAACGCTGCAGCTTAAGTCACCAAACACCCACCAGAATCCAGAGAACTGTAACTCTTCTTTCTGAGATGTGTTTTTGTCGTTTAAAGTCGCTACGAGAGAACATGATGTAAGTTCGCAAATGCTAAAACTCCCGGGGCTTAGTTGCCCCCTGGACTCCCACCAGGCAGTTGAAATACATTCCACAGAAATTAATTTCTCTCTCTATCACATGTATTTCTGTGATTTAGACGTGCTATGAATAAACAATAAATATCTAAAACGCTGCAGCTTTCGGGGATTTCGCCCTGTACCCCCCTCTACAGCATGAGCCTGTTTCTTTATGATATTTGTATACTCCAGCCCCCCCCCCCCACCCGGCCCCCTCCCTAGCTACTCTTAGCCAATAAAACAATAATAGTGTGCAGTTGTAATTATAAAACAGTTGCTTGGCCAGTCACTGGAGTCGATCCCGATAAAGCTTGTCGGTCTCGAAATTAATCTACACCCTCTTGACGATGTTGCATAAACGTACTAGGGTATATGGCGATGGTAAATGTACGCCTTTGGGTATAGGGCGATGGTGAATGTACGCCCTTGGGTATAAGGCGATGGTGAATGTACGCCCTTGGGTATAGGGCGATGGTGAATTTACGCCCTTGGGTATAGGGCGATGGTGAATTTACGCCCTTGGGTATAGGGCGATGGTGAATTTACGCCCTTGGGTATATGGCGATGGTGAATGAACGCCCTTGGGTATATGGCGATGGTGAATGTACGCCCTTGGGTATAGGGCGATGGTGAATGTACGCCCTTGGGTATAGGGCGATGGTGAATATACGCCCTTGGGTATAGGGCGATGGTGAATGTACGCCCTTGGGTATAGGGCGATGGTGAATGTACGCCCTTGGGTATATGGCGATGGTGAATGTACGCCCTTGGGTATAGGGCGATGGTGAATGTACGCCCTTGGGTATAAGGCGATGGTGAATTTACGCCCTTGGGTATAGGGCGATGGCGAATGAACGCCCTTGGGTATATGGCGATGGTGAATGTACTCCCTTGGGTATAGGGCGATGGCGAATGTACGCCCTTGGGTATAGGGCGATGGTGAATGTACGCCCTTGGGTATAGGGCGATGGTGAATGTACGCCCTTGGCTATAGGGCGATAGTGAATGTACGCCCTTAGGTATAGGGCGATTTTAGCAAATTAATAACCCTCTCGCTAATTCCCATACTACTCATGAAGAAATGTGCGACATTATATATGATAACGCACATCCTTTGTGCAAGACGTCTGGACTTGGCCACGCTCACCCAAATGATGAAGAATCGAGCATACACAACGTATCCTAATAATACGATAAATACAATGAAAATTGCATTCACAATATGAGAGACGGTTGTACCAGGGAGTTGTTATGGAACTCCTTGGTTGTACCAATGTCTCTAAGGAAGAAGTTTGATTCACCCGACAAACAGTTTCACGAAGGTGAGAAGGTGCAGTTGACTGAGAGTTCACTCAGGGAACTTTTAAAACAGAATATTGTCTATGTTTGGCCTAAAATATGTGGCAACATTACACCCCTCGCCAAAAGTTATAAGCTAACGTCACCAACACGATGAGCTTATTTTAATATTAGCTATTAATTAATCAAAAACAATCTCTAACAGATTGAAAAAAAGAAATGATATTTGATATGATTTGTGGTCTATAGACGTAAATTCAGACACACACACGTTAACATGATTAAACATTCCAACCTAATGAGAAGTTTCTAGGCATTTGTGAGAACTGACATCTTAAAGTAATACCATGCAATTCTTTAACTTTCTGAGGACAAAAGAAGGACTTTTAGTGAGTTATGCGTGTTACCAATGCTTCCTGCCGACAGCAAAGGTAAAATTCACATCGTTAAATCGAAGCATACTTCTAGCCCCCCCCCCCTTCTTTCCTCCCACACACACACACATACATGATATGTATGAAGGGCTCCCTGTCCACAACTATTATTGATAACAAAGAACGAATGCTTCCTTATATAGGGTACATTGCTTGATGAAAAAGTGAAGCCGCAAATTATTACAAAAAATGCCAAAGTCAACAGTGTTTTTTAAATGAACAATATATATATATTTATATATATATATATATATATATATATATATATATATATATATATATATATTTATATCATGCATTTATATCTGCACATCATCAAACATCATGCTAGTTTTGAAATATCTATTTACATCGTATTTATAATTAGTTTGTGACACTTATTATTCACAAGAGCTCATTGTAGATATAAACTGAGATATAAGCTCATTGTAGATACTATTTTTGAATTTTTGGAACATCAAAGAACGGTAGGTTAACAAAATAACGAATATCTCGTCAATGAATACGTGAGAAGTTCCAAAATATGTTTTAAAACCTAATATTTGTGTCTCATATGAAAACGCCGTGCTTGATGTTTTCCACCACCTTAATTAAATATTTTCCGAAAAGTTCCTTTCCTGATGCTGTTTTATGGACTTCATGGATACCCTCCGTTTCGACGCTTTAATTTGACATTTTTTTTTGATACGAGGTTCTTTATTAATCGTTATGCCGTCAACTCGCATCCTGTACGACACCTCTTCAGCTCAGTTTAGCAACTATACACACACACTTGACGTTATTTTCCAGCAACAAATTCGTACGCAGTTAGCAATAAATCCTTGTAATTTCACGCATCCGGGCAACAGCCCCGCGAAGTCATGTCCAAGTACGTAATTGAATGAGTTAGTACAACGTCGCAATCACTGAATGCCTGAGATTGTTTTATTATTATTATTTTTTTTTTAGTCTTTCGCTTTTTGCTTTTATTCAGTTTTTTTCAGATGCCTCATTTCGTATTTCTCTTGGAAAGACAGGTATTCAGTTAAGAGACTATAAAACAAAGGAAACTGGGAGACAGCCGTATATATGTGTTCATTTTCAGAGCAAATAATAAATTTTCGCCCGTTACGTTGGAGATCATAATAAATTGAAACAGGTTACACTTAGCAAGCGAAAAACTTTAGTCATGGGCAAAACGGTAAATATTGACTTTCACCTAGACATCACCACCACGGTGAGTCTGATAGTGTTATTTAAACATTTAGGAACCAGTTTGTAAATGACTACTTCGCTTATCACTCCAAACGCGAAAAAAAATCAATCTGTTCAACTGACTTTATGGCGTAATTTGTAAGAATTGTAATGCCTGATACTTTTTCGAACCATAGGTAAGTAATATAGTACAATGTAGAACAAATTAGGGGCATAACAGTTTTGAATATCAAGGGTAGTAGAGGTATTATGTGAATACAGCGAGTAAAGAGTCAACTCAGTTCACTTAGCTTTCCTGACAAGTTCTTGAGTCCGTTCGGAATTCTAAGCCAACCATTTCAAAATTGAGAGACATTAATCTCAAAATCCACAACACAGTCAATAATACTCAACAATATTTGGGTTTAATACGCGTCGGCTATAAGAAACTTGCTGTGTTACATAATCAGGGAAACTAGTAAGCGCACTTCCTGCTACATAAATGCAGCGAACGCTTTCAACTACTTCATTGACTCGTCCAAACTGTTCAATTAGCAGAGATGTCTCTAAGCCATAAATGTCATCATTATTACACTCCAATTTTTAGAGTTCTAAAGCTGCCAAATATGTACAAAAGTAATCTTCTTGAAGTTCTCACCTTCACAAACTATTTGCAGACGTTTGTCCAATAGACAATAAAGATATCTAAATCAGGGAAACTTGATTTTGCACGTCATTGACTGTCAACTTATTGTTCAAGGTTTTAGCATGAGATGATTCCAGCACTGTGACTGATGAGTATTAAGTATTAACAAATTTTACAACTTGTCTTGATTTTTAAGGTATCCATGGCTACCATCAAGCATCTCATCAACAATATTCCATCCCATCCCACGACAAGCATAAGATATCGAGAAATTATCAACCTTTTTTTTTTTTTTTTGCTTGAATGTCAACTAAGTTTTTTTTTTTCAGAAACTAAAGAGCCCAGTATATATTGCTGACCCTATATACCTGTTGCATATATCTTTAAAATAAAACCAGTCATACCATTGAAATATTGTAAGCTGATCTCCAAAGCAAATCATCTCATAAACATTTCCTCATTATTCAATGACATAATTTTATCCATACTACAAACATGTCAGTAGTTAACCATTAATGGATGACGGCTCATCTCATTATTATTTCCTACATCTCACTGCAAAGCACTACTGTTTTAACATGTCATATTTTACCATTAGTAGATTTTCTCATCTCATAATTAGTCACTTACACACACCAATGAGATTAGCTTAATTTATTCCTCTCAGCATACACTGAAACCTGACAGCATGCAAGTAATATGCTTGCATGTAATTACAATGTGCATAACCAATAGATTGAAACACATGAAATTATTGCTGTTATATATATATCAATAATAGTTCACATCAGTCAACTTAAATGAAGGATAGGTGAACAGTATTATTGGCAACTTGTCAACAACAAAAAACATCAATCAATTTCTCCTTTTTATCCTCTTTTATTTTGCAAATGAAGTTTACACAAAAAAAAATGTCTTTTCTTTGTAACAAAGTTGTCAAAACACTGCAGTAGCTAAGCATCGGTTTTGCTTTAATACATGGGTTTGTACAACTCATACTTTTATCCAAAGTATTAATTAGTTACCACAGCAAGCAAACACTCCAACTGTTGCTAAATAACAATTTCATGTTTAACTAGCCAACTGTATCGTGATGTTGTACGTATTGACACTGTCATGGACTGGTTTGTCAATCTCCCTACCAAACAAGTCAGTAACTTGTGGAGCCTAAGCTACTTCTCAATGTTTGGCTCCTGAAATAATATCAAACATTAAACATTGGAACATTCTTTCGTGACATTCCTGAATGGAAATATACAAGTCAGCAAACATTTTCAACAAAAGCAAACTTGCAACAAGTGTAAAAAAAAACTTGATGTGCTTTAATTATAACCACAAATTAACAACAGGTAAAAAGATTTCATCAACAAAGTCCTGAGAAACTGAACCAAAAAACCACTGAAGGTTATAGCACTTAAAAAGAAACTTGCAAAGTTTTTAACATGAAAAAAAATATATCAAAAATTTATGGAATGTTTTAAATAACGAGGTAACCAACGATGAAAGTTGAATACATTTGCTGTTCATTAGTCATTGGCAGAATGCTTAATCTCAAGGACTTGCCATTAACAGAGACCTTGTTCTCACTTTGTTTAAAAATGCCAAAATCAAAGCCTCCTGGCAAATAAACTCAACCTCAATTACATCTACTTTCAGCTTTTAAACGATTCAAATTGTAGCCATGGAGAAAAAAAGCAGGCTGTCAAAAGTCAATGATACTTTAATCTACTAACTGTCTCCGTTCCTGGAAATTTTTCTCTCTCTTTTTCTCTCGCATTTCTACCCTCGCTTGCTGCCTCTTAATATCAAATTTACAGGGTGTGCAAAATACCATTTGACATTTTCTCCAGCTTTAAGCTGCTGCCACAAGTACCACACGCTAAGCTAAGCTTGCTGAAATAAGTCCAAATACTGCTCTGAATCAATTTGATGATTCATTGCTTTAATCTCTTCATTACACGAATCAAGATAGTCTTCAAGAAAAGAGTCCATATCTGAAAAAAAGAAAGAAAAATGAGGGAAAATGCTAATAGCTTTGATGGGTTATGACCCATAAACTGATGCTAATGATGATGAGCAGACACCATCAGTTTAAGAAAGCCATGTTACAGGCAACTTAAAGTTATGAACCCTATACAGCAACCCTCTTCTTTATTTTACAGGTGGTATGAACAAAAATAGAATAGGACTTCTTTTAGCAAGCCTAACCTCTGGAAGGAATAAGAAAATCATGCATGGGCACTTCAAAGTAATTCTGGATGGAAATAACTAGATAAAATAGTTACACCCCCCTTCTGTAGCAAGGGGGCAAAATTTCATCACTTGCTTAAACTTTACAATGTAACATATAGCCAGTATAATGAGATACCAACTAGGCTTGGCCTACTACAAACAATAATAACTGAGTGAGGATAGAAACAGCTGTTAGTGAGAACAGCCGTTTGTAGAATATTCTGTAATCAAGTATCAAGTGGTTTTCTCTGCAGTTACTTGCAACCATGCTTGCAACCATGAACTTGTAGGCACACACCCTAGATGTAAACAAAAACATGCCTAAAATCCATAAACGGCCACTAAGCTGTAATTTTGAGCACTTCCTGAAACTCATTAATGTATTTGCTTACCCTGGTTAAAAAAAAATGGGAATTTTCGTCCTTCTGTTGTGGCTATCAAGCATTTTAATGGATTTCTTTACAAAAATTCTTCAGTTTCTCACATTCCTATATTAAAATCTACCTAAGATCAGTGAACTAACAGTGACATGTAGCAACAGAAAATGATCCCTACAATCTCCAACACAACCCCCCCCCCCACCCTCACACCACCACACCAAATACTGTACATGTTAATGTAGTAAAACAATACAAGAACCACCATCCACTGGCAACAGAAAATGATCCCTACAATCTCCAACACCCTCCCCCCACCCTCACACCACCACACCAAATACTGTACATGTTAATGTAGTAAAACAATACAAGAACCACCATCCACTGGCAACAGAAAATGTATGATTTGTTTTTATATTCATAAATTTATATTCATAAATTTTCATAAATTTATATTCATAAATTTATATTCATATTCATTTATATGTATGATTTGTTTTTATATATAAAAGAGCTTACTTGGGTGATGGAGTTGTTTCTCTCCAGCAAAGTTAAGATACTGAGATCCATTGTAGAACCATCCTTCAGGTAAAGAGTCAAGATGGTGCTCCTCCTGGATAGAGAGAATGAAATCCTCACCATACTTAACATACATCTTCATGCTGCAGAAAGACTCTATCATGAAATAGAGTAACATGTAGACAAGACACACCGTCATCATTCAAATTATCACCATCTACATCTAGAATGACTATACCTCCCTCTATTACTGTCCTTAACAACCATTCCTCTATGGTACTCTATTATCCTGAATGACCATCCTTCCCTGGTACTCTATTGTCTTGAATGACTGTCCCTTCCTGATACTCTATTGTCTTGAATGAATGTCCCTTTTCTGTTCCCCTGTCTTGAATGACTGTCCCATAAGTGGTTTTATGTTTATATGACCCTCCTTTTTCGGGTAAAATATTTCAAACAAACCAGTTGTATGGATTGTCCACACTATTGCTCATGAGTTTATGTAAGCATATATGAGGACTGTATGTTTATTGTCATTGATAAGTGCTTCAAGATAGACTCTATCTGTATAGGATTGGTTTATTGCAAGAGTCAACTGTATGTCCATTCTCATGTCCAGGTACTTACAGTTGTTAAGGACGTTATAGCTGGCTCTGGATCTGAATGTACTGGCAAAACCAACATTCATATGGGATCCATACCATGTTTTTAACATATGGCATCTGTTCTGATTTTATTACATATCCTTGGAAATGATCATCAAAGAACCCAAAACCAAACATTTTCTGTTTTTTTACCTCAAGACTCTGCACCCCAATAGTCAGTGCCTGTCAGCTAGCTACCTCTTCTATCATTGCGGTATGTCTAGTAGTTAGAATTACTTACATGAACCCTGTGTAGCTCCTCCTTGCTTAGACTGTTTCTTGTTTTGATTGGTAGTTTAGTTGGTTTCTATGGATTAAAAGTAAACCTACAAATATTTAAAAAGAACATATTTAAGACAAATCAACATAGGCTATATGCATAACAGTTTATATTGAATCTGTGCGGGTAGTACCATAAAGATCCTATTACTATTACAGAAATGTATTTTCATATGTCTCAAAACAAAACAGAAGAGATAGCAGCATGGCCATATGTAGCCTAGAAGATTCTTTCTTCAAATATTCGATGCCACCAGTTATCCTTCCTGAGAAACACCATGATTGTGACAAGTTGCTTTGAAACAATACAATTCTGTCAATAGTGTAGAAAGTAAAATAACGACTTAAAACTGCATTTAATTATAAACGACTGGGTTAAAGGCAACTAGCTAATTTGACTAATTATTTTAAAAGCTTGCCAACTATTTATACCCTATTCACAATGTGCAATGAACCATGTAAAAGTCTTGCCTCTGTAGACTGAGGTGAGGACTTCTGTGTACACCATGAGAGCATACGGATATATATTTTGTTTAAGTAACGCACGGACTGTGTCGTCTTTATTATATTATTTCGTTTACTTTATAGTTTTCCAATTGTGACTGCCAGTGGCAGCTCCACGATATTAACTTTAATTTAACTCCGGCCAGTGTCTGCAATAGTATGCAATCAAGTTTCATGGAATAATTTATCTGGTATTTGTTACAAAACCCCATGATTGTGACAAGTTTGATTGTGACAAGATTGTGTTATTGATTTTGTGTGATATTGATTGTGACAAGCTATGAAACAATACAATTCTGTTAATAGTATGCAGTTACATTTCGGGGAATATTTTATCTGGTATTCCTTAGAAACACCATGACTGTGACAAGTTGCTTAGAAACAATACAATTCTGTTAATAGTATGCAGTCAAGTTTCAGGGAATAATTCATACTGGTATCGCAGCTCCAAATGCTATGCAAAATGATGAAGCTTCTATACCAGTGCACAGATGTATAGCAGTGTTCTTTACATAGAAATAATATCATTTTTGAGAGACTTCAATGTGAAGAGCCTTCAATACTGCTACACAAAAACTCTGAAGACTAAATAATTCCCTGTGTTTCACAGATTACAGTGCATTACTAGTGTGTAGTTACATCTCACAAATTCAGTTCCCTGTCTTTAAATTCAAATTGTTAAGGTCAATGTTTAAAAGGCGTGAAATAGCAGAGATGATTCCCACAACAAGCTTTAAGTTACATTGCTATGGGCGTGTCTCCCACCAAAATGACCAACGGTAGTTAATTACCCCACAGAATGCAGAACATCTCTGGTCAAAAGAACTAACCAAACACATATAGAAATAACTATCAGCTCTATTTGATCCATTATTAAGAATTGAATTCATGCTATCCCAGCAGGTGCTTCGGCACTTTGGCGTCAAATCGTCTCCATTCATTACAAAATCTAAGTTAAAAATTGGTGAGCGATAACATTTCCAAAGGAACAGCTTCAAAACTACTGCTGAGAACATAGGTGGCACCTAAATGATATCATAAAAAAAAAACGCATCTTTACGATCTCTAAATAAACACTCTGCGGCAATTCATATTCACATAGATTCAACCATGATAATTACTATATATGCTAATATCAACATATGGGAACGCAGCAGATAGTGCAAGCCAAATATATTCAAAAACCTTTAAAAAAAAACACTTTTCAGCTGATGTAAGGTGAATGACTGACAAGATACTGCTGTATATTCTCATAGTTTAAAGCAATGATACAATATACAGTTAAAACAGTTTGTTTAGGAGTCATGACTAATAGTTTTTATTTTTTTATTCTTAAAGACTCATGATTTTACCAAAGTCTTAACATACTCTGATAACAGATGAACACATTCATCATACTTGGTATATCAGAATCAAGGCATTTGTAGGCAGTGAAGTATACCTTTGGAAAATAATGAATATTTAACAGCTGGTTGATGATGCTGCATCAGAGTCCTGAATTAAAAAGCTCTAAATTTAACTACAGCTTATCAACAAGATGTAAATAATGATGGTATCATGTAACTGTTATCATGGAACGACTTATCAACGAGATGTTGATAATGATAGTATCATGTAACTGATATCATGTAACGACTAATCAACAAGATGTAAATAATGATGGTATCATGTAACTGATATCACGGTAGGACTAATCAATAAGATGTTAAAATGGATGGTATCATGTCACTGATATCATCGAAGGACTCATAAACAAGATGTAAATAATGATGGTATCATGTAACTGATATCACGGTAGGACTAATCAATAAGATGTTAAAATTGATGGTATCATGTCACTGATATCATCGAAGGACTCATAAACAAGATGTTGATAATGATGGTATCATGTCACTGATATCACGGTAGGACTAATCAATAAGATGTTAAAATGGATGGTATCATGTCACTGATATCATCGAAGGACTCATAAACAAGATGTTGATAATGATGGTATCATGTCACTGATATCATCGAAGGACTCATAAACAAGATGTAAATAATGATGGTATCATGTAACTGATATCACGGTAGGACTAATCAATAAGATGTTAAAATTGATGGTATCATGTCACTGATATCATCGAAGGACTCATAAACAAGATGTTGATAATGATGGTATCATGTCACTGATATCACGGTAGGACTAATCAATAAGATGTTAAAATTGATGGTATCATGTCACTGATATCACGGTAGGACTAATCAATAAGATGTTAAAATTGATGGTATCATGTAACTGATATCACGGTAGGACTAATCAATAAGATGTTAAAATTGATGGTATCATGTCACTGATATCATCGAAGGACTCATAAACAAGATGTTGATAATGATGGTATCATGTCACTGATATCATCGAAGGACTCATAAACAAGATGTTGATAATGATGGTATCATGTCACTGATATCACGGTAGGACTAATCAATAAGATGTTAAAATTGATGGTATCATGTCACTGATATCATCGAAGGACTCATAAACAAGATGTTGATAATGATGGTATCATGTCACTGATATCATCGAAGGACTCATAAACAAGATGTTGATAATGATGGTATCATGTCACTGATATCACGGTAGGACTAATCAATAAGATGTTAAAATTGATGGTATCATGTCACTGATATCATCGAAGGACTCATAAACAAGATGTTGATAATGATGGTATCATGTCACTGATATCATCGAAGGACTAATCAACAAGATGTTAATAAATGATGGTATCATGTCACTGATATCACGGTAGGACTAATCAATAAGATGTTAAAATTGATGGTATCATGTAACTGATATCACGGTAGGACTAATCAATAAGATGTTAATAAATGATGGTATCATGTGACTGATGCCATCAAAGGACTGACTAATCAACAAGATGTAAATAATGATGGTATCATGTAATTGATATCACGGTAGGACTAATCAATAAGATGTTAAAATTGATGGTATCATGTCACTGATATCATCCAAGGACTCATCAACAAGATGTTAATAAATGATGGTATCATGTAACTGATATCATCCAAGGACTAATCAACAAGATGTTAATAAATGATGGTATCATGTGACTGATGCCATCAAAGGACTGACTAATCAACAAGATGTAAATCATGCTGGTATCATGTAACTGATATCATCGGAGGACTAATCAACAAAATAAATGCTTAGGTAAAGACTTGACTGCTATATGTATGTATGTGTCTCTAATAAGCCTACAGCTAATACATACAGCAGAAGCATTACCATCTCTGTATTTTTAAATGTGTTTACCTGTTTGGCACAGGTTCTGAGCCAAGCTTTCAAAGAGCCCTCTTCTAGATTAATTCCGACAAAGAGAAGAGAACTTGCACCCTGCTGGAACACTGAACCTGACCTGAGACCTGGAGGTGTTGGATGTTTTACCCCTAGTGAGGGAGGGGTGCTGGGTGGATGAGCAATGGGTACATTCTGCACTGCTGCTAGTGAGAGGTAGCCACTCAATGTGGTAAAATAAACTTCCGTCAAGTGATCAGAATCTGGAGATGGTACAGAAAAACTCAAGCAATGACTTCAGGGAAGTGACATATTGATGCGCAACAATCATAGTAGATGTATTGGAATAGTCAGCACTATAATGATGATATTTTCTGTAATGCCATCATATCAACACCCTCACTAGCAGTAATAGTAAACACTATTATCATCATACTATGTAATGCCATAATACCAGCACCCTCAAAGATGTGCATGGTCTAACAACATGGTAACAAATCCCACTTCACAATAAGCAGAGCCCATTAAGTTTTAAATAACCCAAGCCAGCAAACCAAACCTACATTTGACTACAACCAGTCTAGTTCTACCAACAGAGTTAACCCAAATGATTAAATATTACACCTCATGGAATTCCAAACTTATTCAGACAGTGTCACCTAAATTTCATCTCTGCACCCTCTCTGCTTGGCTTTATCTATCTTAATTCTATCCAAGATTGAGTAACCAAAATCCTCCCTTGTAATTCAGGGGTAAAGGGATGGGGTGGTTGGAAACATAATTACAATTTTCCACATCACCTAATTCAGCTACATTGCAACACATAATTATGATAAAACAGCAAGAATATGAGACCTTTAACAGTGAGCTTTAATGTTCCTTACAAAATGCAAGGATAATCTGTACCTGTAAACTTGGTAGTTCCTCTTATGTGATACAAATGTCCTGGTACGTTGTCCTTCCCTGATGTCATGTGCATGGTCTTCAAGTTGTTGAGGAATTTATTTCTCTCAAGAGGCTGGTAGAAGGTGAGGCAAACCTTATTGAAGGAAGGATGCAGAACACTGGAATGGTCCATGCCTTTCCACCTGTAATGGACAAAAATACTGGTTAAGAGGAGAGGCAAACCTTAACTAAGGAAGGATGCAGAACACTGGAATTGCTGATGCTAACAGTGCAATGGATCACCGGATATTCCTCAATAAAAGATAAAAGCAAAAATCGGCATAACTTTTATTTTTGCTAATAGGGTTGTGAATGAGTGGAACGGTTTGCCTGAGAAAGTTGTACTTGCAAGTAGTGTGAATGGGTTTAAGAATGCTTTGGACAAGCACTTTAAGCATTGGTCTGAGTTTTTGGGTCTTCAGTTTTTTCCCTCTCCTATAGTGTCCTTGATGGGGACTTGAGTGTCCCCCCTGATCCTTTTTTTCTACTAAACTAAACTAAACTAAACTAAGATAAGAAAAGTACTGGCCATTTGGTAAGCGTGACTAAAAATCGACTCGCCAAAATGCAAAATTCACTCGCCACTATGATCGCTGTTCTAGTCATTTCTGATTTAGTACAAATCTACAACATCAATACTTTCTGTAAACTAAGGTTAGGCAGAAATTGGTGCATGGAAGAGTGAAGCCTAACCAACAAGTCAATTCCATGCATTTGTTGGAGAAAATGTTTTACCAAAATGACAGAAAATTGTGGATTTGACTGTCTGCATATCAACTCTAAAGAACTTTTGTGTCTTTAACCTATGAATTTTAATTTTGCGCAAAACTCGGAATATATAAAACTTGTGTTTGTTTAAGAATGCCTTGGAAGAAAATATTGGACAGGGCAAATCATAAAACACTGATACAGATTTGACCAAGCTCCTTGGTGGAAATTGCTGACTTAATGTTTCTCGTTTTACTTAAAAGTTCTTTTCCTGTCACTCTCTTAGGCTGTGGAGCATGAAATCATCAGAATGAATGTTATAAAACAGGGTTAAAAAATGATTGCAAGTTTTGAGGGGTTCTTAAGATTTCTTTAGGACCTAGAAACAGTGCACATTAGCCTTTTGTTTAAAATTGGAAAGATATGTGGCCTGTCTGTAGTCAATATTGTTTATGGAGGTTTTAAGAAATTAAGGAGGAGCTTATCACTAAACAAAATAACTTAGAAATGAGAATCATAGAAGTCAACCATCTCTGCTCATTTCACCATTAATTAACACTCTGAATAGACGATGCAAAGATCCACCCAGTGGAATACCGTGAAGTGAGTTTGTTCCTAAATGCTTTATGAAATTTGATGAACTGATTAACAGCTTTTAGCCTAAAATTATTTCCTTAAATGTGATCAAGATGAGCATGTCTATATATTAAGCATAAAGGTCAAACACTACAAGATAATAAAGAGAGAAACAAACCATCCTGGAGAGGAAAGGTGACGACTTCTGATCATTTCAACGTCCATAAAAGAAGTCTCAGACACGATGGACTCTGCATCTGTACTCCTATCAAAGGATGAGAGAAAACAGAATATAAAACAATAACTGTATGCCTATTAAACAGTCAACAACATGAATATACATGGACACACAATAGACTATATCTGTACTCCTACACAACATGTAGATATATGGACACACAATAGACTGACTTTATCTGTACTCCTACACAAGATGTGGACACACAATAGACTATATCTGTACTCCGACACAACATGTGGACACACAATAGACACTATCTGTACTCATACACAACATATATGGACACACAATAGACTATATATGTACTCCTACACAACATGTAGATATATGGACACACAATAGACTATATCTGTACTCCTACACAACATGTGGACACACAATAGACTATATCTGTACTCATACACAACATATATGGACACACAATAGACTATATATGTACTCCTACACAACATGTAGATATATGGACACACAATAGACTATATCTGTACTCCTACACAAGATGTGGACACACAATAGACTATATCTGTACTCATACACAACATATATGGACACACAATAGACTATATATGTACTCCTACACAACATGTAGATATATGGACACACAATAGACTTTATCTGTACTCCTACACAAGATGTGGACACACAATAGACTATATCTGTACTCATACACAACATATATGGACACACAATAGACTATATATGTACTCCTACACAACATGTAGATATATGGACACACAATAGACTATATCTGTACTCCTACACAAGATGTGGACACACAATAGACTATATCTGTACTCATACACAACATATATGGACACACAATAGACTATATATGTACTCCTACACAACATGTAGATATATGGACACACAATAGACTATATCTGTACTCCTACACAAGATGTGGACACACAATAGACTATATCTGTACTCATACACAACATATATGGACACACAATAGACTATATATGTACTCCTACACAACATGTAGATGTATGTACATATATATAATTCTAGTTCTGGTCACAGGGAGTGAATGATTATATTGTATTTGATATATATGTGATAAGTTCTGGTCACCCGTAGTGCATGTTATCTTTGGACTCATATATCTCTTCTCCTTTTCACATACCATCCTGACCAGCAGTGGCGTAGGAAGGTCCTTTTGAGTGGGGGGCTGAAGACTGATGGCCGGCCTGGGGGAGGGGTCTAAGGGGAGGGAGTGCCCCCATCCCCTTTGGAAATTTTTTGCATTTCCAGGTGGCCTCAGATGCAATTTGGTGCAATGTAGCACACTTCAACACCCACTCCATTTGGTAAATAATTTTGCATTTTCACCTGGCCTTAGATGCAATTTGGTGCTCCAAATGAGATTTTTTTCTCATTTGGAAATGAAAAAGGGGTTTTCTGACTTGCGAAGAGGGGGGCGGAATGATACTTCCGCCCCTCCATATTTTTCACTGGGGGGCTGGCGCCCCCCCCCCCCCCCCAGCGGTTCCTACGCCCTTGCTGACCAGCCATAATGTGTCTTCCCTACCTTCTGATTTCTCCTTTCTCAGCAAGAATGAACCCAACATCAGGATTTGCTTTTCTGATCAGGTCCTTACAGAAGTCAAGATCACCACTCTAGCAAGTAATGTTTGAGCAGAAACAGCAAATAAGGACATTTAATCACTGAGAATAAATATTATCTAAGTGAGTTACTGTTTAGCCCAGTACGAAGTTGATAAACAATTTCATCATTTTAGAAGACACAGCTACACTATGTATTATCTTTTCCTTTAAGGGTGCGGTATAGTACCAGCAGATTGTAGAAGTAGAACACAGCTTACCTGATGTTATCAAGGGAATAATGGATATGTAACTCACTGAATACCATGAATATATATCACTTGATTACGTAAAGTACAACAATTGGTAAACACACCTCCCATTGCAACACACCCACAAATTCACTTATTATTGTGTCCTATGCTATGCTGTGAAGCTATAATTTCTTTCTGATTACCTCAGCATGTATTCTTTAAATGAAAGGTTGATTTTACCACCACACTATGTACTTTTAAGTTGTGATGACCACTGTTTAGAGTCAACCTGTATGATACTGACAGACCAAAATTAAGAATCAGAGCTCACCTTCAGATAAGCCACATCAGTGCCCTAGCATCATATAAACTACATGTACATGCTACTCACTTAAACTTGTGAAAGTATATCCCAAATCACATGTTACATACTACATTCTTAACGTCTAACTGGGGGATATCCCAAACCACAAAATATACACACACAAAATTCCAAGTGGACCCCTAAATGCTATCAATTAAACTTATGGGTGACTTTTCCCATTTTATGTGCTACACATGCAAACACATGAACAGATATTTGAAATATATGTGCTACACTTATAAACTTGTAGATGGGATGCCCAAAAATCGTCTAGCAAAGCAAATAAGTCACAACATGGTAAACATTTTAGTTGGTACCAACCTTTGTCTCAGTGGATCCAGTAAAGAGGACATTGTTAACCCAACCTCTCTTACACTGATCTTGAAGCAATGGGAATGTCATCCTGAATACAGAAGTAAAAACAACCATATTTGCCATAAAAACCTCACTAACGGTGAAACACCGACATTGAAACAATGACCATGAGATGCTAACAGTTAAACACTTGTAGTGGAACATTGGCATCTGCATGATGAATATAAATTGTAGGACAGAGATTATGATACCCTTACTATTACCAGTTCCACTATTGTAAACTACAAATTCAACATGAAATTTACAAAAGGTTTAATATGGCCATCTACTGATAATGGAACAACCCTAATTTACGATAGGTTTAGTATGGTTATCTGCTGATAATGGAACAACCCTAATTTACGATAGGTTTAGCATGGTTATCTGCTGATAATGGAGCAACCCTAATTTATAATAGGTTAAGTATGGTTATCTACTGATAATGGAACAACCCTATAGTTTACAATAAGTCTAGTATGGTTATCTACTTATAACGGAACAACCATAATTTACAATAGGTCTAGTATGGTTATCTACTGATAATGGAACGACCCTAATTTATAATAGGTTAAGTATGGTTATCTAGTGATAATGGAACAACCCTAATTAACAATAGGTCTAGTATGGTTATCTACTGATAATGGAACAACCATAATTTACAATAGGTCTAGTATGGTTATCTACTGATAATGGAACGACCCTAATTTATAATAGGTTAAGTATGGTTATCTAGTGATAATGGAACAACCCTAATTAACAATAGGTCTAGTATGGTTATCTACTGATAATGGAACAACCCTACTTTATAGGTTTAGTATGGTTATCTACTGATAACGGAACAACCCAACCTGTTTATCAACTCTACCCAACTTTAATGTCTTACATGGAGGAATGACCAGCAACATTATATAAGTATAGCACATAAATAAATAAAACGTACCTGTTTGATAGGAATGTATTCAGGGGGTCAACACAGCATGTAATGGTTCCAATACCAAGATGTCTAGCAACATCCTGGTTGGGATGATTCAGAATACTGTAGACAACCCTTTCTGTATTGGTGAATCTACAGAGAAGAAAGATAACAATGACATCACTTGAATGAAGATGACAGTCAAGTCAGAAGTTGAGTCAGCCAGTGTTGTGTAAAGTCACATGGTCAAGCCAGCCAGTGTTGTGTAAAGTCACATGGTCAAGCCAGCCAGTGTTGTGTAAAGTCACATGGTCAAATCAGCCAGTGTTGTGTAAAGTCACATGGTCAAGCCAGCCAGTGTTGTGTAAAGTCACATGTTCAAGCCAGCCAGTGTTGTGTAAAGTCACATGGTCAAGCCAGCCAGTGTTGTGTAAAGTCACATGGTCAAGCCAGCCAGTGTTGTGTAAAGTCGCATGGTCAAGCCAGCCAGTGTTGTGTAAAGTCGCATGGTCAAGCCAGCCAGTGTTGTGTAAAGTCGCATGGTCAAGCCAGCCAGTGTTGTGTAAAGTCGCATGGTCAAGCCAGCCAGTGTTGTGTAAAGTCGCATGGTCAAGCCAGCCAGTGTTGTGTAAAGTCGCATGGTCAAGCCAGCCAGTGTTGTGTAAAGTCGCATGGTCAAGCCAGCCAGTGTTGTGTAAAGTCACATGGTCAAGCCAGCCAGTGTTGTGTAAAGTCACAAGCCAGCCAGTGTTGTGTAAAGTCACATGGTCAAGCCAGCCAGTGTTGTGTAAAGTCGCATGGTCAAGCCAGCCAGTGTTGTGTAAAGTCGCATGGTCAAGCCAGCCAGTGTTGTGTAAAGTCGCATGGTCAAGCCAGCCAGTGTTGTGTAAAGTCGCATGGTCAAGCCAGCCAGTGTTGTGTAAAGTCGCATGGTCAAGCCAGCCAGTGTTGTGTAAAGTCGCATGGTCAAGCCAGCCAGTGTTGTGTAAAGTCGCATGGTCAAGCCAGCCAGTGTTGTGTAAAGTCGCATGGTCAAGCCAGCCAGTGTTGTGTAAAGTCGCATGGTCAAGCCAGCCAGTGTTGTGTAAAGTCACATGGTCAAGCCAGCCAGTGTTGTGTAAAGTCGCATGGTCAAGCCAGCCAGTGTTGTGTAAAGTCACATGGTCAAGCCAGCCAGCTAGTGTTGTGTTAAGTGACTTGGTCAAGTCAGCCAGTGTTGTGTAAAGTCGCATGGTCAAGCCAGCCAGTGTTGTGTAAAGTCGCATGGTCAAGCCAGCCAGTGTTGTGTAAAGTCGCATGGTCAAGCCAGCCAGTGTTGTGTAAAGTCGCATGGTCAAGCCAGCCAGTGTTGTGTAAAGTCGCATGGTCAAGCCAGCCAGTGTTGTGTAAAGTCGCATGGTCAAGCCAGCCAGTGTTGTGTAAAGTCGCATGGTCAAGCCAGCCAGTGTTGTATAAAGTCGCATGGTCAAGCCAGCCAGTGTTGTGTAAAGTCGCATGGTCAAGCCAGCCAGTGTTGTGTAAAGTCACATGGTCAAGCCAGCCAGTGTTGTGTAAAGTCGCATGGTCAAGCCAGCCAGTGTTGTGTAAAGTCACATGGTCAAGCCAGCCAGCTAGTGTTGTGTTAAGTGACTTGGTCAAGTCAGCCAGTGTTGTGTTAAGTGACTTGATCAGGTCAGCCAGTGTTGTGTTAAGTCACTTGGTCAGGTCAGCCAGTGTTGTGTTAAGTCACTTGGTCAGGGGAGCCAGTGTTGTGTTAAGTCACTTGGTCAAGCCAGCCAGTGTTGTGTTAAGTCACTTGGTCAAGCCAGCCAGTGTTGTGTTAAGTCACTTGGTCAGGCGAGCCAGTGTTGTGTTAAGTCACTTGGTCAAGCCAGCCAGTGTTGTGTTAAGTCACATGGTCAAGCCAGCCAGTGTTGTGTTAAGTCACTTGGTCAAGCCAGCCAGTGTTGTGTAAAGTCACTTGGTCAAGCCAGCCAGTGTTGTGTTAAGTCACTTGGTCAGGTCAGCCAGTTTTGTGTTAAGTCACTTGGTCAGGTCAGCCAGTGTTGTGTTAAGTCACTTGGTCAATCCAGCCAGTGTTGTGTTAAGTCACATGGTCAAGCCAGCCAGTGTTGTGTAAAGTCACTTGGTCAAGCCAGCCAGTGTTGTGTAAAGTCATATGGTCAAGCCAGCCAGTGTTGTGTAAAGTCGCATGGTCAAGCCAGCCAGTGTTGTGTAAAGTCGCATGGTCAAGCCAGCCAGTGTTGTGTAAAGTCGCATGGTCAAGCCAGCCAGTGTTGTGTAAAGTCGCATGGTCAAGCCAGCCAGTGTTGTGTAAAGTCGCATGGTCAAGCCAGCCAGTGTTGTGTAAAGTCGCATGGTCAAGCCAGCCAGTTTGTGTAAAGTCGCATGGTCAAGCCAGCCAGTGTTGTGTAAAGTCGCATGGTCAAGCCAGCCAGTGTTGTGTAAAGTCACATGGTCAAGCCAGCCAGTGTTGTGTAAAGTCACATGGTCAAGCCAGCCAGCCAGTGTTGTGTTAAGTGACTTGGTCAGGTCAGCCAGTGTTGTGTTAAGTGACTTGGTCAGGTCAGCCAGTGTTGTGTTAAGTCACTTGGTCAGGGGAGCCAGTGTTGTGTTAAGTCACTTGGTCAAGCCAGCCAGTGTTGTGTTAAGTCACATGGTCAAGCCAGCCAGTGTTGTGTTAAGTCACTTGGTCAGGCGAGCCAGTGTTGTGTTAAGTCACTTGGTCAAGCCAGCCAGTGTTGTGTTAAGTCACATGGTCAAGCCAGCCAGTGTTGTGTTAAGTCACTTGGTCAAGCCAGCCAGTGTTGTGTAAAGTCACTTGGTCAAGCCAGCCAGTGTTGTGTTAAGTCATTTGGTCAGGTCAGCCAGTTTTGTGTTAAGTCACTTGGTCAGGTCAGCCAGTGTTGTGTTAAGTCACTTGGTCAATCCTGCCAGTGTTGTGTTAAGTCACTTGGTCAAGCCAGCCAGTGTTGTGTTAAGTCACTTGGTCAAGCCAGCCAGTGTTGTGTAAAGTCACATGGTCAAGCCAGCCAGTGTTGTGTTAAGTCACATGGTCAAGTCAGCCAGTGTTGTGTTAAGTCACTTGGTCAGGTCAGCCAGTGTTGTGTTAAGTCACTTGGTCAAGTCAGCCAGTTCCCAGGGATCCAAGCAAATGAAACTATGAACAAACTTTTGAGCTTGCTCACTGGTTGCTTTAACAAAGTGTCAAAGCTGTTAGAGGATTTGATATCATAAAAGTGCTTCTCTTGATACAAACTCTGGGCAGTATGTGCAAATATGTGCTGAGTGTTCTGTTTCTTTGAACTGAGATAAAGGAACCAAAGTTTACAATCTTCCATTGTAAAATGAATGCTGATGTTGTCAATGACATTTATATATGAATAATCCAATATCTGGCTACTCTGTAGGTAAGTGCCCAATCTCTGGCTACTCAGAAGTTAAATTACACAATCACTGGCTACTCTGTAGGTAAATGCCCAATCTCTGGCTACTCTGTAGGTAAGTGTACAATCTCTGGCTACTCTGTAGGTAAGTGCCCAACCTCTGGCTACTCTGTAGGTAAGTACCCACTCTTTGGCTACTCTGTAGGTAAGTGCCCAATCTCTGGCTACTCTGTAGGTAAGTACCCAATCTTTGGCAACTCTGTAGGTAAGTGCCCAATCTCTCTCTACTCTGTAGGTAAGTGCCCAATCTCTGGCCACTCTGTCGGTATGTGCCCTTGAGACACTTTAGGGAGTTTGTCAGCTCCCATGAACAGAGTTAATTGCATTCTTCCTATTATTCTTAAAATCAAACATTTGCTGATATCATTTTGAGAGGTAAAGACTTCTCACCCTGGTGCAACCAGCAAAGCTCTCATCTTCTTACGTCCACCAGTAGCAGCCCTTACAGATTGTCTCTGTTTACGGGAGGCATTGTAGACTGATGTTAGGGCATCATGAATTTGTTGAGGCTTGAAGAACTCATCAGAATCCAGAGGTGGTTTCAATATCATCCATCTGAAACAAACCATAAGAGTCTCTTCTCAGATTATAGGAATTTTACACTTGTAAAGTCAAGTAGGACTGATGTGCTTGTGGTGTTATTGTTCTTTACTTAAGGAATTTAATCTTGTCCTTGCAGAGAGACACTATTCCAATCCTGTTCCAACTGATACTTACTGTACTTGCTTTTCAACAGTGATTAACTTGCACACATTCAGTTGTCAGTTTTTGATATCATGAAAAAATGTATAATTGAAAATTCTCTTAAGATTTCCATTCATGTCACTTTCTGTATGACATCAAATGAAAATGTACTGTGAACAATGTATGCAAGGTATTTTGTATTGTGTGAATCATACAAGTATATGGTTATCTAGGGCTTGGTAGAGCACATGACTTGGGTTCCTCAGGTCATTGGCTTGGACTCCATTCTAGGCTGTTAATAATTCTTTGCTTCTTCAAAAATGACTTTAAATTCAACCCATTTGTGACACTTCTTATACTTTTAATTGCTGGTATTGTTTATCCTCCTTTTGCCTATCTAGCCATGGAGTTTAAATTATGCATGCATAAATCCTCTGTACTGTTCATGCAGCAGCGACAGCAGGAGTTTGTACAAACCTGTTATGTAAAACTAGACATGTGTGATCTAATTAGGCTCTGAAATCACAATGATGGACAGATACATAACATGGTCTATAAAAGGCTATGTATCTAGTCACAGGAGGTTATCCTATATTAATTAACTTAAATTGATCTTTAAAAGCAAGATATGATTAGAAGCACTTGCTCTACATAAATACATTAGATAGATATTACTACTACTACCACAGTATGTATGTTATCATGTTTCCTTACCTCTGTGTGTTGCATCAACATGTAATACCTGGTTACAGACAACAAGTACATCTCTAACACTAATTAGTGCAAATTAATAAGGCTTTTGAAATATCACCATGCTCATTAAGGAGTATCTCATGATTACTTTTATGTCTTTATTTTCAACAAACCAAATTTTTTAATGAAGTGCTTAGCTGCGTACAAAAAAAATATCAGAAGCTGTTTTGTATGAAAGGCAATTAAAACTTGAGTGAGCCCTTCAAAGCCTCGATTGCAACCCACTTTCCTTTCACATTGAAATATGCTATGCTATGAAGATACTAATTAAAGTTCATTGTAGAGATTCTACATAAAACTAGTCCAGATATAAAAATGTGCTTCAATGCCCACTTTAAGATCACCGAGAGGGTAGAACATAATTGAGGATATTACATTTAGTCAAACATGTTGTCATTTATAAACAGCTTGAAAGTAATCACATACACCTCTCACACATAATTAGCTACATAGCAACATACTTCTGTTGTCGGTCATTTTGGTCGATAAACAATCGTGACTGTTGAATCGTGGAAGAGGGTATTAATAAGAACCCGCAACTGTAAGGCGTGGAGTATCAAATATCAGAACAATGTAACGATTTTCCAATGACATTAATCTAATTCTTTATTGTTTTATGTATTGACTTAACACTGATGACATTCAGATTATTGTAACTTGTAATGAAGCTCGATCTCTTTTGATACAAACGAACAATAATTTAAACATAGCCTAATTATGCTTATTTTGCTTTAAAGATAGCAGGTTTGTACAATGATGACTCTTTTGTTTCAAGATCAAACAAGACCAGAATAAGAGGGGCAGTTTACACACTCACACGATTTTCATTTGCATACAACTCTAGGATAGGCAGATTTGTTTAGATTCAAACCTGTTTTGTTCCTTAGCCATGTTGACTAAAGCCTTACACAGCTCTTCTTGATGGCTCCCAGGCACTCCAGTCAACAGATTCACAACAATCTATGGAGAAATATATCTGTATATCAATATGTACAGACTCACAACAATCTGTTGCATAACATATCTATATCTGTTAACAAAGTCTGAAGCCAGTATAAACAGGCTAACAACAATCATACAGCAGTAATACAAGACACTAAGCATGTCCATATGCCTCATTTGTCAGGCAAATCATCCAATGTGTTCTGCTTAACCAAGAGAAAAAGAAACTAAAAACTCTCAATACCAATTTTTTATGATCGGTTCAGGAGAAACATATCGATCATTTATCTATCATGCTATTGTACTTGAGCCTGAAGTAGAATTACATAATGGTACTTATCCAAATTTGATAGAGTGTTTAAGTTCATTTTTACTCTGGCACCGGAGAATACATTTGATATTGACATTCTGTCGGCTTTCTCTAGCCTATACATATATGCAACAGGTTGCCTGTGGATTGTACTCTTCCTAATCACTGACTTACACTCTACATAAGATTGCACCACATCACCCTAAAACAACCTCCTATACTGGAAAAAAACATCACCCTAAAACAACATCCTAACTGAAAATTACATTACCTTAAAACAACCTCCTTTACTGAAAAATACATTACCCTAAAACAACATCCTATACTGGCAAATTAAAGAGGGAGTAATTTAGGAATTTTGATTTGATCCTCAACAATATTGAAATCATTTGAAAGCAAATCAGATAAGTGCTCAAAGTTATTTTTGTATTTGGAATAGGAGTTTGCTTGAGAGCAACAAGGTAAATTTCTTTAAAACATCTAAAGAGAGTGATACCTACCACATTATCTTTGGTTTCTTTGATGGTATGTGAGACTGGTTCTACAAGTACCTTTGCTAAATCACGTTCAGGTATGCTAACAGTTTTCAGAACAGAACTAGCTTTCAAGTGAGCCAGGAATCTGCAGAGTTGTGAGAAAGCAAACAGTGGTCAACAGCAATATTCAATAAATTAAAAATATCTGTACCTTCCTCAACTAGTGTACAGAATACAGAAATTACATTATATTCCTATCACATTGGACTTCATTTTATAGTGGTTTGATCAAGTGAATACCAATTGTTAGAAGGAAGGTACATCAAATTCCTATCACATTGGACTACAGTTTACAGTGGTTTGATCTGGTAAATGCCAATCATTGGAAGGTAGCTACGTGACTATGCATGCTGATCATAACCTGTTCATTGAACATGGCTAGTAAAAAATAGCCAATGTGTAGAGTTACCTTGAACAGCATTAAAACAGTACCCTGGTTCAAGTCCAAAGACCTGTTACCTATCAAAGTTGTGTGTATATTTACCTTCAACTGAATTTAAACAGTAACCTGGTGCAAGTCCAGAGACCTCTTACCTATCAAAGTTGTTAAGGTTGGCAGTCGCTTTCTGCATGTCTCTCACTTTTGAAGCTCCTTTAACATTGACTGAATATTTCATCTTCAGACTTGCATAACTGAAAAGGCAAGACAACATAATGTACTGTTAATATTTCAAGGAAGGTTCAAGTCACATGAATAAACACTAATGTCTGTATAATTTGTTTCCCGAGATGATCCTTTTCAACTGAATTTACTTTTGACAGTTGATGTGATGCTATCACAGCTCTAGATTAACCAATGATCCACTTTCTGTTATGCTATCACATCTACAAATCAACCAAGAGGTAATGTTAAAAGTTAAAAGTCATTCGTGATTTGTTTTTCAAATTTGAGACATACTTAACCACATGAGTGGTTGGATCAAGTACATGTAACATTTTAGAGTAAACATTTACTCGTAACCTCTTACATTTCAGACACATTCTCTGGAACTTCTTCGAGGCACTTTAGGACTGGATCAGTTTTCCTCTTTTGCCATTTAGAGACAACCTAAACAAACAAAGCAACAATAAAATAGATGTAATTGGAGGAAACCTAAATAAACAAACAAAGCAAGAGTAAATAGATGTAATTAGAGACAACAATACTAAACAAAGCAACATATAAAAAGAATGTTATTGTGCTTTAATGTCAATGTGACTTAGCTGAAGAGAAATACTTATCTTTCCACAGAAATAAGCACATTAACCTGTACAGTCACATATATGAGATCAATACATTTAGTTAAGTCATTTTTGTCACTCCTGAAATGATCTTAATAGGGTCCATCTAATAACTATTTTACCAAGATCTCTATTCTAAATCAAATCCATTATTGGTAATATCATGCTAATTTCAAAGATCTTACTCAGAGTCACAGTTTCATTACAACAACATTTCATCTTTATAAAAACAAGTTTAGTGATAGTTTGGTCAGCAGATGGAGACAGTTGAACTGGGTCAAAGTTCATCCCCATTGTTTATTCGATAGCAGGTGGTAAGAGTTACTCTCATAATAGTTGGTCCTATTATAGGTATTTAAAAGAGAGTAACTGCATGATGATATGATGATGATAAACATTCCATTAAAAATCAACTGAAACAATGCTGAGTCTCACACAGCAGTAGCAGACAATGCTCGACTAACCTCAGAGTGGAAAGCACGATAAGCTTGTGTTTTTGGAGGAAATACAAACATGACCACATCCTCCTGGTTGTGATACATTAGAGGCAGGTACTGCTCAAGGGAGTGTCTATAAGTCACACAGAAAATGCTCACAGAATTGAATGATTCCTGCACAAAGAAATTAAAAGTGTAGAGAAAGATAAGTGAATCATAAATTTGTGTCTTTGAAAAAACAAGGCTTGTAAAAGTTTAAATGACAGCTTTCTTGTACATGATTGTCACTGCAAGAGATGTAAACAGATTATAACATACATATAATATACATATATATATATAATGTACATATTGGTACAAACTGGAGCTATAATCATGGTGGCATACTGGTGAGAAGAGAAGTTACCTTCACTCTGGGAAATACACAGAAATTGTTCTTCAATAAAGTGACAAATGTCCTTTATTGAAGAACAATTGTTATCTATAAACCCAAAACTACCATTAGGATATTTTAATCACAGCAAATCTATGCATCTGTCACACAAGGAAATATGTAGGAAAATATGTAAAACGATCGATATTTGAACCCAGTCATCAAACAGTAGCATCTTTAATATATCTCAACTGCAAAGGACATGGATGAATCATATGATACTTGTCAATTACAAAGTCATTTCAATGTGCATGAAGGAATGATATCATACTCGTCTAACACAACAAGGCCACAACAAAGGACACATAAGTAATATCATGTTGGTCTCTGAGTATCAGCTTTAGTCTTACCCCATCGAACAAGGTCATTTCTTCGGTATAGGAGAGTGGAAAGACAACCAGGTGGTTCCCTGAATCAGTAAATAGAACCCCTTCATCACAAACATAAAGCGTTCCTATGGTAAATAAAAAGGACAGCCATCAACAGAGGTACAAACTGAAAAACAGGTACAGAAGACACTCACTATAAAACACCTTTTGATTCAAAAATATAAAAACATAAAGTAGTGAAAGGTCAAGCAATATAGCAAGAATCAGACTTAGTTGGAACATTACTAGATGGTTGATGTGTGACAACATCACTTAATCCTGCCAACATTCACTTAATCCTGCATACATTCAACAATGCTGTCAACATCCCATAATCTTGCAAACATCCCTTAATCCTGATAACATGGCTTAATCCTGTCAATATCCCTTAATCTGGTCAACATCCCTTAATCCTGCCAACATGGCTTAATCCTGTCAATATTCCTTAATCCTGTCAACATCCCTTAATCTGGTCTACATCTCTTAATCCTGCCAAAATCCCTTAATCCTGCAAACACCCCTTAATCATGCCAACATCACTTAACTATGTCAGTGAACACTGAAATAAGCATTAATGATAGAAATGTGTGATTAATAATCAGGACTGGTTTTTGGTATTTAAAGGTAGAAACCTACCATCAGTCATTGCTCCATAGTCTTTGCTGCCGAGAGCTGAGCAGGACACACCATCCACTAAAACCTCCCCCAAAGGTTGACTAGCAGACTGAAATGTAGTAAAATGTAGTATTAATGGAAACCGTCCAGACCAATGAGTCAGGATCCATATATTAAATCCACAAAAAAGATGTAAGCACATCAAAAAAACATCTAATGGTTTTAACAAATAAGTAAGGTTGTGTTCAATCCTGACTGCTGTTAATAGACACTTAAAATGTGGACCCTTCTTACTGAAAGGATTTAAAAGACTATCAAAATAACAAACATGTAAATATATATGCTAATCTGACCTCCTATACATAACAATAGATGACACATAGTGTAAACATGTATATTAAATTATTTATATTATACACCTAATCTTAACAACTCCTACTATACATAACAATAGATTTAAATCTACACAGGGAAAGCATTATTAATCATATTACACACCTAATCTTAAACCCTCCTACTAAACATAACAATATATGTTAATGGTCACTTTATGATTCATCAATGAATTTCATTATAATTTCTCTTAATACAAGCAGTGTGATATATAGTGATAACTTTCTACTTACATGAAGAAATGACTGAAGGGTCTTTGCTATGTTTTCTTTGTCTTTTCTCATCTATGAACACAAACACAGAATCAGTACAAAATTAGCTGTCTTAAAGGTACCATGTCAAAAACAGGTTGCTGAAGGGGCTGTAGCATCCTGGGCGTAGGCTGAGAAGGATAAAACCTTCTGTGCTCTGCAGTAACATAATATACAGTAATGCAATCATTGTACTACCATGTTATGTTAATGTTGTGACATCACATCAGAACAGCATTAGACGCTTTAGACAGACCAGATGGGTACTGGCAAGTCTTTGTTAAGTATGATAACTGGACCAGTAATGTAATGTGAATACTATGTACGGCGCCAGTGTCCCCTCTACCCTTACTTAGGAGTACTAGTCTTCTGTATGGGAAAGTGCTGTAATGTGAATATTATGTAAGATGCCAGTGTCCCCTCTACCCTTATTTAGGAGTGCTACCCTTGTTTAGGAGTGCTAGTCTTCTGTATGGAGAAGTATTTATCATTAGTGTAAGTATTACCTCCCATGCCATGCATCTCGGGATTCGGCTTGTCAAAATCAGGTGTCTTTGATTAGCAGCCTCACCACCATCTGAAAGAAAAAACCAACCAAAATGGGAATTCCATGCTAAAGTTACAAGGTTATTTCAACTGACAGACTAGTCCAAGGAAATATAGGTTACCAGAGATGACACATGAAAATGGGAACCCCATGAAGCAGGTGTGCTTAGATTTGACTAAAGCTGAACAGGATTATGAAGTGGAGATTTAAGCATCTTAAACTAACACATGGCAGGTTTATGCTAATTAACCTGATTGTGGAAAAGTTGCTTAGACATGATTACAGCTAATTAATCTGATGATGGAACATTTGCTAACATACCATTAAAGATAACCTGATTGTGGAAACTTTGCTTAGATATGATGAAAGCTAAGTAACCTGATTGTGGAAAATTTAATAATTAGTCTAATTAAGGGGGGGGGGGGGTGGTGCTAGCTGTCACTGATAGGAAGAATTGCTAATTCCCAGGCTTGGACAGAAGACAGCAAACACTTCACACGTATAGTGTTGTCTATAGTAGCCACAGCAATATATTTGACATATAACATAACCAATAATTGATGTCACACATGGAGATGATTGACTTTCTAGCTCTTCAAAATCTAAGCTAGTTCTTTATATGAAACAAAAATTAAGTCTTCATGCTAATCTGCAGCTCTACAATGATAGAGATATGTTTTTGTTCTAAACGTTTATTAATTTTAAGAGCATTAAACACAGAACCTGAACTTACTCTCTGATTCAACCAATATCCTTGAGTTGAGGAAGGTCTCAGAAAACTCCATCGATCCTATTATGTTACCTGGGTTGTCAATACTTGGGATATCCAAGAGCTTCAATCCAGCCTAAATAAAAAAAAAAAAATTATTGAACAAAATATAAGACACAGATAAGCCCACAACCCATCCTAAGTTATAGAGATCATATAGACTGCTAAATAGTTCTCATCCTTTGGGAGAGCTGGTTTCCAAATGGTGCTTTGTTTTGTCAAATTAGATCTTGATGGTCATCCTAATTAAGAGCTTAATTCTTCATGCGTTGGTCAAGGCATTTTAATACTTCATTGGTTCCTTATCATTTAGTACAATGTATCTTGGTCAATAATTCTTTCACAAGTTTCAAGTTTTAAGGTTGTAGTAAGTTTCTTGTATCACTAGTTACATCTGGACATATTGGTAATGATTAGTCAGGTTCTATTATCACTGGTTATGATATGGACAGATAAGTAATGATAGGGCTCTCATATGGCTGTTTATCCCTGAACAAATTGGTAATGATTAATAGGACAAACTGGTGAAACAATTGATAAGGCCCTCATATCCTAACCTTAAATCCTCTTATGTCACAAAGTCCTCAAGCTCAAACACATTCTTGGTTTAATTAATATTAAATTTTGAATTTGTGCGTTAAGTCAGTTTTTATCTTCTTTCTTTTCCTTTTCCTCTTTCTTTTTCCTTTTCCTTATTTTCGGTTTCAAATTGAACGAAAAGTCTCTGTGTAGTTTGGAAACACCCACGATTGACACCACATATGCTAAACCCATAGCACATCACAACCACGCATTTTACACATTTTATTCACCACTGAGATTGGTTGCTGACAAAAATCAACTTTACAAATACAAATATAGTACTATCAAACCCTCATGAAAATATTGGGCATCACTACAAGACCAGTAAGTAGAACTTACCAACTTTAAATTGCCTGGAAGACTATTTTCACTAAGTGACACAGGAGAGCCAAACATATCCAGCCCATGTAAGAAAAAGCAGTAAGCTTTTCTGGACACAAAAAAAAAAAATAAAATAAAAAAAAAGGAGGAAAATGCAGCAGTACTCTCTAAAATGAAACATGGACAATATCCCTTACAGAAGAATCATCAAACCATGAAAATGTGTATTCAGCACTCATCATGCACTTAAACACGGGAACCAAAAATGTGGATTACCGTTGCATCCACTAACTTTAACCTATGAACATATTTCACGGTGTACGGAAGAAATAAAAACATTGTGGCTGCATCCATAGACTTGGCAGTTCTGATAAAAGTGTTAATTGCAAACATAAAACTTCAGTAAGTAGACAGATAGAGGCTTTGCCTATGTCCATACCATAACGATAGATCCAACCTAGCTACAACAAATACGGGAATGTGTGCTCCAAGATATGTGAAATGTGCGTGATGTTGTAGAGAAATACAAAATATCAGAACAAGGAACAATTAATTGAAGATATAAACAATGAAGTTAAAGGACGAGCCTGCAATGACTTCAATGACACTCCAAAAATTCTTTGTCCAATGATGCATGATGTTACAAAGCACCTTGACAAACATGGTGTATTGCAATGGATGTATGTATGGAGTACTACAGTATGAAGTGCATGTAATGAATTACTGGATGTAAGGAATGCATGTATGGAGTGTAAAGTATGGAGTATTACAGTATATATGGAATACTGGATGTATGGATTGTATGCATGGAGTATTACAGTATGAAGTGCATGTATGGAATACTTGATGTATGGAGTGTATGGAGTATTACAGTATGGAATACTGGATGTATGGAGTGTAAGTATGGAGTATTACAGTATGGAGTGCATGTATGGAATACTGGATGTATGGAGTGTAAGTATAGAGTATTACAGTATGTATGGAACACTGGATGTATGGAGTTTATGTATGGAGTATTACAGTATGAAGTGCATGTATGGAATACTGGCTGTATGGAATGTATGTATGGAGTTTAAGTATGGAGTATTACAGTATATATGGAATACTGGATGTATGGAGTGTATGTATGGAGTATTACAGTATGGAATGCATATATAGAATACTGGATGTATGGAGTGTAAGCATGGAGTATAACAGTATGGCATGCATGTATGGATTACTGGACGAATGGACTGTATGTTTGGAGTATTACTGTCTGGTGCACCAAAAATAACAAGAGGTGATTACAAATGGCCCATCAGAACCTTACTTTGACTTGAGAATCTCAAGGCCTGTAGGAATGATGTTTTCAGTACAGCTTTCTACCAGCGACTCTAAACAAGCTGCTTTGGACTGAAATAATGAAAACAAAATTTAAAAAAAGGTTACAATCTGTCATGAAACCACAATTTGTATTTACATTAATGTTTGTCTCTTTTCCTGTACTGACTCAACAAATACCAACAAGCAATACAATGTCTGCCAGAGTAAATTACATCAATAACAATGTGGCATTATGACAGGAAACTAAAATAAAGGATGTTACCAATCTTTGCTGATTGAATGTACTGAACATGTGTGAAATATTCCAAGCAGAGACACATGTATACTGGTAATTACCATTGTTTCAGTTAGGACTGTTAACAGTCCAAAGAATGTAAATATTGCACTAGAAATGTGCTCTCTAAACATTATTACAATGAGAATGAATATACTTGTAGAAGGCTCTCTGCAGTGTCATATTTATATAAACCATTTTAATATTCTAACTGAACTGTGGTCAGATACACTAAAGGCAGCTAGTTTCTCACATTATATTAACCATTTCTTATAACCCATTTACATCAACAAATGGTTAATGGTTCTTTTTCATTAAAGCTTATTTATTGCCAGTTCATTCAGTAAATTTAAAACCATTTGTTCATAGGTTGCAACTCTATACATTCTTCAACATTTTGCCTGCTACAATTTTGAAGAATTTCCTTACCTTTTGAACAGAGGTTGTACTACTAAACACATCAATAGCATGAAGAATACTGGCAACCACTGCTTTATAAAGTCTCTCTAAGAGTCTGAAAGAATTGAAATGAAAAGAAATATAGGCTACATATGTAATAGCACAAAATGCTCTTGTAGTTTAAACTAGAACAAAAGTTGGTGTTTGTTAATATGTTTAAACTCTCATGAGTCATAAGTTATGCTAAAGCTACATGTTGCATTCAGCTGACCATTTCATGTAATATTACCACAAAATTGGATACACCTAGAGATACATGCTGTTACAATAATTTGACTATTGTAATAAGTGAGTTTCTTACCATTCAGTTCAATACAGAAAGTTTGTCACACAAATTTAATGTTATGTTTTGTTTACTTATTCTTCACTTTCCTAATTCCACCACTCCTGTTAAACTTTGCTGAATTAAAGTAACACTTTCAGGTAGTTTTTTTTTTCATTACGCTTAATCTACATTGAACCACCAAATCTATAAAATAAGTGAAATATGCAGCTTTTAAACTATCTTAGTTAATTGATCTTCCCTCATAATAACTATTATTCACCTGATTTCTACATCACATAATGTTCAGGTACTTACTCCATATCTGTCCTTAGTGGTCTGGGTGCATGTATTCTGGGTGCATGATTTCTACATCACATAATGTTCAGGTACTTACTCTATATCTGTCCTGGGTGGTCTAGGTGCATGATTTCTACATCACATATTGTTCAGGTACTTACTCTATATCTGTCCTGGGTGGTCTGGGTGCATGTACTGATCCTCCTGATAGAGGGTAAGGGGTGTGGCCACTGGTAAAGAAGTACGTCCTGCTGCAACTGATGGCAATCTTTGAAGAAACTGCCTGACACACCTGCAACAAATCAAAACAATAGAATGATAATCCATCAAGGTACTGGCCAACACACCTGCAACAAATCACAGAAGACAATGCTAATTGTTTCAAGGTACTGTCTGACACACCTGCAACAAATCACACAAAACAATAGAATGATAATCCTTCAAGGTACTGCCCAACACACCTGTAACAAATCACACAATACAACAGAATGCTTATCTTTCAATACACTGCCTAACACACCTGCAACAAATCACACAGTACAATGCTAATCCTTAAAGGTACTGCCTTACACACCCACAACAAGTCAAACAATACAATACAATGCTAATCTGTCAAGTTACTGCCCAACACACCTGCAACAAATCACACAATACAATGTCAATCCTTCAAGGTACTGCCTTACACACCCACAAGTCACACAATACAATGCTAATCTGTCAAGGTACTGCCTGGCACACCCACAAGTCACACAATACAATAGAATGCTTATCTGTCAGGGTACTGCCCAACACACCTGCAACAAATCACACAGTACATGCTAATCCTTAAATGTACTGCCTAACACACCCACAACAAGTCACACAATACAATACAATGCTAATCTGTCAGGGTACTGCCTGGCACACCTGCAACAAATCACACAATACAATACAATGCTAATCTGTCAGGGTACTGCCCAACACACCTGCAACAAATCACACAGTACATGCTAATCCTTAAATGTACTGCCTAACACACCCACAACAAGTCACACAATACAATACAATGCTAATCTGTCAGGGTACTGCCTGGCACACCTGCAACAAATCACACAACACAATGCTAAATACTTCAAGGTATTGCCTAGCACACCTGCAACCAATCACACAATACAATAGAATGCTAATCTGTCAGGGTACTGCCCAACACACCTGCAACAAATCACACAACACAATGCTAAATACTTCAAGGTACTGCCTAGCACACCTGCAACAAATCACACAATACAATAGAATGCTAATCTGTCAGGGTACTGCCCAACACACCTGCAACAAATCACACAATACAACAGAATGCTAATCTGTCAGGGTACTGCCTGACACACCTGTCAAAATGTGAAAATCAAATCAATGGGATGCATTGATATTAAGGACAGACAATGCTTACAACCTGGTAGCTGTACCACCCAGAATAAGATCATTGACTACCCTTTCACAGCTTACCATATGCAAAGCTGAGCTATTATTCATGCCGGAAAATCCCAGTGGCTTTGAAGTTTCCTGAAACTTGGGTAAAGAACTTGAGTGCTGGCCAAATAAACAATATGGTAACCTGTGAAACAAGTAAAGCAGTAAAATCAGTCTCAGGTCAATGCTCTGTTGCAAGTTGAAATGTATTTCATGCAAAATTACCTGTAGATTATCATTAAGGAACACAAACATGGAAGTAATGGTATTTCAAGATCAGAGTTCCCTCCTAAATGGTGAAGGAGCAGGATTCCATAAAATCCATAATACATAAACAGGAGGCAAGTAACTAATCTGAATCAAAAGAAGTCAAGCTGAATTTGATGATATGTTGTAAGATCCAACAGATAGGTTATGTAAGCTGCATTTATTTCACAAGTTAAATTTTCTACTGGATCAGACCAGATGCTGACAGGAGAACCGACTTTCTTTCACACATCATCTTTCCATGGTCATATCAATGTTTTTGGTTGAGCTGTTTGAGTCGTGCTGCATGCACTGTATTTATTGAGTATTGTTGCAAACAGGAGAAAGGAATTGATATATTGAGACCAAGAGAGCCTTAGTCATAAATAAGTATAAGTATATATAAGTATTCTACACTGACTTGTAATAACTGGGTCTTTTTGCTACAACCACTTCTGTCTAAACAAGACTTCAACAAATTTATCTTCAGTGTCATTGTTATTGTTAATCTAGCCACTGCATTCTTAAGAATTAGTTGTTCAAGTTCTTGGCATCTATAGGCACCCTTTGTATACAACTATGTGGCTATACTCACACTAAATATGCACTTTTATACAACACCTAATTGCATTCTAGTCATTTGATTGGTCAATTGCTCGTTGATTGCATGCAAACTCAGCTCTATTCCACTCTATGAAATAGAACCATGGGTTATACTTTTTTGGTAGCATTTTTTTTCAATGGTAAGACAGCAGAGAAACCTGTCTGTTCAAAAAAATCTGTTGCATGAGTGCATTTTACCCACCTTTATATAATATGTTGTATAAAACAAATAATGAATGGTTTCCATTCGTGCAATAGTGCAAATATTTCATTCGTTGAAAGTTGTAATTTGTTCCATTCAACTCGGCTGCGCCTCGTTGAATGGAACATTCCATCTTTCAATTCATGAAATATTTGCACTATTGCACTCATAACCATTCATTATTTGTATACCAACAATCTACACTTTTGAAATACCGTCTTTACCATGTTTTAAAATGTTTGCAAAATGCAGACACTTTGAACTCACCAAGGTTCACAAATATTATGGTGATTGCTGAAGCTCTACTTGTATTAGCTATCACAACCAAGTATATATATATACTAATGCCCTCAGGACTGTGCTTATGTTAGCTATCACAACCAAGTTTATTTACATACTTATGCCCTCAGGACTGTGCTTATGTTAGCTATCACAACCAAGTTTATTTACATACTTATGCCCTCAGGACTGTGCTTATGCTAGCTATCACAACCAAGTTTATTTACATACTTATGCCCTCAGGACTGCAGAGATCAAGTCTGCTATACTATTAAAGCAATACAAAGAGTGGTCTTACCTTACATTCTGTTCAGTTGTCACCTTCTTGGTAAGATTTCCAAATGCAAAAAAGCTCTGTAAGGGCTGATGAGAAAACAGTACTTTCATCAAAATTGGTTAAAGGTCACCTGTATTGGATTATAGAATGTGGTATTAAATGGCATCATTTGAGTTTCATCACTGCAGGTGATACATGCAAACTTTTTATAATGTACACTGCTTATCTGGAATCTATGAAGATATAGACTATTCGTCCTAGTAAATGACCTTTGACATCCAGCTTGAGCATCAACCTTTGACCTCAAGAAATATCCATATGCCTGGGATGGGACCAGTTAATGGACCCCCTAAGTTTATCTTCTTCACAACTCAATCAACTTCACAACCACCAAGCATAATAGGCCTTTGTTAAATGCAAACCCAAATGCGGTCTGCTGAGAATCACTACAATAAGCAAGCATTATTATCTCACCTCACCAACTTCTTCCTCTGTTAATTCTCTCGAAGAATTTGATGCACTGCAATGTGGGAAAAGGTTTATTAGTAAACTGCTGTTCAACACTCAATTCTGATTTCTGACCTGGTCATTCACAGCCTAGTAGCCAGTAGCTCAATACAGACAATAAATAGCATCCAGTGACTTATTGTTACATCTTTTGTATATCTGTTAATAATTTGATAAACTTTCATTTGATTACTTTCTGAGCAGTCTTTCATAAAGTGAGCATAGTATAATCATTTCTTATTTTACAAGCACCTCACCTGGAAATATTCTGATAAACACTGCATGATGCTCCCTTGTGTTACAGTCTTGCCATTAAACCATTTCCTACAATTTACTACTTAAATTTGAATTTCAACTCCATAGATCACAAATATATAGGTGACGAAAATGTTTTTGCATGTAATCAGTTATGTGCTACTTCTGCTGCAAGTTAGCATGAACATAGTGATATGTACAGTCATACAATGCCCCCACCCCCTCCCTCCCCCTTTAACCATGTTGAGAAAATCAGTGATTATTGATTGTATTGCCTCACAAGTAGCTCAGTGTTAGTAATTTTATTTTTGTTCTTAATTATTATTCTTGTTCTTAGTTATTATTCTTGTTCTTAGTTATTACTTGTTATTATATTTTATATATTATTTGTTATTTTATTTGTTATTATTTGTTCTTAGTTACTAATTCTTGTTCTTAGTTATGATTCTTGCCTTAAAAGATGCACTCACAACATAGGACACAAGAGTATTATCAACATATACAATATCCTACTGCGATAATATTTGTGACTCCCAATGCCGATCATTTTAGAAATGTATGTGAGCTGATAGTAAGGTAACAGTAGTCTTGATTTACTTTAAAACAACTACTGCTATAAAAAAAAAAACACAAATGCTTGGAATATACCTAGGATATACACTGACTTACAAGGCCATGTTGATGTTGTTTACTGTATTGTTCCATTGCTTCTCAAACAAAGGAAGTTTCTTGGTGATTATTTTCTCCAGATCAACAGGATCAACAACATCGAAGAGAGCCCAGAGGTCTTCATTAATGTTAACAATCTGTTGGACACAAAGAGGTCATTAATACTACAAAATTTCACAACAACCCATTGTACATAGCATTGTTAGAAGACTGCTTTCCCTCCTACGTCAAGAATAATATGGTAAATATTAATTACAATAAATGAGCATCATATTGAAATTAAGGATGACTCTTCTTGTGCTTGTTTTGGTTTAAGGGTTCAAATAACGGCAGAGGTGTGTATCAAGGGTGCTTTGACACTATCGTATCTTGATCCTGTATTACGGTACTGTATGACCATTAAGAAGTACACACAGAACTGCCAGATCAATAACATTCTGCACTTGTGTGGCTAGCAACTTATTTTGGATGTCGACACCACCAGTCTATTTTCATACTGGAGAAGTGTTGTCATGATTGCCAGTGATCAGATCATAGCAATAATAACACACTTTACCTTGAAAAGGATATAAAGGAGTTAGTACTTGTAATAGTGCTATCACTACATCACTTGTAACACATTTAACCTACCTTAGATCTTGCAGAATCTGTAGTTTACAATATGTAGGAGAAACCAAGGCTACTCTCAAAAAACGTCTCTATGGCAATAGATCCACAGTCAACAATTTGACGACTGAAAATCCAGTTTGGCAACATTTCAACCTTCCAGATCAAACCAGACATGACTCTATAAGACATTAGATTTTAGTTATAAACCACCTCAGAAGATCTCATGATCTCAAAATAATCTATGTAAACTAGTCTACATCAGTCGAGCCCAGTCTAGGAATAGCAACAATGTTATCTTATGAATAATTAAGTTCAGGCAGAAAGCCAGCTAAAAACCTGTGCTGGGCAGATAAACTAGGTTAATGTAAAGGTTGTGAAACCCTTCATAATCTGTCTTGTTGGCGACTCAAGTTACCTCATGCTTCATTGTAAAGAAACCCTCTCTATAAAATGAAAAGAAAGAACAAAAATAAGTATATTAGATCATGAATTCTGAGGCTATTGCTCAAATGTTGTTAAATAATGCAGGGTTCTATAGTCTTTCTTCTTTCATTACACTTAGTATAATGTAATGTAACCACATGTCACATCCAAGATGACCTCTCATACATGATGCATTATTGCCTTCTTCTTAAACAATATAGTGGCAGCCTCCCCACGCCTCCCCCACACCCACAGAGAAGGGGTGAATCATGTTCAGTCTAAGCAGAATTTAAGCAGAATTTCGTACACATATTCAAGCTTAACATTTTCTGGCACTTTAGTGACAAGAGTGTTATAAACAAGATGGCTATTGTAAGGTACTCATTTAATAACAAAGCTCTGTCAGGGATGGTTATACCTGTAAGATTCAGTCTGTCAGGGATCTTTATACCTGTGTATCAGAATAAGTTTTACATGTTGGTCATAGAATCATGGTGAAACAAACTGATTACTTCTCAAACAATCTGAATGCACCTGTAGTGAGCTGGATTTTAGTTTTATTACAAAATGTGTGAAATGAATCAAACAAACTGATTCTAACCCTCCATAGTCCTCCAGGGCTGATGCTTGCACTATAGGCCACTTTTCAATTATGAACGGATCAAAAGCCACAGGACGACCTACACAGGAAGCAAATAAGAGAAAATAAGAGAAAATTAACACAGTATATACATACATTCAAGTTCATGATTTCATCATAATACCAACCTTGCACCTGTATTATCATATCAGCATAGCACCAACCTCACACCTGAATAATATCATCACAGCATCACCCTGTATCAGTATTACCATATTATAAGTTGATGTGTGTGTGTTCTGAGCTTGTAAACATAATGTCTCAGGAAGAGAACAATA
Organism: Apostichopus japonicus; assembly: GCF_037975245.1. NCBI lineage: Eukaryota > Metazoa > Echinodermata > Holothuroidea > Aspidochirotida > Stichopodidae > Apostichopus > Apostichopus japonicus. Next base: position 8,437,954 of record NC_092565.1, read on the forward strand.
GCTGATCTCATATTCGACACGTGACTTGAGTCACATTAAGACGAGAACCCTATTTTGGAGCATGAGAGATGAAAGGTCATTTAGGTTACCAGAGGTCAAAATATGAAATCTTGAAAATTCTATATTTCTTCAGTCATATAATTTGTGAAAAAGTGGATTTGACAATGTTAGGCTGCATCATGGAAAAGGTCTACCACATGTGGACAAGCTAAAAGTTCAACAAAGCTCAGTGGAAGTCGAAAGTAGGAATACATTGTAAACACGATATTTCAAGTAAAGGAAATAGTTGCAAGACTTCATACCTGACTGAAATATTTGCCAAACTTATATTAAAAACAGTTGAGTAGTTTCTTGATTTGTTTGTCTGTTCCAAGCACTTGTACCATATCAACCAAGGTTCATTCAAACCTACTGAACGGTTCATTTCACAATGCTTTTGCAATGTTTAATTACAAAGAAGAAAAAATAAGAACTTACATGTGTCACAGTGGATTGAGTACCCACTGAATGTAAATAAGCTGCTATGACTAATACTAGACTGGTGAGATTACTGAAATAATGCTGAGGCAATAAAGAATTCCCTTCAGAAATTGCGTTCTTTTTATGCTGGTGTTAATATTTCTAACATGGCAAATAGCTACTGGGAGGGTTGTAATTCTGGTTTTTTACCATCAAGCCCACAATGATCCAACTAGACTTAATGCAGTATTCTGAGCATAAATTCTTAAGAGTGGGAGTCTGGTGGGTTTGTGGTTCAATCCTCATTGAAGATCCTGCAGACCCCTGATTTAGTAGCAGATTTTATATTCACAGAAATGATACAATCCAGGGACGTTTTCCAGTACACACTAACCTCATTTATCCCTCCAAAGATGGGACTAGGTAGACTCAAGCACAGCTATTTGTTGTTCAAATAGATTTAACCAATTTCCCCTCATAGAATGGAAAGGATTCTTCTGCAAGTGAAGCCCAGTACATCCCTCTATATTCAAGTTATCTATTACATGTATCATAGGACTCTTCATAGCCTAGATCATATTGGCTTTAAGAACTCATTTGTCGGTTATCTGATTATGGGGTTCAGCTGTCCTTGGTTGTAACTTACTTTTCGTTCCAAATGGCATTCCAATAGAGTGACTATCCTTGGACATCGCAACGAAACTGAAGATTTTAAAGTCTTCTGCTGCATCTGCATCGTTATCATACTATAGGAGAAAAACAGAAAAAAAGCTAGAATAGAAACGCCTTCAAAAAGATTGGATTGTTTTAAATGCTCGCTGCAAGAAACATGCAGAAAATAGAGGGTTATAATTCAAAGGGATGAAGATATTCTCGATTGACGGTGAACTTCTCCCAAGAAATGTTTCAAACACAGAGCACACGATATCATGATTTTACAAGTATGAACCTTAGAGGAAAGTTTATCAAGACAAGTACAACAAGCAATGGTATAATTTGTGTGATGGAACCTTGAAGGACTTTAGCCTGACAAATGTCCCTACAGTATGAAATAAATAATTTACCCCAACAAAAATATGACTATACTTCACAGGCAGTGCTAGTGGTACTGTCGACTATCTAAAGGGCCTACAGACACTAACGAATGTCATTTGCATATTTCCAAAAATTAATGCAAACCCCTCAAACTGCTGTTCTCAATCCTAACACACTTGCTTCTAAAACCTAGCATTATCTTCTATGTCAAAACGTAGACTTTGATAACCAAGCATATTAACCAGTCGTTATAAGGTGAGGCTCACAAACAACCAACATTGGAAGTGTTATAGCAGTAGCCTAGCCTATACCTGGCAGATTATTTTTTCAGTTGACATGTGTGTGGTGTACTTTTGGTCAAGTTCCATTGAAGTTTTTCTTCAATTCTTTTTTAAATATCGTCATTTCCATCTATTTCCAACAGTTTTTCTACAGTGCCAGCGTTGCAGAATTCCACAATATGATTTGTACATGGTAACTGCTACTTGTGTGCAACTGATAACACCAGTTATTGTGTGAAATTTTCAAAGGTATAAGGCAATAAGTTTTAATTCCAGTTGTTCTTTGTTGTAATGATTTGAAATCAAAAGAACAGAACCATAGAATACAACTGGTGACTCTGCGATGAGTGTGACTTAACTTTCTTTATGCTGACTTAAGTTTGTTTGAAATAAATGCTTCCAACTTTCTTGATAAAATGAAACAGGTGACACAGGCAAGGAGTTTGAAAATCTCATGTTAACTAGGTAACAGCAGAAACTATGATTTCCATTAAAATGGTAAAAACCCTTGTTGTAAATACTTCACTTGTCATTGTAAGCAACCTAGTCTCTTTAGTATCATGTTATGTTCATTTCAGTACAGGTCAACTTAAAGTCCTTAAGTTTCACAGAATCACATTACTCTTTGAGCAACAGTATATGTAAATGTCCTATGCCAGATGTTTACTTACAAAGCACACACGGTAATTTCAAAGGCCTGTCTCATTAACATGATTGGACGTAAATGATTTTCCTGTACAAACTTGTTCATAGATTCACTATTGACTGCTAAATACTTACTTGATTTATGAGGGTAATTAATTAGCAGAGGTACGATATTAATTCTTTGGATCATAATGAAAGCGGTGATATCATGTGACGTTGGTGAACATTATAGTGATATTGAACACTGATGGAAACATTAATTGCTCCCAGGGACCTATTGGTACAACAATCAACACCATTTGATGTACATAGCAAGATTTCAAATAGCTAGTATGATTACAATGTCACAGTAAATTAGGTACCATGATGAGTAGCTAGTGATAACTATAAATACCTGCTGCTGATTGGTGCAATGAAGTCTCAGGTTTGGCCAGTGGGCTATGTATGGCAGCAAGTGTGGATAGTTCAATGGATTACAGTAGACATAAACTGCTGACTTTGTTATAAGAAGCACCACATCTGCAAAAGAGAATATAATATTGATTACATTATGACAAGATCCAACATCTCAAACATTGTCAAGTTCTCCATTGGAGGAGAAGTACTGTCAAGTTTCTCCATGCGGTGAATTACATACATGACAAGAAGGGTTTTCAAAGTCGCTAATGGAATACTTACATGACAAGAAGTATGGTCAAGGTCTCCAATGGCATACTGAGCAAACAAGAAGTATTCTCAGGGTCTACACAGTATGCTGGGACAACAAGACAATACAGTCAAGTTCTATATTAGTATGCTGAGACATCAAGAAGTATTATCAAAGTCTCCATGATATATAGTGAGATGACAAGAAATATCGTCAAGGTCTCTCTTGGTATAATAACATGACAAGAAGTATTATTCAAGTTTCTAACGGTATATTTACATGACATATGATGTGTGACATATTTACCGACCTAAATGGACATACCAGAGCTCATTAAATTGTTTTATTCCATGGCTCCTATCGGGAGGTTCAAATATTGAAATCGGTGGTCATTGGAGCCTAGTGTGGCCATCTCAATTGCAAGGGCTACCATGGTAATAATTTATGTTTTTAGGTAACAAGTATCTGGGGGTCAGGTGGGAGGTAAGGTGACCAAAAGTTACATGTCCATAATGCTGGGGGTGGGCAGGGGGGGGGGAAGGATGGAAGGAAAGAAGTAAAATACTGTGCATTTGTGTCTGTTTGTGTGCGTGTCTCTTGGATCTGCAATTTTGAAGTTAAAATGTTCTTTCAAACTCGGTAGGAAGTTGAAAGCTTGTGTCTCACAGCCTTTCAGAACAAAATGTCAAACAATGGAGGTTCAAAGCCATTTTGAGTAGTGCAGAGCTTATGGATGAGGGGTGTGAATTTTTAACCATACTATTATCAATAATCAATCAATTGTTATCAGTTGTGATCAATTGTGATGAGATGTGCAACTCTGTGCATTGCCCTCAAGGGTTTACTTATTAAAACATGCAAATGTGTACATTACTTTGAGCGTGATCAAGTTACTCACTCAATGTAGTATTTGCAATGGCAATTTTCAGAGTATTTGAAATAACTTAGGTTTTGATTCACAAACTTCAATCCACAGGTGACATTCTCTGTGGCTGGTATTGGTTTAACAAAATCATATCTTGGTTGGTATATTTCTTTGGAAGAGTCTTTTCATTTTTTCATTCTTTTGGCTGTTTCCTTCATGAAAATACCGAATGTTCTAGTAAGATATTGGCAGAGTTAGGGTTAGGTCTTCAAATAAAAGTGTGGAGCAAGTTTTCTGTCTACCTTACCTTCATATGTTTCATCATCATCCACAATCCTGTAAGCAAAAAAAAAAACATTAAACTTTCACAAAATTGTCAACAAATAGTAATCAGGTAAACCTGTTTCCCTATTAACCACAAGATGAACTTTCTTTCAGGGAGAGAACTCTATAACTGATCATATAATGCACTAGCAGATCAAACAATAATAACCAATTCACTGTTTGATTGCTTCCCTATGGTTTGGATACTGTATGTGCACAGGTTTGTATGCATAAATGGACATAACTCAAAGGTGCTTACAAGTTTTGATATCAAGTGACTTAACTGGTCAGTCATAAAGTAATATCTATGATCAAGATAACTACTGTACATCCCTACCATATAGCAATCCGGAGTTGCATGATAACTACATCACTACTGTATAGCAATCCTGATGTTCAAGATAACTACATCCCTACCATATAGCAATCCTGAGGTTCATGATAACTTCATCCCTACAATATAGCAATCCTGAGGTTCATGCTACGTAACTAAATACCTACCATATAGCAATCCTGAGGTTCATGCTAACTACATACCTACCATATAACAACGCTTTGGTTCATGATAACTACATCACACTGTATAGCAATCCTGATGTTCATGATAACTTCATCCCTGCCATATAGCAATCCAGAGGTTTATGATAACTACATCACACTGTATAGCAATCCTGCTGTTCATGATAACTACATGATAACTACACTGCATGTTGAAAGCAACTTTGATTTCATGTGAACAAATATTTCAGCTCCTTACCTCTATAAAAGCTTTCAATAAGCTCTGCTCCATTGTGGGGACTATATGTCATGTACTTTATTGTAATGATTTATACACATGTAAATGACTTTGTGTGAAAGCTGTTGAATGTAACTGCTTTAGCAATCTTCAGAAACAATAACAGACTTTTGTGGGAAATACTTCTTGCAAACTGTTCCAAACCTCGTCCAACAAATGACGCTGAATCAAGAAAGACCAATTCTGATAAGACAGTAGATGTCGGGCATCTGATGACTATCAACTTACTCGCCATTTCTTCCATCCAGGAAATCAAAGAGGAGATAGTCTGCCAGCTCCTTATGTCCTTCATCAAACCTACAATAATGACAGCAGAATACACATTACCAGCAGTGTTTGATTTATACACTGGAGGACCCTTTCTTTCAATCATGGTTTCATTGCTGTTTTTTTTGCATAAGAGTCTGCAAACTTGAAAATCTCATAGTCAAAGAAAATAAATACCCAGTTAAACTGCACAAAATGGTGTTACACATCAGATGTTCTCAAAACATTTCAATCCTAACACTAAATCTATCCCCCTCTGCTGATCAACCCACCTTATCTAACCAGTTACACTGCACACAATGGTGTTTTACATCAGACTATCTCAAAGCATTTTAATCCTAACACTAAACCTATCTCCCTCTGCCGACCCACCTACCTAATCCACCCAGCTTAACTGCACAATGGTGTTTCACATAAGATGTTCTCAAAGCATTCCACTGATGAGGTCTGCAATAGCCTAGCCTGGTCGAAGTGAGATTTCATGGTTGAGATTGAGAATAAAATGGCAAAAGTAAACAGTTTCAAAGATCACATAATGAACTGTACATGAATATGTAATGTTATCGATCCACCCGAAGTAGTCGAGAATCCAAATAAGAAAAAACACTTCTTCTATGATATAACAGGTATGGTATATTTATTAATGATGTACTCTCTAGGAGGGCAAGGCGATAGGCGGTAAGAGTAACAGAAGCAGAAGCCACATATATGTTCAACAGTTAAGTATCATATTACAGTGTATCAGTGCATAGAGGGAGCACCGAGTATGGCATGTAGATGCACATATAAAAAGTAGGTCATCATATTACAGAATACACTTAGGAATATAGTAAGGAGCAAAAGAAAAGACTAAGTCTGCACTAACCTGCTATCAATTCCAAGGATGCATAGCACAGCATCTGGTCCCTTCACATCTTTTTCACAGGCAGGATCTCTTAGAAGAGACTGTACATACCCCAACCGACTGCAACTGTTTATTTCGAATGAAACAAGGGTGATATTGTAGTAGTGTAGTTTACTACACCATAATTAAAAGTCACCATTACAGTATGCTTCTGAAGACATTATGTTGCCTAAAGTCATTATGACATTTATAGTAACTATGTGATCTAAAGTGATTATGCCATCTAAAGTATGTTATCTTAACTCATTGTGTCATCTAAACTCATTATTCTGTGTAAATTCATTTTATCGTGTTATGCACAGATGACAGTCTGTATCAGCCAATCAAAATATTGAGAACTAAAAGCGTGGCTCTCATAACAGGATGAAGTGGTTGTTACTGATTAGAGAAAAACAGGCAAAATTCATTTGACTTTGTGGGTCTCCAATGAGCGATGAAGTTTTAAATGTCACAAACCAAACATTAAATTAAGGTGATAACATGTTTACATGTATGAGGCGTGTTTTTGATGATTTTGGTACTGCTGCAGTTTGAATTTAAAGTTCCATTTCATTATTTCAATAATGTGATTATGAATGTTATGTTTGTCACTGTCAGTTTCTGAATTGAATCTTGTCTTTTTGGGTTACACCTAGGCCTAGCCTTCCTTGTGACATTGAATATTTTGTGAATTGTGTTAGCCAATTCGCATCTGCAAATGTCTGACTTTAATCGGGTTGGTTTTTCCCTTCTGGGAGGAGTTTAATCTGAATTCCTGGACATGCAATACCTAGCCTAGGCCTAGGTAGAGTAGACCTAGGCTAGGCCTATCATTTTTATTATTTCGGTGATAATGACGTTAGGCTAACTATAGGTTAACATAAGGCCTAATGTTATACGCTCTATTACAGTTATCTGTGTATCAGTACGAGTCAAGTTCCAGAATGAGATACCTGACAAAAGTTGAGAAATACTGGTAAGAAATAGCCTTTCTGGCTGAGTTGGGACGTCTCTTGGACATTATGACCGTATATCTTCCAAATTCACAAGTCCTTAGCGACTGTAAACAACCGCCGCCATTTTCAAGTTCATAAAAAAAAAAATGAGAAATTAAACGGTCACCTACATGGAACGCGAAGTACGGCACATTGTATTACAACTTTCATCAAGATTGATTTGTTATGTACATAATTTTATTCCCGTATAGGTGTCACTGTATGAGCTTATCAAATTTACTTCCATTCTTTTCTACTGTTAAAAATGCTTAAATTTTCCAAACATATCTTTCGTAGTACAGTGTTTATTTATCTCGCTAATATGTTAATTAATGTATTAGATAATTATGACATACATATTCCAAATGCTGTTTAGTAGCAATCGAAAAATACGTATGTGTACTGTAGTCAGCATAATTTGAATTAACATTTTTATTTTATTTTTATGAATAATTATTTCCTTTCCGTGCAGGGGCTTCGATTATGAGGCGAAGTTGCCACCCTTCTCCCACGAATTGTGAGTTTGTCCAGCAGTAATTGCTAGTGGATGCATGAACAAAACAGTAAATACAATAGTTTGAATGGCCTTTTTAAACAGCAAAAGGCCTCCTCTCCAGCAGCGCTGGATCTTTCAGAAAAGGCAAATGTCGGTCTGGAAATCGATCCACAGCTCTCGTGAATAAATGTGAATGTCAGACCCTGGTTATAAAACAAATGATTTTGTCACAAAATTTTCTCAAATATTAATTGTGTATTTTACCGCTACTTTTTGTATGCTTCATCGACACAGCAGACTATTTAAAGTTGCAATGAACCATCTATTTGTGGTTCTAATATGCATTTAAATGTTAACAAACTAATTTTTGCAAACATTAATCGGTTAGAATAATGTGTGGGCTGGAATCTGTGGATACCACTGGAAAGGAGCCAGCAACATTCTTAAAATAACTTCTGAAAGGCAAAGTGATTGCTAAGAGCATAGAGCTAGCCGTCATCAGCATATTTTGTGCATTTCTCCACATAGCAGATGAAGATTTTATGAGTCATCATTGTGAAGACCTGACTTAGTTATTTAATTTCATATATAGTCTAAAAGGAGGAGTTTGCTCAAGACAGAGCTTGGTTTAAATGCCGGCCATGTTCAAGCCATCTAAGACATTTAAACTAAGGACTACAAATTAACCAATTTAGGAAGACAGAGTTGAGGGGTTGGGAATGGAGACATGGGGTGTAATTGGGGACTACTGGCTCAGGTCTTAAATGCATTTGTTTTGAAAACCTTAAATCTTGTCGATGTGTACGACTTTCATAAAAAAAATGTTGGTATGCCTTTCCCAAAAGTCTTTGTGGTGGGCCACTCTGCTCCCCCCCCCTTCTGACTACGCCACTGTACTGGCTTCAGTTGTTGGTTAAAGGATGACAGGCAGAATTTTAGTCTTGATATGTCAAAGTTTAAGTGAAAAAGCACAGACCTAAAATGTCAATGTTACTCCATTCTTTTATGAATTCTAGTAACAAAAACAATAAATAATAAATACTAGTTCATTTATCTTCATATTACAGAGCCACCCTTGCATGGACAATGCAGTTTAATACCATATGTCCACATTGTAAACATGGCATTTGAGGCCAAAGTATCGTTGTGCCGTTGAGTATTGCATTTGCATCTGAGGAACTGATTGGGTGTATATTGGACTGATAAGTCCAGTCAGTTTAACTTATGAACCTCTGCTGTTAAGAGGGTCATTTCTGTCAAAATTTAAAGGTGTTATCGAATTACAACCTAGACTGATAGCAGTGGTGTTTACATTCTACAACATATCAAAAAGGAATTTTGTGCTAAAGACATCCATAAAGATTTATCTCAGCTACATGAAGAATATCCCAACAGCGGGATTGTGTTTGGGATGATACTGCCTTCGGTTGTTATAAAAGGTTGATGTCTCAGAATTATGAAGAACATCCCAACAGTGAGAGTGTGTTCAGGAACACACTGCCTTCGGTTGTTATTAAAGGGTGTGAAGACTCGCGCAAAAAGAAACGTTTAATGCCGGTAATACGACCTAGTTTCGAATGAGGTGTAACGGAAGTGTTTGACACCACCATCGATCCCAGAAAATACACACACAGCTTGCTACCGTCAGTAATTAGACACTAGTGTACAGTGAGTACGTACAGCTGCGGTCAATACCCACAGCACAGTGTATAAACGATACTGATGGACATCTCAGGTCCAGCTAAAGATAACAAGGTATCACGTTTCATTACTGTCTGCAATTTGCAGGGACACAAAAAAAACGTCACTTGTAAGCAACAGAAAGTTAACTTTTGCAGATGACTGCACACGGTTTGGGGCGAGTCTTCAATGCCTTTAAAGGTTGATGTCTCAGATACATGAAGAACATCCCGATCAGTAAAGCTTGATTGGAGACATATTTTGGCTTCAGTTGGAATTTCCTAGTGATCCTTTCGCACTTCCAGTTTCTGACATGCGATGCTGAGTTAGGAACTCGATAACATTATTGATTTACAATTTTCCATCCACTAAGACCTCTCTCTTGCAGGTTAGGACTAGTTTGTAATGTGAGCATAAAGGGATGACGAGAAGCATGCAAGAATTTGAAGCCAGAAACAACACAAAAAAACACAGACATTCCACAAAGACTGCAACCTTTCATATTTTCATTTAATGACAGACTTGATTCTAGCGCATGCTAACACTTCAAACGAAAAGCACACACAGCTAATAACAGTGAATAACTCTACATCACTATTGCTAACACTATTGCAAACACTCAATAAAGTGATTTGGATTTCAATGAAAAACTTTCAAATTTCAAACAGAAATGGAAAAATGCTAAAATTTTGGCAGCTCAAGTTTGCTGTATTAAAACTCAATGTCATTCACTAAGCTAATTGCTGGTAACTTTAGCATTTATATATATATTAATATGTGGTCTGACTTTTGCACATCACATTACACTTATATAAAACAGCCAGCAGTAGAGACAACAAAAGAAGAAGACTTAACCTACTACAGCTTGAAGCTGTAAAAAGGTTTACATAAACATAGCTTATTGCCAAGCATGGATGCACATGCAACATACAGCCAATATAGGCCACCCTGTACTTACTGTCACAGCTTTTAACCAATGGAAACATGAAATGATATGTGAAATGCCATTCCATCATGCAAAGCCACAGGGCAAGGAAAATAACAGTTGTATTGTGGAGTGTCACTGGCAGGCAGGTCCTGTTGATATCAGAATGCTGAGTAAAATGGTTTCACAAAACAATATGGTAAGTTGCTGCAGAAGAAACCAACCAGATGGTTTACTACCAAAGACTCCCTCAATTTGTTCTGTGATTCAGGGTCACAGTCTTATACCAAAGTAAACAAGTCTGTGATACAATGTAATGTGTAAACTTTTGCCTCATCAGCCATATTTGACAACAACTGGGTCACTTGTACAGTTAATATGAAACATTCCAACCAACTACTGCATGCATCGGAAATGACACTTACAAATATGATATGATATTATCACCATCAATATAAAGACTATGACAAGCTCAATCAATTTCATATCACAAACTGAATTTGCCTTTATTTTGTCTACATTTTCTGTGTACGTCTAAATTCATTTTAATGAAGGATGAACCTGATCTGAATCACCTATTACAGCAACACGATTACTAGATGGATGACACAATAGAACACTGCATGTTAACTCCTGAGGCGGTCCATATCAGAACCCCTTATACATCTTACAACTTGTGTTCATATACACACAACTATGTAACAATCCTATCTGTACCAACCATTTGTACATCATACTACTCACTGCTAACCAATGCTACCACAAAAACCTTTTGATTTATCCTTGTGTTATTCCAATGTCAAACTTCATAGGTATTAATCAAAATAAACAACAACACATGGAAAAAAAAACCCATCCCACTTATCCACATTCCTTTCCCTTCCTTCCTTCCTTCAAACAGAATAAGGACACCTGACAAAAATTATAAAATTCTAAACAAACCAGCCACTAGATCAACAAACAGACATTTCCAGCTGTTTGTATTATGGAGAAGTACAATCCACCTACTAACATATAAATATGACCATCAACAGAAATCTCTTGGTGTGGTACTGTGCAGTCATACATTCCAGTTACTAATGCATAAGCAAACGGACATCTCTTGCTGTTGTATTGTGGAGATATACAATCCACCTACCAATGTTTAAGATTCAAACAGACATCTCTTGCTGTTGTATTGTGGATATACAATCCACCTACCAATGTGTAAGATTCAAACAGACATCACTTGCTGTTGTATTGTGGAGATATACAATCCACCTACCAATGTGTAAGATTCAAACAGACATCACTTGCTGTTGTATTGTGGAGATATACAATCCACCTACCAATGTTTAAGATTCAAACAGACATCACTTGCTGTTGTATTGTGGAGATATACAATCCACCTACCAATGTGCAAGATTCAAACCGACATCTCTTGCTGTTGTACTGTGGAGATATACAATCCACCTACCAATGTGCAAGATTCAAACAGACATCTCTTGCTGTTGTATTGTGGAGATATACAATCCACATACCAATGTTTAAGATTCAAACAGACATCTCTTGCTGTTGTATTGTGGAGATATACAATCCACCTACCAATGTTTAAGATTCAAACAGACATCTCTTGCTGTTGTATTGTGGAGATATACAATCCACCTACCAATGTGTAAGATTCAAACAGACATCACTTGCTGTTGTATTGTGGAGATATACAATCCACCTACCAATGTGCAAGATTCAAACAGACATCTCTTGCTGTTGTATTATGCAGACATACATTCCACCTACTTACGTATAGGAAAAGCGATTAAAAGAACAGCAAACAGACATCTCTAGCTGTTGTGCTGTGCATGTGTACATTCCACCTACTAAATGTATAAATAATATCAAATAACAGACATCTCTTGCTGTTGTACTGTTGAAAAATACATTCCAAATACTTACGTATACGAAAAGAACAGCAAACAGACATCTCATGCTGTTGTTTTGTGGAGATGTACATTACACATACTTATTTAAAAGATCATCAAACAGACATCTCTTGCTGTTGTATCGTGGAGATATACAATCCACCTACTGAATTAAAACATCACCAAGCAGACATCTCTCGCTGTTGTATTGTGGAGATATACAATCCACCTACTGATTTCAAAGAACAGCAAACAGACATCTCTTGCTGTTGTATCGTGCAGATATACAATCCACCTACTGATTTCAAAGAACAGCAAACAGACATCTCTTGCTGTTGTATTGTGGAGATATACAATCCACCTACTGATTTCAAAGAACAGCAAACAGACATCTCTTGCTGTTGTATTGTGGAGATATACAATCCACCTACTGATTTCAAAGGACACCAAACAGACATTTCTTGCTGTTATTTTGTGGAGATGTACATTACACATACTTATTTAAAAGATCATCAAACAGACATCTCTTGCTGTTGTATTGTGGAGATATACAATCCACCTACTGAATTAAAACATCACCAAGCAGACATCTCTTGCTGTTGTATTGTGGAGATGTACATTACACATACTTATTTAAAAGATCATCAAACAGACATCTCTTGCTGTGGTATTGTGGAGATATACAATCCACCTACTGAATTAAAACATCACCAAACAGACATCTCTTGCTGTTGTATTGTGGAGATGTACATTACACATACTGAATTAAAACACCACCAAACAGACATCTCCAGCTGTTGTAATGTGAACTTCACCTTTTATGTACAAATGACATCATCAAACAGACATCTTTTGCTGTTGTAATGTGGAGACTATATTCCACCTACGTACATATAAAAGAAGCAGTCCAACAAAGAAACACAATATTACTGTACACGTTCAAGTTATAGTACTGTATCACTGCAAATTCCAAAATCCAAAAAATTATAATGCATAACACAGTAACTATCTGATTTTCAAAGATACAGGTTAAATTGAGCACAGTGTATATTTTATGGCAATATGCTGCCATGGCTGCTCTAAACGTGATGGTTTAATTAGAATCATAAAACAGCCACTCAAACTTCTTCAGTTAATGTATGAAACATATTGATCACATCCTCTACACTTGAAATCCATCCATCGCAAAGCTACACTTAGGGCATACCTCAGTGCTGCTCAACATTCAAAATAAATGCCAGACCTAATTCTAATTTATTGCATAACACCAGTGGAGGTAAAAAATATACAAATCCGTGCTTCTTTGAAATTTAAAAACACTTTCCATGTCATCAGCATTAGTACAAGCCATAAAAAATGATCATGTCCCTAAATATTGAGTGTTATGGCAATTGTTCTATAGAATGGTCGTTATAATCATTGATAGTTTACCATGTAGCAGATACATATATTCATCCTAACATGCAACCAACATCCCTGAGTACACCAGTTCTCATGACCCCCTCAAACACAGATTTAACATAAAAAAAAAATAAGCCGTTAATGATGACGATGAATTAGCTGAGTCTTGATAGGGTCTAACAATCTGGATGATCAGTATCAGGCTGTTTAATTCTCCATTGTAGCATACGAATAGTCTTAAAACTCTAAAAATTGATACCGTGGTTTCTGACTGAATAGATAACTTTTGAACATATGTAATAAAGTACATATTCTTTAAATTCACAAAAGGTCAAATCATTCTTAGATGACTTCACAACACACTGCAAACTCAGTGAATTTTTTTGTGGAAAATAAAACAATCAACCTCGAACCACTTCAATGAATATAATTTCACAAATCAAAATAGAAAGCTATGGCTATGACAAATTTTAAAGTTTGTTTTACAAGAATTCATGAAATTCCGAATGTGCAACCTAAGTGACCCATCAAAATGTGGTCACTGCAAACCAATCTTCTCAAACTTCACCAACATTTTCTCCCACATCCACCAAACTGATTGGAAGTACAATTTTCATTTAATACTGACTTTGGTGCTTAGAAAACTACTCATCGTGAAAGTAAAAGTTAGCTTCACACTTATCACCAAACTGCATTGTCTCTGAATAATCAAAATTTGGAAACAAAGCCTTGGCAACGACTGTCTCATCTCTTTCACTCAGTCAAGAGTCTTACATAGAAATTTCAATGCTTCAATTTGCTTGAGAGCAACAAAGTCAAAATGTGTATTGTCTTTTCACAACTTTAAATCCTTTGAAACTATTTCATCACCAAAAGTTTTACAAATTTCGAAAGAGCCATAAATACTCTGACAGACAAGACTGTTGTCTAAAATGTTGACCGACTGTAGTTAATATACCAAACCCTGATCGATGGATATTTTCACTGCTTTATATTACTCAGTGCTTCTCGATTTCGTCTAGATCCAGGTCGGCACATTGGAACATATCATCCTCCTCATCCTCATTGTCAAGGTTACAGTCACTGTCACCATGGTAACCATCATCCTTGGATATGTTGCGATGGCGACTGCCACTCGGTCCGTCTTTAGCGGCCACGTCCCTGGTCGGGCTGCAGGTGGGGGTGATCATCACACTACTGGATCCATTCGATTCACTTTCCGGTGATATTGGCTTCAGTAACTCCTTTATCAAATTGTTATTTGATTCTCCAGGGGATGAAGCTATGGTCTGCAGCCCAATGCATTCTTCGGGGGATCGTTTGCCCACGGCGCTTCTCAGTCCAGATTTCTTGCACTAAGAGAGAACAAATGTGAGTGACATCCATCAACTATGCTATCAACTAAGATCTGAAATGAACATACTAATGATCGGGGCTTGCTATAACCAATATATTACATTTCCATTAATTCCATATTTTGGTAGTTTTTAGCAAGAGATGAATATCAAGTATTTTAGTCCTTCCCCATGGTGTATGTATGGCTGCTGAACTTCTTGACATTAGTCAGTGAAGAGTTGTATCTTGCATATACTCAAGTTTTCCCTTCATTTATCCCAGAATTCAATTGCTTCGTACTATAACACTTAATCTGATGTCCATCCAAATGTGCAACTTACCCAAATTTGCTTGAACCCTTGGACTGAATTTGTTGCAAAGTTACTTTTACTAAAAATTGTTATCCTACTGGATACAATGGCCAAATAGATGGAATAGTTAAAAGAGAATACCTCTGTGACTTAATTTTGCTGCTTGTGATGATGTTGCAACAAAATTTAATGAAGCTTCAAAGGAGGCTATCACATCGGTTTACTGACTTAAATAAGAGTAAACATCGGAAGTTGGTATATGCATCACAAGAGTTCATGCTCCACATTCTTGTTACAATGTTGAGAGAATATCAACATCTCTTCTAAAGCTCCTTTCTCAAAAATAACCAGAAATACAACAGGATTTGTAATTCCTGGCTGATTTTTTTTAACTATGCTTGTACATGTGTATAAAAAGGTGGCTCCAAATATCAAGTATGAAGCTTATTCAAGCATATACTTTTGGGGTGGTTGTCTTTGCAAGATTTTCAGACTTTGACCTCGTTTGACTTCAAACAAACTTTGACCTAAGAAAAATCTTGGTTTTGTATGGACTAAGCTGGATCCACACTCTACCGACTGATTTCATCCAAGCTGTACTTTTTGAGTTATGTGTTTTACAAGGTTTCCGGACCTTGACCACTGTTGACCTCTGAATGACATTTGACTAGAAAACAATAGGTTCCTTATAATTACTAAGGTGGATAAACATATACTAATCATGAAGTTTATCCAAGCTTTACTTTTGGAGTTGTGTTTTCAATGCTTTTCATCTTTATGGACCTCTAATGACCTTGACCTCTACAGAAAACAATAGGGTTCTCATACTCAATAAGGTGTGGATCCACACTGCAAGTGTGAAGTTCATCCATCATGTACTTTAGAATTATTGTGCATACAAGCCAAGGTTGTTCATACACACACGAACAGGCATGCCATCACTATTGCATACAGTCTGTTTGCTTTCACTAAGGAATCAGAAACAGCGATACGTGTTTTGTTTCTTTGAATTTTGATAAACACAAAATTATGCAAATATGGTAGGAATTTCTAAAGGGATAAAGAAATTCATGACAACCCTGGCAAGAGAAACATTAGCTCTTTAGATGCTTGGAACCAATTAACATAATATCATACCATTAATGCCTGACTTCTGGTTATCCTTGTCCTGGGAAGAATTCCATCAACCTGTAAGCAAAAAGTAAACTGTCGTAAACTTACAGGAGATTAAGAAGGAACAGTGATGCACTCAAACTAGTGCATACTGTACATGCTGGGCCATTTCATATTGATGTGAGCTAAAGAAATAGGATAGATGTTTCAGTGGCTAGTAAACAACACTAGGATTGTAGCTTGGCAGGTTTATATGCCTGTGTTCATACTCTGCTATATACTATATGTTGTGCCATTTCATATTTATGTGAGCTAAGGAAATAGGATAGATGTTTCAGTGGCTAGTAAACAACACTAGGATTGTAGCTTGGCAAGTTTATATGCCTGTGTTCATACTCTGCTATATACTGTACGCTGCGCCACTCCATCTTGTTGCACCAAGTTTATATGAGAGCAATTTCAATGGTACAATAACATGAGGATTTCACTTCGAATGGTTGACAAAACAGCCCTCGGGCTTCTAACATAAAGGAGACATTGGTACATATGCTTTGTATTGAAGTGTATTGAAGTGAATTGCTAACTGCCTAGCATCTTGAAAAGTGAGTTAAGAGAACATGTAATACCTGAGTGGTTCCTCACAGTTCATTTGAATGTCAAGTCTAGATTAACTGGAATGAACTTTCAAATTACTTTTGACCTCTTATAATGCCAGTCTAATTTTTTAGTAATATTCAGATGGCTTTGTTCCAAGGACATAATCTCCAATGAGTGCAAAGCAAACTGAACCTTTCACAAGACCTATACTCAAGTCTCAGTCTACCTCAAACACTGATAAGTGCTATACCATCTGTTTCATTGCTTTAAGCAATATTAAAATCATCTTCAAGTCAAATAATTTGTGAAAAAATAAAAATAGCCTTTGGAGGCAATCTGATAAATGTTGATAGTACTTTAGTCTTAATATTCACTGCTTCCTTGTTCATATTAAGTTAGTTAGTCTGAACAAGCACAACACATCTACTGTATAGCTTCCAAAGCTATAAAGGATGCAATACGTGGATACAGTTTGTGAACACTAATATTACAAACAAATATTGACTATGCAAGCAGAATAATTCAGTTGCAAATTGCTTTCAATGGGCTAATCTGTAGTGCACTGTATCAACCAACGTTGTATTTATATGGTATCAATGGAATGAATAATGGACCAAGGCTTGCTCTGAGATGTGATCTGTTGTGTATAAACCAACATTGCATTTGTACTGCTGCTAGCAGTTGTCATCTTGGTTTCCAAGATATTCCAAAAGGACAGTGAGCCACGATGGCTCCATATCAGCTGCAGCATAGTTGTGTGAAAAATACTGGTCCCTAAATTTTGGGAAATTACAAAGTCAAATGAGGGTAGCCCATGAATAAGTAAGTTTTTAAGACACTTTCAAAATTGTCTATGGTAGGGGCATTCCTAATGTGAGTGGGAAAAATGTTCCAGACTTTGGGGGCCGCAAATTTGAAAGAACGCTCACTGTATGTCTTGGTTTTAATTTTTGGTGGCTTTAGGAGAATAGCACTATTAGATCTGAGTTTAAAGGGTGAGTAAGTTGGAAATAAAGCTTGGGAAAAAACCATGGATGGCTTTGTCACAAGAAATTTACTTTTTTCGTGCAATGGTTGACAGGTTATATTGAAGAAGCCCTCAACATAATGCCCAGGTCTCTAATGCCAAGAGGAAAAGTTATTTATGATACCATACTGACCACTCTCGACTTACTCTTGCTGTGCCTTGCAAATACAATATTTTTTTAATGCTACAAATACATCACTCATCTTCTCGATGTTTAAGTTCCGTTTTGAATCACTCCTTATCAGCTAGGGAAGACCAGTTCACTGAGATCATATAATATGGTCTAGCTGTAACAACAATTCCAAAGACGACAGCTTAAATCATGATTGCTTTTCTAATCTCAGTGTAAACACTTTCTTTTTTCTGCAAGCCCAATTTAACTTTACCTTGACCAAAATAGAAAACAACTGTTACACTTATTATTAGGCCTAAAAAAAAAACATCTCAAAAACAAATGTTACTAAAATTGTAACACTTCAAATAGAAGTTTAATGCCAACACTGCCGCATCTAAACTGTACAATGGCTCTGTTAGATTGAACTGGACAACTACACAATGTTCATTACTACTAGTGAGTCTACTGCAATTATTATAGAGGCACACATACTGTACATGACTAGAATAAGTTCAGCTAATAAATAGCTGGATGGTAAAATATCCTAATTGACATCTGAGTGCTTGATCCACAGCACCATAAACGAAAACGAAAAGGTTCTAACAATAATATGATATCCTTTTGGTATCAGCTTACACTTCAACATCAAACAAGTTCACGTCTATACCCATAGAAGTATAAATTTGCTGGAAACTCCTTCGGCTCGAGTTCTCTGTTTCAAATTGCCTTCAGTAATTTAACAACAGACCACTTCCACCACTATATGAACTTGTGTAGGGTTCTTGCAGTCAATGTATCTTTATGTATATCTCTATAATATAGCTCTCAGATATGACTAGAAAATATCACATGTACACACTGTCTTCACACATACATGTACTCTTGACATAGTACAAACTACAGAGACTCCTTTCATGTTAAGTAAACAATGAAACTCTAATTAATTGTGAATGATACTACTTGATTTCATATACGTGTACCTTGAGTATGTATACTACAGTATGTGTATACATAGTACTGTACATAGCTTCCTCAAGATCCCCCTATACAGTACACACAGAATGACAAGAGGGGAAAATTCCATGTTATAATTAATATCATGTACTTTGTGCTCCCCTACCACTGCAAAAAATGTCCATGCAGAATTATTTTTTAAGTAAACAATAAGTCTTCTCATACGTATAGACATTTAAATGCTGGTATTCAAACTTTTAAAATACACCAAGTTGAAAATTGGACAATACCTTTTCATTTCGTCTTGCAATTTCTGCTGGTTTATTTAACCTTGCCTGTGGGTAAACAGAGAAGAAATGAGATCCATGTGGAGAGCAGGTCTAATTTATTACAACAGTGAATACACAGGCCGGACAGTTAATGTGAAAGGTCATGGTGTAACAATATATACATCAATGGCAGCAATGTATGATACACCAAGCATACTATATAAGCTCATACTTGATCAATGCTGCTCATATTAATGACCCAGTATAGTATATATCAATACCAGTGACTAAGTTTACCCACTGCACAACAGTAATAATAATAATAATACTGTCCACTGAAACTGACTCTGGGTTTACTATACAGACTAAACCCATTCAATCTTCTGCAACATGTTTTTTTACTGTACCTTTCAATTACCACCGCTATGAATACTACTACTGTACCAGGCAGAGATCACGACCGATGTATTATAATACATACAGTACTACTACTGCACTCACCTCATACAGAACAACTATATTGTATTATCATATGCATGATCATATGGTATGATGATACAGCAAAACATGTGCATGCTCTATACATCCCAACACATGCACACACCTGATGCCATATGCAGGAAAAACCAGTTCCACCTGATTTGGATATCTAAAGACCTTTAATCTCTGCCTAAATTAGGACTGTTTACCATGCATACTAAAGCTTCATGCCAACTCTTTGTTTTAGCAGGAGGATTCCAGGATCATTCTGTTTTTGGAAATGAAAGTGATATTTAACAAACATGTGTTTGTCACAGAAGCACTGAAGATAAGAATTTTTTCCACAAAACTTTTAGGTCAAGCAAATAAAAACTGCCCCAATCTAAGATCAGAACAATAGAATGGCCAGGCCAAACAAAGATGTTGTCAATCAGTGGTGTGCGCAAAGGGGGCTGAGGAGGGGAGAGGACATGGTCAGCTTTTGGGGAGGGGGGAATGGTTCAGCTGGGGGGTTTGGTATTCAGCCAAGGAAGATTTAAAACATTGCTGCAGGTGCACATCCTCACATTATAAAGTATTTATTAGCAAAACCTTGTGTTAACAGTTACTTATAGACCTAACTTAATAGTTTATTTGCCTCAGAATGCATCACTTGATCTCTTAATTTCCCTCCTTTTTCTGAGGGTGGACCCCCAGACCCCTCCCTATATGGGATCTGGCTTGCATGACACCAAAGCAGTATCCCCTCCCTTTATAAATCCTTCGATCCCCTCTGCCACCCTACCTAAATCAGTTAGGAAGAAATTTTGAATTTATTACTAGGTCTTAGCTTAATCTTGTGATTAGAGGTACAGTACTTATACAGACTAATGTAGTCTAAATATGCCTAAGAATGTACCATTTGACATATATTTCCCTCCCTCCACCTCTTTTACCCCCCTCGCACCCCCTTCACCTCTCTTACCCCCTTGCCCTCCCCCTCCACCTCTCTTACAACCTTTCCCTCCCCTACCACCCCTCCAGTTCACAACTTCAACAACAGTAATAATATCTCAAAACCAACAAGCTTTATACCCCAAAACTCACACGTTTTGGTATATTTACCAATGATAATACCTGCCTGTCTCCTATACATACTATGTTCTTCAAAGCTATAAAGAACAACTTTTAACCCTCCTGCACTGGGCACCCAATGAATGCAATTATTACCAGGATAAGACAAATATCACAAACCTCATAGGATTAAGCCAAATGTACACATTAATATAGTTTCTTATATTTTTAAATCTATTTGCATTATGTTGCTTTTCCAAGAATCCAATACTACATTTAATACCTTGAGCGGCACTTCAGTGGCCATGACAACTGTCAACAGAATTAAGAGTCATTACAACTGATACAAAACAATACAGGACCTGTAGTATTACGAAAGGGTTGTCTGAGGGTCAGAAAGCAAGCCACACTAAATTGGCTTACATTATCAAAGTACAAAGTTGACTGTGTGTCATCCATGCATTGCAATTTCAATAGACAAGAATGTTTTTAATCTCCTATAATACATATTCTGCCTTCAGTCTTCCAAAAAAAACAAAAAAACCTCTCGAAATTGCAATAAATTAACAAAGACTTTTACGTGTGGCTCCAAGATATCATACATTGACTTGATCAAGTCTTCAGCCTTGTTTGTGATGCATTATATATAACATCTGTGTTATCCTTTCCAAGTCCCAAAATGGAATCACATTTTTCTTCTTAGCTGTTTGGAGAAATTGGTTTGTGTCTCCATTTTCAAGTGCACGACTTCAGAAACTTATGATATAAAGTTACATACTATTCATTTTTTTGGTCATGGACAACTGTTAATGTAAAAATGTGCAATCTTTAGGCCAAGTACTCCAATTAACTGCCTGATCCTGTCAATTGTCTATAAAGTTTAATTGACAATGCAAACTCCCTGATATCCAAATACAACTATAAACTAGTAACAGTCTAGTACTTAGTATCAACTGTACCTTTTTTGGTGATTCCATCTGGTTTGCAAACTACTGTACCTGTATAATACTGCCAAACCAAACAAGTAGCAGTACAGGCTACAGTACTGTACAATGCATCCAATCACTAAACTAAATTGTCTGAAGGCTGAGTATGTACACAAAGCTAAGTTATTTACCATGAAGAACATGACATAATGCACTGTAGGCTGAACATTGCAAGACCACTAACATTGACAACAGCAAACTGCAGTGTCTCATACCCTAAAATAGTGCAAATATAGACATCAGGATGCAGAGGTATTATTAAGTCTCCTATATAATGGAGATGGTAAAGCAAATTTATGCATATAATTAGGTATATAGTAACGGTGTAGCCTATCAAAAACCTTTATGGAAGGAGGGTTCTGATGCCAGTTTAATGGAACTTGTACACGCAATACAAAAGTTCACAGTGCAACTACTGTACCAACCTACACAGCTTTAAGATCTGACAATAAGTTTGAAAACTTATAAAATTATAATCTGCTTATAGACAAACAATAAAATGATCAATGACATTTTTAAGATTGTTTTGATGGATATTCCAAAACTTACTGGTTTGGATATTTACAAGTGACGAGCTTACCTGTCTCCCCACAACCTTAGCACTTAGGATGTGCATTGACCGGAGGAGCCGGTCATAGTGTTAAAAGGTTACCAGTTTATTCTAGGCACGGTAGAACGAGAGTGCTAAGGTTGTGGGGAGACAGGTAAGGGAGGAGCGAAGTAAATGTCTAATAACTGTATTAAGGAGTTCTTCATCACAAAGATCTCTATAAATCATAAGACTATAAATCATATTATCTTAAGCCAGCACTTAGCCACTGTGACACTGACTTCAGTGTCTCATAGGATGAGGGAAAACCAACTTTCCATGGGTACAACTAATGTGAGTATGTGACCTAACCTGGGAGAGCAATCTTCTGCCAATGAAAAACTGCCTCCCTTAGAAGGAATCAATATCTCTCCATGAGGAAATGTCACATAGTAATGTGATGAAGTTATTAAAGAAATGACGTAGTGTTCTTGTACTCCCTACACGGAAGTACATAACACATATCAAATTCACCTAAGCTTTGGGTTTGGAGTAATCCTGTTTACAAGGTTCTTAGACTTTTGACCTCTGCTGAACCTCAATGCCCTTTGACATCTCTTAAAGGAATAATCCAATGGCAGACAACGTTACACAAGTTTACCTTAAAGAAAAAAATTTCCACATGTTAATTGTATACCCCATCTCAATATCTTGTTCTTAATATGAGGTGTACGGTTGATTGAATGTACTGTAACCTATATTGACTGGCTAAACCCTTGATTCTCATGTTGATCACAACAGGGGGGGGGGAGGGGTCTGTGATGTCATCACTGCAATTGTGGTTTCAATCTGTAGCCATGAATGTTCTCAACTTTTATAATTTCATCAAAAGGCAAAGTCTGTTTCTGAAGAAATAATATTTGGCATCTGCACCAGACATGATGATATTAACTTGGCAACAGCTCAATGGAAAGAGACTGAGCAATAGAACATCGCACATGGTCCCAAACATAAATAATGTTGCATTTGTCAATCTAAATTTAACACCACCAACAAGCTCTTATAATGCCAGTACATGAGGAGGAGATGTCACTTAAGGCTCAAAGCTGTTAGTAACTTAAAAATTTGCGATTAAATTGATTATTTGATCTTGATATTAACTCGCACATACAGTATATGTGAGTTTTAAAACTCACGTTCATGCAAATTCTATTTGGTGATAAACAAACTGTTCTTGAATTAGATTCTCAGATGTTGATAATTTTACAATTCTATTGTTTGTTAATCACAATACAAACACATCAGTACTGATTTTATCAGTTGTTTTCTCATTCAAATTTAAATTTGAATAGATTTCTGCAACCACATCAACTCCCCTCTCTCACCACTGCTCATGTGTTAAATGACTTGAAGCCTCCAGAGGTAACCTTTACTGCAATACTCCATACTAGTAAAAGATTCCATGTTGACACCACTTAGTACTGACCCATCCTCAGACTCCATATCTGTGAAACACCCTGGATTCCTGGGCCTAATTTGATTATTGAGGCTTCAGTGAAACTCACATAGTATATTACTTAAATTGCCTAGTGACAGACACATCATTCAAAGTCATCCAGAAACGCTGGTTATGGCTGAACCTCCAAAAAGCGGACACACTCACTTTTTATCCAATTAATTCCTCCTCCCTTTCCGCAAGTGTGGTTGCAGTAATGAGATATGCAACGATCTAGGTCTTGGTTGTAGAGAGCATTTCCACAACTCAAAGCTTCTTCGGTATCACTACATGCTATATCATAGATAGTGTACTACCATACTATTTACAGTGGGATTTAGTAGCATAAGAACTAAGAAAGACACTCAACTTCAGATTTCAAAATGGAAACTCAGTTTAGGAGGTTAGAAAACTTGGGTCTTCTGCACAAGCATTGTACACAAGGTTCACAATTTTAAGCCTGATTATCACAGGTATAAATAAGAGAGTCATTGTAAAACATCCAAAAATGGGTTTGGAACTTTGGACAATGTAATATGCTCGTCAAATGACAACAAATTCCAATCGCTAGAGACAGGCTCAAAGCAAATTTATGCTTCCAGAGTTTTGGAAACAAACTTCCCTGCCTCTTCATAACCTTAGAACTTTCATTCTGGATAACATTGCTAAAATAGGTTATTACTTCCATTTTAGCAATGTCCACCACCTGCCAATGACCAGGTCTATTTCATAGCACTGTGTACTGTCAAAACCAATGATCACATCTATATCTAGCACTGTGTACCATCAACCCAGTATCATATCTATTTCATAGCACCTTGTATCATCAACCAACGAATTCTACTTAAGTCTAAACCTGCCATGACAGTATTGTACAGTAGATGGTCTTGAAATGCTGAAGTACTTTTCGCAAAGATTTTTAAGGATAGATCTTGTTTGGAATGAATGCCAAAAGTAACAATATTATAGTCAAAGTTGTTTACGTATAGCAATGACAGAAGCTGCCAATATGCTTTAGCCAACAGTTAATATTTTCACTGAGAGACATTGGCAATGATACAATGATTGGACATTTTGTAACTCAATTTCTAACCTATTTTAATCAGTGACGTGCATGATTTTTATTAATGTTGTTGATACAATACAAGTTGATAATTCTCTTAATATGATCAAATTTGCTGATCATGACAGACAGAAGCATGGGGAACAAGCACAATAGTATTCTGTATTAGTCATTCAGGAAAACAAATGTATATCTAATGCAGCAATATAAAAGCTCCAGGTTGGTTATCATCAATCTGTGTACTTCATATACATACAATATCTATGTCAGTATTGATTTTAAGCCAACAGCATGAGGCCTGAAGAGACTCTTGGGTATAAACAGGCTATCAATAATAATGGGGATCACCAAAGGGTTCCAGAATAACCAAGTGAAGAGACAGCTCCTTTGCTTAAACTTTATCAGCTCAGTCACTTAATAACCAGAAAGCCAGAACTTTGGCTCTGTGATTCCTTACCAAACAATGTTTCTCAACATTCAAAATTACTATCTGACTATTGTAGATCAAGTGGGATAAACTTGTCTAAAAATTAAATGAGAACCAGAAAAGATCAGAGATTTTTACATTTAGCACTCCATTGAGACAGAAGATTGACTTTTGCCTCTTTTTTTTGCTATTTTCACACAGACATGTTGTGTCTTTACATGAGATGGGTTGTATACATGTATACTCCAAACTTACTGGTTTGGATATTTACGAACGAGGAGCTTACCTGTCTCGCCACAACCTTATAAACCTTACCAAAAAAAAATTTTTTAAATCAAATAGGGATAATTATCGAGCTATGACGCTTGGTAAACACTTCAGTATCCAAGATTGGAAAAACTAAGATCCTTGGTTACAGTTTCGTAGGAAAAAAAATCAGGAAAAAAACAGTAAAAAACGCACAATGCTGGCACTCTGGATGGTAGAATGAGAAGGGTATTGACCGGGGAGCCAGTCATAGAGGGCGGGCAGTGTTAAAAGGTAACCAGTTCATTCTAGGCACAGTAGATGGAGGTGCTATGTTGTGGGGAGACAGGTAAGCGAGGAGCGAAGTTATTTCCTTAAAGTTATAAACTTTGTTTCCAAATTTGCGTTAGAATCAGAGCTCCCATAATAAAGCCAAAGTTAATGATTAACTCAGTTGCAAGCTGTGTGTCAGAAATCCATTAGCTTGTAGTGGTTGTCATGGCAATGGATTTAGCTGTATTGTATATTGCATTTAATCTTCCCTTCTAATGGTATACATATCTTGACTATGGGCAAACAGTTGCTAACTGCTAATAGAAGTACTTCGCCTTTGTCTTCATCATGCAACCACTATTTATTGTCCAAATATTGTTCTATCACAAGGCTACCACAATCAATGTTTCTTTAATGGTCACTTAACCTTGTACTTGATTGCACTACAATGTACATGGAGTACTGAGATAACTGTGATATATACTGCCAATAGACTGACCTTGTTGCTTTTGCAAGCAGTTGCAAACTCAAGCACTCACAACTGGAAATGAAACCGAGCAGAATCAAAACCATGGAAATCAATGAACTTGAACACAAAACAATTTTCACCATCTACCTTTATCTAGAGTTGAATAAACCCAATTGTTGGATACTAAACCGTGTGGAAGATTGCATACATGTACAGCTTTAAATATAGGGAACTAGTCCCTGAACAAGATCTATTCATGAACAAAGAATCAATTCCCAGACTGAAAGCCACAAGGTAGTGTAAAATGGCAAAATAGCTACATGATATTTATTTGAAACTGCAATACATATATAAGATAACAGTTTGGCTGAATTTGGAGTTACAAGCAGACAAAGGAATAGAACAGACGTTCATGACAGTGTACAAATGTTACCAGTTCATAGGCTAGGTTAGATTGGAGTACAATTGCATACTGTAGGGGACAGGTGAGAGTGGAATGACATGTATGTATGACAGGCATATATGTGTGCTGTTTCATTATCAGCCAGCATATAACCATGGGGCAGCACAGCAGCAGATACTGCTAAGACATACAGTATACAGTATATTACAACAGTGTATCAGGGCTTGCATAATCCTATGCTCTGAGTACAGGCCTCCTTGTTACTGTAATCGGGCTACCAAGCATCATGGCTGAAAAGCCCGTTGGGCTAACAACATTCAAAATTGCCAAATTTCTTTCCCGCACAGTAATTGTGAATATCACTAGTCTAGCGCTGTGTTGTACAAGTGGACAGAGCACAATTAAAATAATCATATCCCCGCTGACACCTATCTTGTGCTTACAAAAAATTCTTGGGAAGAATCCAAGAAACTTTTGCACAACAGAAGTTGTAAACATAGCATATTCAGACGGTCTATGAACAATGCACCGATGCCAAACACAACATAAGAAGTAACTTATATGTTATGTTAAAAAACATTTGATAAACAACTACGTAGATTATCACTAACATACAGTGTTTCTAGGGCTCTGGTGAGAATAGTAGCTATAACACGTGGAAAAATCCCCTACTAAATCAGTCCAAAAATTGTGTACATATCTTTTATAATACTGCAAAGAATATCATGGATGCACTTTGGATTTCTTATAACCATCAATGCCAGATGGGAAAAATTGTATTTTGAGAATCAAGTTTGTGTATCACAAATTGCTATCAAATCTTGATTGTGTATTTTGTTTCTACATGGGTACCAGAGATACAACGATGCTTACAAATGTATTTCTGGCTCTCTCAAAATATTAAAAGTACTACTTTCGAAACAAATTGTCCAGCACTGTTATATGCTGCTTCATTCTTGTCAAAGAATCACGTCTTACAGACAACATGTTTAGTAGACATTGTTATGGCATATGCAATGTATTACAACAGTATGAATGCTGTTTCATTCACATAAGCAAGTCTTACATGACCACTGCAGCAGACATTGCTATGGCATATGCAGTATATAACCACAGAATATATGCTGTTGCATTCTCAGCAAATATACAAGTCTTACAGCACAGCGGCAGACACTGCTATGGTCTATACAATATGTTAACACAGCAGCCCACATTTTCATGACAAAATCGCAGGTACAGTAATACGCTGTGTCATTCTTCGTATCCATATTCATTTGTGCCTGCAACACCATTTATGATGTTGAGTAGCATTGCCAAAATGACAGTAGCCACATCAATTGTGAATGTAACAACATCTCTGTTTGGAATCCTCTGTTTGTTGTAGTACTTCAATGTAGCAACATCCCTTGTTTGGAATCCTCTGTTTGATGCAGTACTTTAATCCCTTGTTTGGCACCCTATGTTTGATGTAGTACTGTAGCATCCTGTTTGATGTAGTACTGTAGCATCCTGTTTGAGGTAGTGGTACTTCTGTTTAGTAGTAACTTCTGTTTAGGGTAGAGGTACCTTCTGTTTAGGGTAGTGGTACCTTCTGTCTAGGGAAGCGGTACCTTCTGTTTAGGGTAGTGATATCTCCTGTGTAGGGTAGTGGTACCTTCTGTTTAGTGGTACCTTCTGTTAAAGGTAGTGGTACCTTCTGTTTAGGGTAGTGATACTTTCCATTTAGGGTAGTGTTACCTTTTGTTTAAGGTAGTGATATCTCCTGTTTAGGGTACTGTAGTGGTACCTACTGTTTAGGGTAGTGGTACCTTCTGTTTAGTGGTACCTTCTGTTAAAGGTAGTGGTACCTTCTGTTTAGGGTAGTACTACCTTCTGTTTAGGGTAGTGGTACCTTCTGTTTAGGGTAGTGGTACCTTCTGTTTAGGGTAGTGTACCTTCTGTTTAGGGTAGTGGTACCTTCTGTTTAGGGTAGTGGTACCTTCTGTTTAGGGTAGTGGTACCTTCTGTTTAGGGTAGGGGTACCTTCTGTTTAGGGTAGTGATACCTTCTGCTTAGGGTAGTGGTACCTTCTGTTTAGGATAGTGGAACCTTCTGTTTAGTGTAGTACCTTCTGTTTAGGGTAGTGTACCTTCTGTTTAGGGTAGCGGTACCTTCTGTTTAGGGTAGTGGAACCTTCTGTTTAGGGTAGTAGTACCTTCTGTTTAGGGTAGTAGTACCTTCTGTTTAGCGTAGTAGTACCTTCTATTTAGGATAGCAATGCCACCTGCAGTCCTTTTGTTTTTCCAATCAATGAAAGGTGCCAATCCCAATCAACCTTACCATGTCAGGAATTTCACACCTCCTTTATATCAAATAAGTATTACATTAATGACAGACCTGGGAGCTACCCTGGCTTTCACACCTTCACAACAGGCTGCCAGCCATAATGCAGCTCCAAAGTAAGCAGAGTGGTATTGCTTAGGAATTTACCCTCGTGTCATCCATATGTTTTTATGGATACATTTTTCTGTTACAACTTACACCAGTTCGATAACAGTCCACATTCGCAAGTATGTAGCTGTTATTATTATTTTCAGTTTCAACTTACTGAAAGGAACTTGTTGAATCTATATGTGTAAACCCTGGTTCATCACGCCAAGATCCATTAGATTCAAACAAGGCAAGACGTCAACAGGGGAAGTCTGGCACAGATACTGATTTGATAGAAGATATACTTCATTTAGTAACCTAACATAAAGTTCTGCTAAATTGAAGCCTTCTTGTAATTCTTGTGCAAACTCAGCTCTGATACAACCATCCTTATACAATTCCCTACCTTTCTAAGCAGCCTCAAACCCATTGTGCTGGGTATAAATATCACATGTCTAACCCAGCATTGTTACAAATGTAAAATTCTGCTTCCCTGATACAAGGCTTTTAGCATGGATGAAAATTCTTCAGACTGCTTGTGACATACGGTCGCAATCCCAGATACACACTAACAACTAGGCCTATGCAAACTATGAAAAAGCATCTTTATTTAGTTAACATAACCCCCTCCTTTTCTCCCCCCCCCCCCACACACAGACACACACATCTCTTACAACATCAGAAAGCTAAAGAAATTACTTGCAATGTGAGCTGTCAATCTTCACTCAAATTGCCGCTTGTTTAAGTTTTGCCTCAATTTTATGCTTGGCACTTTGCTGACCTAAAAAGACCTTTCTCTGTATCAATTGAGGTTCTTGTGCACTTCCTCAGAATTCAAATTTAATGTTTAATTCCATCATTGTGGTGTGAACCTTAAAAGACCACTGACTTCATTAACAGAAAACCTCTTGAGCTTATTAAAGAGGGCTTAGTGCATTTGGGGCTCATCCAAACTATGCATGTTGAGTAACCATTGTTACTTTTTTTACCACCTAATGATTCATTTTATGAAATAACTTGCAACTACTAATAACAATCAAGTTGTACAAACTGCAAATTTGGCTCCAAACTGTAGGGTATAATGCATGCTGAACTTTTGCAGTATATACTTGCACAATACCAGAATCCAAAGTTTTACTATCAGATGTGTTTTAATACATGTTGTCAGGCTGTGCATGTTCCGTGTTGATCAACATGAGCTGTGATAATTCAGTATAAGCTTTAAAGCAATGAGTATTAGGTAACACTGCACTATATCTGAGCCTCCAGATCCCATTATTAAAGATACTACAAACCTTGGGTGTTTGCAATAGCTGAAATTGTTAGAGCAAAATCAATACACTATCATGCTCTTAACAATAGCCTATCCAAGTCATTAGACTATAGTCTACTTCAAAATGGCTTACTTTGATACACAACCCCATGACAATAGAACAATGAGATGGTCTTAGCATGAAGCAGTACTTTAGTCACATACAACACAGCTTTCAATATGTGCTGACACATAAATGATAGGTTCCCAAATGCTGCAATGCAGGTTTAACATACACCCAAGTAGATCAACTTCTTCAGTAATCATAAAAACAAAAGATGTACATGGTAACACAAAAATATTTGCTTTGAGCACATTCTGTATTCTTGATCTTTGACCAATCACTCACATGGTTTGATATCCACAGTTGCGGGTTACAATGATATATCATATGTTAGGTCATTATGCATTTAATACAGAGCTGTACAGTTCAACACTTGGCCACACAGACTAAAGACTGGTTGTAATGCAGATCTTTTTCCTGGATACATGGTACAAGGGAGCCACCATACATTCAACACATATTTTGGCTACTAATTTTATCGGCATATATACATGCAGTCCACTACCACTCTGTGTCCACAGAGATTCAGTTTTGACAAGTAGAAAACATTAGAGGTACTGTAGTTTAAGTACCTGGACTAATTGTAGAACAACATGGGACCTTACCTCATAAACTACACTAAATCAGACGGGTGAATTATATCATTTATAATAATAGTTAAATGCCTCTCACCTCTGCCATCTTGTAAAAATCTAGTTTTGGTCTAGCCTCTTCATCCCGCCTCCTCTTCTTCCCGCCTCCGCCGTGTCTCGACACCGGCACACAAGGTTGTGACTTGCATCTTTGGACCACCTTTTGATTTCTCAATTCCATGTCGTGAAGAGTGTCCGACCTACTACTGGAGACGGAGGTGACCGATCCGGAACTCTCGGACATACGATCTCGATCATCCACGGATGAGAAAGCATACATAGTCCTCGGTAGACACACAGGCCGGAAAGAATTGAACCTCTCAAACCAGAACGGAGGATTGGTACTGCCATCCCACGACGTTGCCGACACTGGCCTCTGTACAGGCGAATCCGGGGGAGTGGAATATTCTGAAATGTTTGAAGATGTTGCACCCGCATTTTGACTTGAAGGAATGTGGCTGGAAAGTCTGTGGTAATTAAAACAAGCAGTCTTTGAGAGGGGGGAGTGCCCCTGATACCCATCCAGTTTTGATCTTGTGCGGACTGGTCTCCAATGCTTTGTCGCCCGTGGTTTAAACCGGCTGCTGGCTCTACTTCTCTCTGTTACCTCCCCAGCTGACATTGACCTGCAGTGTCTCTTTTTGGGAGGTGCAGAAGGAGGTGTGGCTGAGAGGACTTTGCCCCCATCTTGTCTGTCAGCTACGTCACTCTGAAGAAAATAGCATGCTGCTGAACCCGCTGTGTGAGATCTACTCCTTGGTCGCTCTTCAGGAGAGATATCATTGACTGTTACCGGTGGGGCATCAAAGACGGTCCTACTCCCTGGAAAAATAAACCAGAAATCAAACAGGTTTTAATTATTCCTTACCAAATTTTGAGCAAGAATATTTAACATTTAAACTCTGTACAAGATGTTCAGGTTGGGATCATTGGTGACAGCTGAGTTGTTGCACCAATGTGTGGACCTATACTATGTATCACAAATGAAGTTTATCAAAGATTTACTGTAAGATGTATCATATATTTACAATGTTATCAGACTGCTACCTGTTGACCTTTGGCCTCAACAAACAACAATATCGTTCTTGTTCGTTCTGCCAATCCATGACCACAGAACACATTATACTACATTAGTGTTGCTACATCAGCATCACATGAATAACAACACATAAACTCAAATTTGTAAAAGTCTTTAAAAAACACAACAAAATGGTTATTTGGTTAGCAAATTTTTATGAACCAGAATGAATGCTTCAACTTCCCAGTGTGAAGAGATACTAGGCACCAATTGAACAGTTATGGTAGGATGAGTTAGTTACGTTGTCTACATCTGAAGGGGTAAAAGGTACTGTACATGAACTACTTCTCAATTATCTAAACTTGCATGTTGCCAATTTCAATCATAATCAGCCAAGTTAATTCTGGCAAGTTCTCATAGGGAGACTACTATTTGTGATCACTGGACTAAACAACATTCATAGTTAGAGTGAGCAATATAACAACCTCTATGTCCAGCATTACCAGTCTCTGTATGATTACCTGCTGGGATAACTAATAATACAGAAATTTCCCATCATGCACAGCTAGTGCATCCAAACAACCTACCATGTCCAGTAATACCAGTCTCTGAAACAGTGATTGCTGAACTGACCTAACTAATAATTTTCCATCATGCACGGCTAGTGAAGCCATACAACCTACTATGTCCAACATAACAAGTTTCTGAAACAGTGATTGCTAGATTGACTAATATTTAGTAATTTCTATCGTGCACGGCTAGTGTAGCCTAAAAACCTTTCATGACCAGCATTTCCAGTCTCTGAAACAGTGATTGCTAGACTGACTAATAATCATTTCCCATCAAGCACAGCTACTTCAGCTTAGCAGCCTTTCATGTCCAGCATTACCAGTCTTGGAAACAGTGATTGCTGGACTGACTAATAATCATTTCCCATCAAGCACAGCTACTTTAACCTAGCAACCTCTCATGTCCAGCATTACCAGTCTTGAAAACAGTGATTGCTGGACTGACTTACTGTATAATACTTTCCCATCATGCATCTTTAGTGCAGAATTACTACCTCACATTTCCAGTATTAACAGTCTTAGAAACAGAGATTGCTGGACTGACTAATAGTAATTTCCCATCATGCACAGCTACTTCAACCTAGCAACCTCTCATGTCCAGCATTACCAGTCTTGGAAACAGTGATTGCTGGACTGACCTATAATACTTTCCCATCATGCATCTCTAGTGCAGAATTACTACCTCACATTTCCAGTATTAACAGTCTTAGAAACAGAGATTGCTGGACTGACTAATAGTAATTTCCCATCATGCACAGCTACTTCAACCTAGCAACCTTTCATGTCCAGCATTACCAGTCTTGGAAACAGTGATTGCTGGACTGACTTACTGTATAATACTTTCCCATCATGCATCTTTAGTGCAGAATTACTACCTCACATTTCCAGTATTAACAGTCTTAGAAACAGAGATTGCTGGACTGACTAATAGTAATTTCCCATCATGCACAGCTACTTCAACCTAGCAACCTCTCATGTCCAGCATTACCAGTCTTGGAAACAGTGATTGCTGGACTGACCTATAATACTTTCCCATCATGCATCTCTAGTGCAGAATTACTACCTCACATTTCCAGTATTAACAGTCTTAGAAACAGAGATTGCTGGACTGACTAATAGTAATTTCCCATCATGCACAGCTACTTCAACCTAGCAACCTTTCATGTCCAGCATTACCAGTCTTGGAAACAGTGATTGCTGGACTGACCTGTAATACTTTCCCATCATGCATCTTTAGTGCAGAATTACTACCTCACATTTCCATTATTTACAGTCTTAAAACAGAGATTGCTGGACTGACTAATAGTAATTTCCCATCATGCACAGCTACTTCAGCTTAGCAACCTCTCATGTCCAGCATTACCAGTCTCTAAAACAGTGATTGCTGGACTGACTAATAGTAATTTCACATCATGCATCTCTAGTGCAGAATTACTACTGTACCTCACATTTCCAGTATTAACAGTCTATAAGGCAGTACCATCAATCAATGTCAAGGAAGCCTGTTCCAATTACTCTTATCCAAACAAAGTTCAGCCATCTCACAAACTGTGGCCATCTCTCAAAGGTAAACATTTGTTGACATTCTGAAATAAATGGTCCATTTGTACAGTGTGCATTCACGTGCATGCTGAGTGTAGCCTACATCATGATCTAAAGGTAGCTCTCCCCTTCTTTTCCTTCATATAGGAACTGGCATAACAATAACAATGTTTAAACTGATCAACTGAGTCCAGAGACTTAATATCTACTGGAAATGAGTTCTCCAAACGGGGGGGGGGGGGGGGGGGGGGTGGAGCAGCATGATGAAAGCTACTGTACGATCCCCCTATCGTTTTCAGATGAGACACAGGAACAATAAGCTGGTTAAGATTGTGATGTAGATGGCCTGTTTTTAGTTTGTTGATGCAAGATATCACACATAGGTCACTTGGGATATTTCATTCAATAGCACGCAAGTATCTATGTATAGATTTAGTATCTATGTAGAAATTTGTAGGAGTAAAGGCAGTTAATATATGTCTGCTCTGTGAAGATAATTTGGGTAGAAGTTGCGCCAGCTAGTAAGGAATTTCTGTAATCAATCCTACAGGAGATTACTGCGTGAATAAGTTTTTCAGTTGCAGACTTGGTAGCCACTTCCCAGCAAACAAAAGGCCTATAAACAAACCCCAACTGCTGGCTATTCAAGGTAACAATAACTGCTTTGTCATTATTGATCCTCATTATTTCCACACAAGGAAATGATCAAGCTTCATTATGAGCTACATATAAAAATAGACTGATATCTTTATTGTAACTTGAGACATCCTCTTGCAATACTTAATAGACAATCTACACTTAACATCAATACCACAATGGCATCTATAGATATATCTTTCCAAAGTTAGTATGTTTCATAAACGAGCAATGTTTCAATTTCAAAGCATTGCAGGTCTCCTAATTCATATATGACATATAAACAGTAAGATGCTAGTAACAGAATTCAAGCTATAGAGCATACAGCACATTGATGTATCAGCAACCCACTGAGCAATAAGACTGCCTGCATTACTGTATGTCCCTTCCTGCTTGCTGTCTACAATAAGTACTGTACTACACTGTGTGGGGAGGAAGTGTACAATTTTAAACAAATTTTTTATGTCTTGCAGAATATTATTGCTGGTGGCAAAGGTAACCATGACCTTGCTATCTATAGACATGCAAAACCTGTTTATTTAAAAGAGTAACTTTCATATTGTTGGTTAATGATGACAAGCAGAAGCAACTTTGAAGATGTGGCACTAAACACCTGCTCCCAATATCCTAGTATATGAACTTTTGGAATTCTCAAAGATTTGGGTGTTTGTCACCCTGCACTGAACCTCTCCATATTGTGTTCCAAGGCCTCAGCCAAAATTGAGGTACATGACGTGTAGGGATTCAAATTTGCATCATGGGAGTCAAATTTAATGTAAACTTGTACAGATCATCCCAACAAATTGGAGAATGAAGCAAAACCTACTAATACTAGATATAACAATATCAAAAGTAACAAAAGCATTTTTCAGCTTTACACATCAACTCTACAATAACAGTAACTCAGTTATTTCTACAGGCAACACTGGCATAAGCATATTTGATAAATTTATGTCCCAAAAATCCAAAAGGATAGTTTCTACATTCATGATGCAGGAAAAAATATACTCATGGACCCACTTCTGATTGCAATATAGAGAAAATTAGA
This sequence comes from Apostichopus japonicus, assembly GCF_037975245.1. Classification (NCBI taxonomy): domain Eukaryota; kingdom Metazoa; phylum Echinodermata; class Holothuroidea; order Aspidochirotida; family Stichopodidae; genus Apostichopus; species Apostichopus japonicus. The sequence goes on from NC_092565.1 coordinate 8,473,925, forward strand.
ATTCAAAATTTAGCCAGGAGTATTAGCACATAAATTCAAGAGTGTGAAATTTGAGTTAAAAAGCCAGAAAACTCCAGGGAAAACTGGAAGGATTGGTCGGTCTGGTTCTTTGAGTAATCCTATTACCAGCTCATTTTTTTCTGTTAATTCCCCCTGGTATCATATGAAGTAGGTAGTTCTTGTACAAGTAGAGCTAATATTGTGGTATCATGTTGTCATATGTACTAACCCTGGAGATGATTAGCCAATGTGTGTAATAATTACCTAGTCAGACAACTTGCAGGTTGTCTGACCTACATACCTTCAGTGCTGGTTCTTGTTGGGACTACCAGAAATGATTCACCACAGCTCTACAATACTAATAAATGATAAATTGATACAATTTCTTCTTTTTTTGTACCATCTCTGCAATTATTGTTTATTTTTAGTGTACTCTACACCTAACATTTATTGGAACATTTCATGTGTACTATACACAATCACATTGAAATAGAATATATTGTTGCATGTTTCATTAATCAGAGGAGCCCTTTGTTTCAGGTGCAGGAATTAGTCACTCTTTCCAAGCATTGATTATGGTAAATGTGTTAGCTCAGTGGAACAAATGAAAGCTATCAAATAAATATGGTACATTTTGCAAAACTATGTAGTTTAGTGATGCAAAGGATAAAGGAATGATTAATATCTAATAAAATATGGTGCATTTGGCAGAACTGGCTAAATTGTTAGTTCAGTGAAACAAAGGAATGCTATCTAATAATTATGGTGCATTTTGCAGAACTGCCTAACTGTGTTAGCTTAGTGACACCAAGGAATGCTACTATATCTAATAAATATTGTACAGTTTGTGTTCGGCATGAAACAAAATGTTGGAAAGGAGAATCAATGGTTAAGAAACGTACAGTATGCTGTATACTGGGGTCAGCTTTTCCCTGTCTCTTAATTTTCAAACTGTTTTTAATTTTCTCACAGATGCAACTTAAAATCATAGTTTAATTTTCATGAAGTCATTACAGTAGATTATCTTACCAACATAGAATAACATCCAGACACAGTTGACATATTTACATATTTCATTTCAAAAGGAAAAGAATGCAGTTGTTTGACAATCCATCGATCATCCCTCCCTCTGCAACCCCTCTCCCCCCCCCCCACCCCAGGCCCCCTTAAAAACAATTATCATTACATGCCATTGGAATATAGTTGCTACTGTGATGGCTTTCTGTGATGGCTTGCCGTGCTCCCTTGCTGCAAGTTCATCAGTCTTGGCTTGAAATCATGAGATTGGCTTACAGGGCCACCTTGTACAGAATGACAAATCATTCAGCTTAACGTACATTGAAAAAAAATAAATGGAGCAATTTCTGAAGTGATCTCACAACCCATCCAAATTCCTTTACGACCAAAACAGTGATTCACTACTGCACCCATAGGTTGCTAACTTTCGGTCTACTCCACAGGTAGGAAAAGCATGACATGGCAGGAAAATGTTCTGTAGCCTGTGAGGTTTTAAAAGCTTCAAAAATGCAGCTCTTGTATTATGAAGTAACATTTTTATCCAATTGATAATAAAACAACCGAAACAATGTTTTGAAAGGAAAACAAGAGGTATGTGTACTTTGGGCAATTTTTAGGGCTTCCTGGTGATAACTTATATACCACAAGGACAACTGTGCATGTAGAGCTTTCAGATCATTCATTTCCCACATGATGTAATGTATTTCCATTATAGTTCACAGGAATAGGTTCAAGGATTCTTGCAAATACTCACCTGTGCATAAGTCATGGTCTAAGCGTAACTGTTGGGCTCTTGTCTTGCTTCTGGTTTGATATGGGATCTGAAAATCAAGTTTTACAAAGAAAAGTAAGTTCCATTGTCATTATACAAGTTATCTAAATGTGGTTTGTTCACATGATTCAAGTTATTTAAGTGTGGTTTGTTCACAACAACATACAAGGTGGTTCTGTATGCAGTCTTGATGCTGTCAACAACCTTGGAAGTTGACTGTACTGTATATGGCTTTCACTAAATACACATTGTCAGACATGTATCAGATATCAGCTGAACAGATTAAGAGGGTTTGTGAGCTTTGCAGAACTATAACCTTTATACTTCAATCCTAAGTTATGAAATGAACCACATCTTTAACTAAAATTAAGGGGAAGGGGGAGGGGATGAAGAAAAGGTTAACTATTTTATAAATAGGAGAATGTATTTGACGTTTGTTGACTTATCAGGTAATGTAAAATAATCTAGAGCTGTTGATCACAATGGACCTCAACCAAATGATTTGTAGTACTGTATGCCACATACACAAAACATTGGCATTAATTCAGACTTCTTTTGTAAATGTCTTAGTTGCATTGGTACCTTGTCCTCATACCAAGAAACAAAGGCTACTGACCCCTGGCATGGCCCTAGCTTCGCTGTTTCACAGGAATTGGCCGGCACGCCCCTCATTTCACCCCCCACCCTGCCCCTCTTTTGACCGACTTTCACTGCCCAGACCCTCTTAACTTTCCTTGTCAACAATAATGGTCGCCGCCACTTTGGCGAGTGACTCATGGCTAAGTTAAACCACAATATTAGCAAGACTACCTTTACAAACATTTCACCGTATGATAAAGCCATACCGAGGCGAACAATCTCAATGGTGATTTACTGTGTAAAATGGTTTGCTATCTGCACATGCATTAATGTACATACAGGAATTTTACTTGTGCAGAGGATGTTCAGGAACTTCACACAGCTTCCTCTTCAATTCATTTGTAAACACACAGCTAAACATGATTTAAAAACTACTATTACCATCTATCACAGGTAAAGGTTTAGCTTACAAAGTATGTTCTAGAAGGATTCATAAACATGTAGTGTTCATATATTCATTTCTGAACCAATTAAAAATGTTTAGATTTCAAAATTGATTATTGATATCTCATGACTGCTTGATTGCAGTATGTGTAGGCACCCACTAAACAGCTGAGTATAGCACTAGTGGCCAAAGTAGAATTCTATTACTAACAATAAACATGTGGAAATCCCCACCTGAACTTACAGTAAAATAGAAAGAGCCCTAAATTACTACAGTATTATACAAAATATTTTAACAAGCTGTAACCACTTTATTCCATGTTTTGTGCTATTAATATCCATTAGGTTATACGCCTTTTGATCTGATTTGCAGAAAATAAAATCCAAAAAAACATGATTATCTGTCATATTGGTAGAAAAGTTTTTGCCGAAGAAGCATGAAACGGCCAATTTGGCTAGGCTTCAATGTGCCATACACTAACAACGGTAGGATAGCATTTAGGTTCATTAACACAACCAAAGAACCAGTTAGCTTTTTGATTCATTGCCATTTATTTGCCAAAATGTTAAAGGTCACCCAATTTTCTCAGCATTGTTGACATACTGTATGTATTCATTTCTATGAGCATTATAATGCACCATACATTTTATGAATGACAGCACAGCCTGTACTGAAGGTAAGTGTGTATGTATTTGTCATTTGTGTGTGTGTATGTTTGTGTTGGTTTTCCAAGAGGTCAATTCAGTGTCCATTGTTGGCAGTGTGTCAATGTATGAATGTGTGTGGCGTATGTACTGAAGTTTGGCACGGTTGTTTTTTGTTCTGATAATCATTGACAATATTGAGCTGGTAGATATGATTAAAGGTGTTCAATGAAGATCTCCAGTCCTGTTTCATATAGCTTAATTTCTTAGCAGGAGGATGCACTTCTGCAATGTATTTCTTCAACCATAAACTGCCGAAAAAGGTACAGACATTTTTTTTTAAATAAAATAAATATGTCAATGTTCTTAGTCACAAACAACGGAAATTTTTTTATTATTATTGCACCGGTGCTGATATAGCGCAAATTCCCAGGGTCCAATGCGCTGAACAAAACACATACCAAATACAAAAATACAATTGAATACACTTGTTTGAAATGAAACAGCTACAACAGACTAATAATGTGCCCCAGTGCATTGATTCTGAAAACGGGACAGGCTAATATAGAAGTCTATTCCAGATAAAAACTTTACTACACATTGTTTCTCCAGTTACTTGAAGCACATATAGCACACATGATATTAAAGAGTTAAAGCCACTTAGCCACATGTATACAGATGGTTTGTGTTTTTAGTAATGATGACATGAAGTCAAGAAAAATAAAAGAATGCAACAAATTAACAATGTATCTCAGAGTTATGTTTTTTTCTCACAAGTTTCCATACAAGATACTTAGTATCTGCAACCTGCTAATCCCATAGAGACTCATTTCGTTCTTCTATGTTGAAAGATAAAGGAATGCTTAATTCTGAGTTCGGAGGAAAGCTAAAACCCTGGAGCTTGCATGAACATTTGACTGGCTGTGCTGATTCTGATCTTCCATAGAAGATCAGTGAATATGAAGCTACCTCATTCATCTGATCAAGTGACATACTGTACCGTAGCTATACTGGTCCGCAGCATACCGGTATTCAATCTTATTAACTAGCATCAAACAGAAACTGAGACCTCTACGACCAGTACTTGCTGATTGCCACAACCGGGAACCGGGGTAGGGATTCTAGACATTTCAACACAATGACCCAACTAGCCAGGACATTATAAAACAGGGACCTCCCCCCGCCCCTGCATATTATGTCCCCAATGTTGTCACATAGAACAGTGAATATAGTTGTGGTAAAAGATGTGTGCACCCTGTACAGATTTTAGATAGCCTGTTACACATAGCTAGTACAATAGATATTGAAGCCAAGGCAAAGTTAGTTCTACTGTAACCATGCTGTGTGAACTATGGTTTAGTTCCTTGCTGCTACACCTTTTCTATACAACATCAATAGTACTATATAACCTAGTATTGTAGGTAATAGAACTAGGCTGACTTCCCAATTGCAGCAGCAGTTCACAACCGAAATATCACAATTTTTCATTTCCTCTAGGCTTTTATAAAACTTGATGTAGCACTTAGTTCAAAACTGGTTGAAAATATTCCAAGAATTATACATGTTTAAGAACAGTTGAGAAATTTAGGATGAATAAACAGCAATTTTACGAGTCATAAGAATATTGAACAGAAATAGCCTGATAAATGATTTCATCAACAAAATGTTCTGATACTATCACTTTATTGACTATTGTTCATTTGACAAGCGTTTGAACCAATCAGGGTGTAACAACTTTTCATTTAATGATCTAAGGTCAACTTGATTATTGTTTCATGTTCGACTCTCCACTAAACAGGAATCACAGTATTGTTTGTGTACTAAACTACTTTTGTATGAGCAAAAAAAAAAGTGAGTCTCAGCAAAAGAAAAAGCAGATAAAACTTACCACAAGTGGATGGTTAACATCTTCAAGAGATTGTTTACTTAATTGCTCACTGAGTTCTGAGATCATGTTCTGCACCCCAGATTTGGGATGGCAGGTACAAAGCAAAAGCCTCTGTTATTACCAAGGGACAATGGAATGCCTAAAAACCATTCCTCTGAAGATAATTATCAATTAGCCATTTTAGGGTTGTAATTTAGTGGTAATTTAGGGAAGCTATATTTTCCAAAAAGACCATTTCATTTCCATGTGTAGGTGTGATACAGGCATGAGTCTGAACCACAGTACTTTTCTATTGAGGTAGATATAGCTAATGATGATGTCACTTCTGAAGTGTGATGCAGACAGGCCTGTATCTAATCTGAAATATGAATAAAGGAAAGTTTCAATTATTAACAGAAAAAAGTCCCCATCAATATGGAACTCAGAACACCTCTTTGCTCTCTGTCTGAAGAAAGTGTAATAGTATATTTTAATACAGTGCTAACTGGATATTAAACTAAAATTGCATAATACCTAACAGGGTCACATCACTGATCTACTGTATGCCTCTGCAGTTTGAATGCAACTCCCAAATACCATATTTTATTAAATAATAATTCATACAATAGAAGTCACTTAAAATACTGTACTGTATGTTGCAAACAGAATGAGCTCACACAGGTGTCCATCTGTTTCAAGGTGCACATGGTTACAAAATGTTTACAGGCATGTTGAACTCTTGTTATTTCTTAACTACCTTGGATTTGGAAATAAAATAATAAAAAATGAAAACAATGCAAGTTAGGCCTAAGTTCCATAGATGCGGTGTGGTTAACATAATAAATGTCAAGGTCAGACATACCTTACACTTGCTATCCTGAAATGGATGCTACATAGGGAATTCTGAGGTGAAGACTCATTCTTATTTTGGGTTCGGAAGTTGGAGGGGATGCATAGATGCAGTGTGGGGAAAAGAGTTGACTGGGCATTCGCACACCTGGAATGGATACCAGGATACATCTCTCAAGTGACCCTGCATTCTATAGACTAATGGTTGTACCTTTTCAATTAACCTAGCCTATCTTAAATATATAAAATATGCTAGCCTAGGCTGCTGCCTACTGTAACTTAAGATACTTTCGACAATAGGACAGTTAGGGATAGGATTGGAATACACTACATGCTACAGTAGGCTACTGTAGGATGCAATGTTTCTTGTGTAAAGCAGAGCAGAGGCGAAGCTTCGGACAAATCTTGAGAAACATCGTCACTGAAACTGGAAATTGTGCCTTTTATACATCACAGTGAACCTTCTTACAAATAACATATCGAAGTGTTAAAAAGTAACCAGCCGCAAAGTACTCACACCAGCAAATCACCATTTCCTGTCAGTACAATTTTCCATCATGTTCACGTTCGTTACAAAAAAATAGCCTAATACTATGCATACAATATAGCATCTGTGGTACTGTTCCACTTTCGACCCTACCACTAGTACTCTGCTATGTTGCTGCCAATCTACAGTATTGTGTTCGTTTAGTGTGTGTTAGCTACGTGCGCGGCGGATACGGCCGTCGCTTCAGATTCGACGTGCAGGGATCACAAAGCTGACACTAAATTGAGGGGGTTCCTATAAAATTGATTTTGTCGTAAAATAATAGACGGTGTCTATGTACGGGAAAAAATCTCTATTGCCAAATTTTCAAGTCAAGTTGCATGAAAAAGGAGGAACAGAACGACAGTACTTTGTTTTCCACAACATATCTTTCAAAATCAGACTGTCAAATAAGTGAATAGAGCAGAAATTCACACACGTAAAGAATGTACACTGCATCTGAAGATCTCCTTACGAGATCATGACACATGGTGATCTTTTTGCTTAATGAAACTATCTTTCTCTCCATGGCAACGTGTCCTTTAGCTAATCATTGCATTTAAGGAACAGCGTAAGAGGAGGAGGGGGTAGCAGGGAAAACCCCTCACTTCCATGCTCAGTAGCGAGAAAACGTTCAGCCGAGACCCCATTTCCAATCCCCATATTGCAAATGAATTCAAGATCCTGCGGCAAGTAGTTTACAATTCACTTTCCCGCTCAAGTTACACATCCAAAACCTAGAACCTCCACCGCCCTTTTCCTTTCCACTTTTCCTTCGCCCTTTTAATATGGTATTTCCAGCAACACAAAAACGTTATTAAAGCGTTATTAAAACGTTTCGTCCTTTCTTTTGATAACGTTATTTGTGGTGTAATAAATTTTTCACGAAAACGTTTTCCGCCTATTATTTCAAAACATTTTTCGTTAAAACATTAATATAACATTAATATATCATAAAAAAGGTTATGCCGACGTTTTTATAACACCACATTTAACGTTATAAAAACATATTTTAGATTTCTTTTAAAATGTTATGATAACGTATAGTGTTTGCTGGCGGCCAGATCCATATATGGACGTTAAATGGATGTGTGCCGAGAGATTGGCTTCGGTCAGCTTGCGAGTCTACAAGCCTCCATGGCTTCTTTCGCGAGTTCCTGTTTGCGGGAAGATCACATATACATACATACATACATACATATATGCAAAGACTTAAAGAACCCAAAACGTGTCACCATAATTTTTTTTACAAAGCCGGCAGAAACTGATTATTAATCCCAGGGTTAGGTGCCTGAAACTTATCACGTAGGCCTCAGGATATAGCCAGTGGGTCTGTGATTGTGCTCCTGCCTTCACAAATCACCTTTGTTTTTGTTTTTAAACAAGAGGGAACCATACCAAGAAAAAGTTACTTTTTAATTATGAGAACCGGCACTCTTAGTTCTTCTCATTTATGAACCAAATGGAGTATATGTTTAGGTTTTTGCAAAAACTGGAGAAACCCCTTCCCATGCGACCTATAGGACCCCCACCCCCCCCCCCCCACTGTACTGACTCTGTTAACTTCAAAAAGGAAAAAAGATAGAAAATAAAACAAAATCAAGAACGTGTTATTCTTTTATCTGTAGACTAAGATAAGCATTGTGCAATTACTAGAAAGTTCTTGGGAATTTATTTTGCACAATTTATTAATAGTAGTGATTTTTCTGCTGATGTTATGTTAATTTTATACTCTGCATAACATCATCAAAGAGCTCTGTGTTGTTAGAACCATTGCAATAATTTTCATTTGCAAGTTATTGACCGTTACGCTGAAGATTTATTATGTCGTTTACAGACCAAGTTTTATCATAATTTCGTCACTGCTGATGTGACTTTAGTGGCATAAAGTACCAGGTTCTCAAAAGAAAATTCATTTATCTTTAAAACGGTAATTGTAATTTATTTGATCCCAGATAAAAAAAGTTTTTATTCGTGGGAGGGCGCCAGAGACTTTCAAAGTTATCACATTTTCTGACAACGTGTCCATGCCAAGGCACTGCACTACGCAGAGACCAGGTATAGTGGAACTGAAACTACGTAACTGTAAAATAGCAGCACAAACACCAGGCATGCAGACTAAACAATAACAGCTGACTCGACAATCGAAATTAGTTTTAATTAATCAGTATTCAGTACTGGACAACTAGCGACAGCAGAAGATACGTCCTAAAGATGTAGCTACCGAGACGTATTGTTTTGATAGTTCGTTGTATTCGTAGCGTTGTTTTCTAAGAGTGACATTGCTGCCGTTTATGGATTGCAGTAGGTTTCAAAGCTTCGCTGCTTGACGTTCTGTCCAATAGTATCCTAACGTAGCCAACAGAATTAAGTTAGGATACGAGTGATTCCTAGGCTACACTGCAGACTACTGTACACCATTGTTGTTCAACTTCAAGTTGAAGTAGCTTGATGTTAATTATGATCACTTATGCATTACACCCGATCTTGGTCTTGTAGAGCAGGAGAAGCCGTTAATGCATTAGCACATAGATTATTAGTGATAATGTAGCACTCAATGACATATATATTTCGAAGACCGTTAATGCAAGCAATATTGCAAATATATATACTGCCAGTATAACTTAAGCCTAGGCCAATCAATGGTCAATATTATACCATATCGTACGCTTTAGTCTGCTATTTGTTGCGAAGTCTGCTTGGACTTGTAAATTAGTCTGGCGTAGGCCTACCAAATACTGGACTTGTGGAAGTCAAACGTAGAGGTAGGGTATCCACAAGTTTGTCTACTCTTTGACAACTTTAAGACCAAGTTGAGCTCTGTATCATGTGGACTGTGGTATTGATTTCATCACCAGCGATAGTAAATATTGACACTTCACAATGTTGCCAGCTCCATTTGCAGCCTAAAAGTACATCTTGCATCCCTGCCTTGCAACCATCACTGATTATTATTTAACATAGGTTGGGAAGCACAATTACCGAAGTAGACTACTACTGCTACATTGAACTTAACAGTGGAAGAGATGATGGCTTCCGATGCCTGTTTCAAGTTTGCACTTATTCTGTGTGTTCTGTCAGCTGTCTTCCTTCAAGGTGATGGAGACATTCACAGGATCAGGAAACCAGCTTCCAGCCTTCATCTTAAATCATCTCAACAAATTAATACTCTTGATAAAGAGGATTATGACACAAAAGTATATCCTGGGAACTCTGAGAATTATGATACAGATGAAGATTTAGACCAAACAAAGGACTACATGTGTGCTCTTTTAGCAACATTCCTGGTTGGCTTGACAGGAATTTTGCCACTTGCTCTTCCAATTGACTCAAAGCAAGTTGGTGAAGGATCAGGTAAGCAAAGTATCGGTAATATTCTACAACTATACTGTAACACAAAAGACAGCTCTAGAATGCAGACACAGAACTGTAAGCATTGCTTGAACTTAATTTCAGCAATTTTTCTTCCATTACTCAAATCATTTGCTGTCATTCTAATCCTCAAATTCTGTAAGTGCAGGGATGTTTGGTTAAAAAGAAAGACAAATTGTGTGTTAATTAGCTTCTCAGCTTAGAACTGGGTTGATTTGAATGTAACCTATGAGTGCATTAAACAATGGTTTTTGGACACACTGACTTGTATAGGCTCTTTTTAGTTAACAGTAGGTTCTTTGTGCTGGCACATTAGATGATTTATCCTCCCAACTTAGCTTAGCAAGTGTCCCAATGTGTTTTTCACAAAAACGGAAGACAAAAGATGATCCAAACCGTTATGATCAAAGTAACTTCTTTTGTGTTAGGTTACTATCTGTACATCAGCTAGACTGTTATTTGTGTGTGTCCAATGTTAAGAATGAAAAAATATGGTATGGATCCCCAAATTATAATTTATCCTTTCTAGGCCTAGAACTTCCTTGTTATACTCAACTTGCATCAATACAAAGGACATTGTATGCAATTAAAATCATCCAAGTGAATTACGGAGTCCGGATGCATTCTTCTTGTGAATCTGTTGTCATGGAAATGGCTTGTAGCTTTGTCCAAATTTTGTCAAACTACGAATAATGTGGACGTGCATGTTGGTAACATATTACAACTTTTAGGCTTTATATGTAGAAATTAGAGAATTTATTCAACTGAAACTATAGCTCAAGTCTTGAGTACATCATGGTAGGACCCACCATGTAACATGTTAATTGTGTGTCATCCTTACTGTACACAATAAATTATGATGTACATCAATACATATTGCACATGTACAAACTGATCAATGTTTGTCAGTTCCATTGTAAAAATTAGTATGACCATCAAAGACACAGATTTGATATTTGCAATAAGTTTAGCGTTTAGAACTATATATATTTAGACCAACGGTTAATGATTACCAACCAAGCAGTAAGTGCTGCACAGTAAGACTTAGGTACTCAAAGATCTGTTAATTGTTTATATAGCAACCTATTGTAGCTATTGAAATTATGGTCAAAGAACTATTGTTTTAAAATTAAATACATGTGAATTGTGTCACTAGTAGATTCATTTTTGCCTGTATTGTTAATGAAGTGTTAATGAATGTGCCATCCATCAAAGGGATTGATGTCTGACTGTTATTCAGTTGTGTAGTGTACTAAAGTACACATCCTAGCAGCAAATAAAGATTCCGAGAGCCTTAGTGATAATCTAATTGCTATTGTTCTGGGATTAAATGTTGATACGATGGCACCTTTGACCAAGGGGACCAGATATAATCTCTTATCTCTCCCTGTTCATTCATTGTTCTTAAATACATACTAAATGTCAACTGGTTAAACTTCAGTTATAACAATTATTTGCTGTGTAATGGAAAATTGGGATTTGTTAGAGTACAATAAGGATGGAAAATGTAATATGGTATGCCTGTTGTGAGCCAATTTACTGCTCTACGTGGCAAATATCTTAATTATCAAATCAAAATTTCTTGTCTTAGCATGTGCTTGGACTGTAACTGTGATATATATGTATACAGTTTATTAACATATTGCATTCTACTGTGTGTACTGTACCTGTAAGGGTAATAATGAAGAGATCTTAATCTGCCTCTATAATGTATCATGTTTTTTACAGACCAGTAATGAATCATTAATGGAACCTCTTTCTTTTACTCTCTCTCTCTCTGGGTCGTTTCACATCAGGATTTGTGTCTTTGTGCATCCCAATAGTACCCATGACGTGTTCTGTGAACAGAACAATTCTTGATCAAGTCCTTTTACAAAATTTCTGCAGTGAAAATGTAGCCATAAAGTACTTGATAAAATGGCTTATATGATAACATTAAGAATGCTTTCCTTCTTTCTACTTAGATGGAAACAGAAAGTTAAATTTGTTCCTGAGCTTTGCAGTTGGTGGACTACTTGGTGATGTGTTCTTGCACCTACTACCAGAGGCTTTTGTACACTTTAAACCAGGTACAATAGTGTTACCATGTACTGTACAGCAGTGTTATCTACAATAGTGTTATCATGTATGCACAGGGCTTAACACTAACCTAAAAAATTCCATTGGTAGGGCACTGACCGTCTACACAGCACTAAGTCTTTTAAGGAGCAGTAAAAGTGTCTAATCAGACCATTTCATTTTGGATATATCAGTAAAAATACAACTCATCAGACTGTAAATTGTTATTTTTCCAGAACGAAAAGTTGATTACAGTTTGACAGTTTCATTTTTTAAAGGTCTACGGACGCTTTTGAACAGCATTGTCCTAATCACTCTAATAGGCATTGGAAATCATGACAATAGCTTCAACTCCCATAAAAATCCATTAAAGATTGACCATTTTACCAGTCTTTTCTTCATTCTAGTTTTATTCATGAATAATAAACATTAGCTACTTTTGCACATTGATGACCAGTATAAAGGGAGTGACTATCTAATTTTCTGTTATGTTATTCCCTTTTTCTTACAACATTCATTTCAAGGACACTGAAAACAGGTTTGTGGCCTAAGCCAATCAACATGTCTCAGTCACTGGAATATACTATATTCCTTCAACTTCTTCTCTCCTTTCTCTTCCAGAGGATAAAGCGGCAAGAGTTAGGAACGGAGTGTTTCTGTTGGCTGGACTTTTAGTCTTCTTAATTTTGGAGGTTATATTCGGCGAAGACGACAAACAGATGCAAAATGACGAAACTGTTGCGGTTAGTGTAGTTCTCTGCTTTCATTCACATCTTTATTGTCACTGCTCAGTTTAATCCAACAATATGTTTTACTCTTTTCGCTTCCTCTAAGCACAAGATAGAGGTAATTTTCCAGTGGTGAAAGTATATTCATTGAATACTAGTCACAAGTGTTGAGTGATAGTTGAAGTTGACGGATAGATATGAACCACGGAGTAACATCAGAGGGATCATCAATTACCATTGTCCTCTAACAGATCATTTGAGCTTTCAGGGTCACAAAAGTTGTGGTGTATGATCCTACCTTGTGTCGCCACTTATCGCTAATTGAATGTCACATACATACATGCACTAAGTGTATGAGTGGGTAGTACTGTTGCTACATCATCACAGTAATTCAATACAATACAAGCTGTGCATATATACTATCTGCAGTATGGTTTTATCCTTAGAGAAAGTAGCCTTCTTTGGGGCAAGGAAGACTATTAAACGTGATAAATGCCAACAAAGATATGAAAGCCTAATGTTGTTTATCATTCTTAGGAAGGTTGTAAACTGTCTTGTATTCTGCATATATACAGTAAATGGAGAGTGGTTTCTCCCAACTCAGATTTGTTTGAGAATGCTCAGTCAGGCATTGATAACCTCAGCCAGAGTTTGCATGAGCAGGTTCACTCTAAACAAGCTCTGCATAAATTTTAATTAAAATTATCAAGTCAACATGGTACTGTAGATGATATATGTATCTGATATTAAAAGTTAATGAAGCGTATGGCCTCATTCTGAGGTCTTTGTCGGTTTAATTATTTTGTGCCCTGGATGGATTTTTTTTTTCTCATTATAGAAGTATTAGAACATATTGGCCAACTTGCAATTTAAATTTTCTTTGTGATGCAGACCGCGTGGTTTGTTTTTTGGTTTTGATACCAATGTGTCAGTAACTATTGCGATCCTGCTGGCATGTGTATGTGTGCATATGTAATATGTGTTTGTGTGTGTATGTGTGTGTGTATGTGTGTGTGTTTGGGTGTGCATGTATTTGTTTGTATGTGTGACTGCCAGCTTGTAAACATGGTATCTCAAGAAACAAAAGTTGAGTCAATCTCATGCTTGGTAGATACAGTAGATGCCCCATGGTGTGTAGATGTGCCCTATTGTTTGTGGTTCCCATCTCATGCATATTGATGAGTGAGCTGGGCTTAACATAAAAGTCTTTTAAATGTCAATAATGTCAACAGATATCTCAAATGGTGGAAAAATTAGCTCAAGGGGTCAATAGGTTAGCTCAATTGGGTCTCAGATTGGCAATTTGTGTTGTGATTATACCAGATGACTTGTAGATTGTCAAAATATTTAACAATTTCATGTAGAGCTCTCAGTTTTTAATATCAAATCTGAAAAGGATGTGCATTAGGAATTGGAATAAAAATTCTATTTTTAAGTTACCAGGTGAACTAAATGGTTAAAGCTTTGTAAACATGATAACTGTTTCCTGATACCATTCTTTATAACTTGCTGCATTATAGTCAATAGATAATCTTCATTTTGGTGTGCACAAGTTCATGTATATTACCACGAATGGCTTACTACACTATGAATATGTTCAGGCGTCCTAACAACTTAAAGTTTTCTGATATTTCTGATATCTCTGTGGGTTTAATTTTTGTGTAAATAGTACAATTTGCATAACACATACAAAACGAGAAGGATATGTGATGCTATTAGAAAACAGTATTGTTCTCTTAATATGTTTATAGTTCTTTATTGGATTTCCATTTAAATGCAATGTCATCAGTATTGATACTAATTCAGGCTGATGTTGTAATAATGAAGAGAATTGTAAAGAACGAATCAGAGAGGAGGGAGTAATGCATGTACAATCAGCATGACTTTGTTGGCTATGACAGATTGATTAGTAGTCAGCTGAGTGCTTTTAGAAAGATAATTCAATACTCTAGTGTGTCTCAGACAATGTGAAATATTTTGTTTTGTTGTTTTGTGTGTGAATGAGTCACAGTATACTGGACAGAACAGACTTAATGGGTCTGAGTGCACTGGTCTGAGGAGACTAAATGGGTCTGAATACACTGGTCTGAGGAGACTAAATGGGTCTGAATACACTGGTCTGAGGAGACTAAATGGGTCTGAATACACTGGCTAAAGAGACTAAATAGGTCTGAGTGCACTGGTCTGATGAGACTAAATGTGTCTGAATATACTGATCTGAAAAAAACTAAATGGGTCTGTGAATATACTGGTTTGAAGAGAATGAATGGGTCTGAATACACTGGTCTGAGGAGACTAAATGGGTCTGAATACACTGGTCTGAGGAGACTAAATTGGTTTGAGTGCACTTGTCTGAGGAGACTAAATAGGTCTGAGTGCACTGGTCTGAGGAGACTAAATAGGTCTGAGTGCACTGGTCTGATGAGACTAAATGTGTCTGAATATACTGATCTGAAAAAAACTAAATGGGTCTGTGAATATACTGGTTTGAAGAGAATGAATGGGTCTGAATACACTGGTCTGAGGAGACTAAATGGGTCTGAGTGCACCGGTCTGAAGAGACTAAATGGGTCTGAATACACCGGTCTGAGGAGACTCAATGGGTCTGAGTGCACCAGTCTGAAGAGACTAAATGGGTCTGAATACACAGGTCTGAGGAGACTAAATGGGGTGACTACACTGGTCTGAGGAGACTAAATGGGTCTGAATACACTGGTCTGAGGAGACTAAATTGGTTTGAGTGCACTTGTCTGAGGAGACTAAATAGGTCTAAACACACTGGTCTGAGGAGACTAAATAGGTCTGAACACACTGGTCTGAAGAGACTAAATGGGTCTGAATACACTGGTCTGAGGAGACTAAATGGGTTTGAGTGCACTGGTCTGAGGAGACTAAATGGGTCTGAATACACTGGTCTGAGGAGACTAAATGGGTCTGAATACACTGGTCTGAAGAGACTAAATGGGTCTGAATACACTGGTCTGAAGAAACTAAATAGGTCTGAGTGCACTGGTCTGAAGAGGCTAAATGGGTCTGAATACACTGGTCTGAGGAGACTAAATGTGTCTGAATACACTGGTCTGAAGAATCTAAATGGGTCTGAGTGCACTGGTCTGAAGAGGCTAAATGGGTCTGAATACACTGGTCTGAGGAGACTAAATGTGTCTGAATACACCGGTCTGAAGAAACTAAATGGGTCTGAGTGCACTGGTCTGAAGAGTCTAAATGGGTCTGAATACACTGGTCTGACGAGACTAAATGGGTCTGAGTGCAATACTTAAAGAGAACAGAACTATCCTTGGGTTCAGTAATACTCTATTTCTTGTAGGACAATCCTAACTTCTGGTTATCCAAGTAGTCAATTGTATCCAGGCAGTGGGAGTCAACATGCTGTACCTGTAATACAGTAAGAAACAAGATATATTAGAGTCCTTCCTACTGAGTATGCTACTTTCAAACTGGTATAGAACTGTACTTTGTTTCGCATGCCATTGTTTGAATGTGTGCACACAGTATGTAACAGGAAGTGAAACCTGGTTGACACTGTTTACACAACTTTCTGAGCAATAGAATAGATCTTGCTGAATATGTCTTTCAGGATGATACATGTACTACATAGCTCTACGGGATACATATGGTGAACTCCTAAATTGTACCATTTTTTGATAGCCAGGCAACTGATGTGATATTTCCTTTCATGATTTGAAAAAAAAATGTACATAATGTGTATTTGGGTACCCACCCTAATTTTTGACTTGGAAATTTCTGAGAATGCAAAGAAGTGTTAACTATTTAATATATCTCAACTGTTCCTTATGTGTTAAGGGTATTTGGGGTTTACCTAACTTAAGTTGCTTAGTATTTCACCTGTTTATTCATTGCAAACATTTCCTATTCATTCACAGAGGGACAGGGGTTTGTCTCCACATTCCAATGGCCACTCTGCAGTTAGACACAGGACAACAATGAAGAATGGTCATACGAAAACTGCAAAGAATGACCTAAAGAGAGATGTCAATGCAAATAAGGTGAAAAATAAAGGAGATGGTAAACAAGGGAAATGTGTTGCTGAGAAGAAACAGGTTTGTTCACAAATACTTGTGGTATTGTACTGTACTTGTGGTTTTAAAATGCTATCATTTTGTGCAAAGCCAAGGTTTACTTATGTACAGTATAATGATCAACAATGTCACTTGGAATCATGTGAATGTAACTTTTTACATATCTTGAACCTTGACAGTCTTGCATATATGTTGTCAGTGTTTTTCCTTTTGTTTGCATAGTTTGATTAAATTATAGCATATAGATGTATTTTTCTATTAAATCTATTTTGTAGCCAATCTTTTCAGTTCATTAAAGTTGGAAACTCTTCCAGGGAATTGAGTTTCTACAATAATTGGTAACCTTTAAGAATATTGAAATATTTGTGGTCTCATTTTGTCTTGCAGGTGACAGGGTATTTGAATCTACTTGCCAACTTTATAGACAATTTTACTCATGGTTTAGCTGTAGGAGGCAGCTTCATGGTTAGCTCAAAGGTGAGTGGTGCCACACCATTTATAGTGACATAACAGGATAGTTTTATGAGAATAAACTCTAGACTAGGGACCGCACATGAAAAATATGAGCCATGTTTTAGTGACATTTTGTATCCAGTCCTTAGTATGCAATACTTGGGGATGATGGCGAGATTGGAAATATTATGTGGAAACTATAAAATAATATAAAACTCTACATCCATATTCTTCATCTGTTGGTATATCCTGTGTCAAAGAGCTCCTCTTCCAAAAAAAAAAAATGGCTAATTTGCTAGACTTTGCCATATCAACACAAAAGTGTGCATGAAGTAACCCTTAATAGTTGAATATTTACAGCATTTATGATCTCCTACTTTCACATTAATTGAAATATTCAAAGCAGTTTGAATTCCAGTCCACTTAATGATATTAATGTATGACAGCTGTACGACAGCAGCTGATCACACACACTACAGTATTGAGGAAGTACAGTATATATACCGTATAGTTCTTGAAATTAGGGCATCATCTCAACACAAATAATGGATATTGGTAGACCTACAATTTAGGTACTACAATTTAGGTCCTGACATCCATATGATGTTCACCTTTGTTGGTTAGAATTGTTTATTTTATAAGGAGGATATCGTAAAGATTCTAGGTTCACAGGACCCGCGTGTAAATAACATAGCATATAATAATTTAAATAAATTTTGTATTATCGCATGCACAGAGGTGTGTACTATTCTATTTGGTTTGAAAACTTGTATAAGGACACTAATTCCAGACAGTATATTTTCTGTGTGTGTTGAGAATGAGTTGTGTTGTCTGTTCACTAAATGGATTAAAAATGTACATGGTTTCTAGGTTACTTTGGTGACTGATTACATTTATCATACTATTAGCATACTAAATTGAACTGTTTACATTAGCTGGATGTATAGGTTCTGCTGCAGTGACATCTGATGAGTTAAGTAAACAATGATGTACATCTCTAAATTTACAACAGCCAGCAGTTTGCATTGGGATATTGCATTTTCAGTTGTTATTCAGTTTTCCTGTCACTACTAACACACACTATTTATAATGGTATCAAGATCTGTTCAGCTGCAGTGTTTTCAGTTGTTTTATAATGATCCTTATTTTCATAATCGGTCAGTCAACATTTTAGAGGGGATGCGAGAAAGTTGTTATGAAAATGGCAAGACATTAATGTAGCAGGTAATGCAAAATCACTTCAATCAATCTTACTACAGTGTGTGGAGTTGAGAACTTCTGCCCTAACAAAAATGTGGCATCAAAGTTGTGCTGTAAATAAGCTGCTTGATCATACTGTGCTGGGCTTGTTTGCATGATAAAACATGGACGACAAACTAGAGCATTGCTCCACATTGAGTATTATTGTAAGCTGATGCTGAGATGATGGTATGCGAGATACCCTTTGACATCTGTGATTTGTTACTTGATCACCGAGTCATTTGATATCGTTCTCCCTAAACAACAAGCTAAAAAGTCAAATTGGTTACAAGGTTGATGTACTGTTTAGTGTTACCTTTAAAGCATGTGTAGGCCAGAGATATTTAACATGTAATCTTGAATAGGATGAAAGCTACATGTTGAGGAACATTGGGTGTCTTCCTCAATATATCATCTTTTGTTTATTCCAGGAAATCTGTTCATATCTGACCAGACTTGAAAACGTGCAGTATATCTTACCAACTGTAGATTTTATGTTAAAAGTCTCAGACTGTGTTAATTCCTCAGAGAGGTATAATTTAGTCGCATTAATGACACAGAGCTGGGTGAAGGAAAGTTGTTAAAAATGAAAAGAAGTGTTACATTGCTAGCAAGGTACGACTGGATGTTGTTACCTGTCGGTTTGTGTTCAGTTATGTGTTTACAGTAGGTCTTGTTCATGTGTCCTGTGTGCAGCTGCTACAGCACCAGGTATGTTTACAGTAGGTCTTATTCATGTTTCCTGTGTGCAGCTGCTACAGCACCATGTATGTTTACAGTAGGTCTTGTTCATGGTTCCTGTGTGCATCTGCTACAGCACCATGTATGTTTACAGTAGGTCTTATTCATGGTCCCTGTGTGCATCTGCTACATTACCATGTATGTTTACAGTAGGTCTTGTTCATGGTTCCTGTGTGCATCTGCTACAGCACCAGGTATGTTTACAGTAGGTCTTGTTCATGGTTCCTGTGTGCAGCTGCTACAGCACCAGGTATGTTTACAGTAGGTCTTATTCATGGTTCCTGTGTGCAGCTGCTACAGCACCAGGTATGTTTACAGTAGGTCTTCTTCATGGTCCCTGTGTGCATCTGCTACAACACCATGTATGTTTACAGTAGGTCTTATTCATGGTTCCTGTGTGCAGCTGCTACAGCACCATGTATGTTTACAGTAGGTCTTATTCATGGTTCCTGTGTGCATCTGCTACAGCACCAGGTATGTTTACAGTAGGTCTTGTTCATGGTTCCTGTGTGCAGCTGCTACAGTACCAGGTATGTTTACAGTAGGTCTTATTCATGGTTCCTGTGTGCAGCTGCTACAGCACCAGGTATGTTTACAGTAGGTCTTATTCATGGTCCCTGTGTGCATCTGCTACAACACCATGTATGTTTACAGTAGGTCTTATTCATGGTTCCTGTGTGCATCTGCTATAGCACCATGTATGTTTACAGTAGGTCTTATTCATGGTTCCTGTGTGCATCTGCTACAGCACCATGTATGTTTACAGTAGGTCTTATTCATGGTTCCTGTGTGCATCTGCTACAGCACCATGTATGTTTACAGTAGGTCTTATTCATGGTTCCTGTGTGCATCTGCTACAGTACCAGGTATGTTTACAGTAGGTCTTGTTCATGGTTCCTGTGTGCATCTGCTACAGCACCATGTTCTTGTTCATGTTTCCTGTGTGCATCTGCTACACATGTAGTTGTAGGTCTAGTTATAGGGGTACAATATAGTTTGCTGTTCAGACCCTCCAGCAGTGACTGCTTTGAGAACAATGTATTTCAACCACAAGAACCAGTGTATTTTAGCACATACTACAAACCTTGTGTATTATATTTTATTTCAGGTGGGATGGCACACCACCCTTGCCATTTTACTGCATGAAGCACCACATGAGGTAAGTCATTAAAGTAATTCTTCTGAATTACTCTCCTAAGAATTCCTTCTTAGTCTCTAAATGATGTCTCTCTGGTTACAGTAACAAGCTATCTACCTTTTCAATTATCTGTGACATTTGAAATTTGTATGGGAAGTTCTAATTACACGGATACTACAGCCTGCTAGTTATTATTGTAAGGATCATGCCATGTGATATAGTAATATCCATTAAATAATGCAGTAGTATCCATTAAGTAATATCCATTAAATAATATAGTAATAACCATTAAATAATATAGTAATATCCATTAAATAATATAGTAATATCCATTAAACACTATAGTAGTATCCTTTCAATAAGATAGTAATATCCATTTAATAATATAGTATCCATTAAATAATATAGTAATATCCATTTAAGTAATATAAATAAAATAAAATAGTGCAGTATCCATTAACCAATATTGTAGTACCCATTAAATAATATAGTAATATCCATTAAATAATATAGTAGTATCCTTTAAATAATATAGTAATATCCATTAAGTAATATAAATTAAATAATATAGTAACAGGTGCGTATCCAGGGGGGGGCGTTGGGGGCGCGCGCCCCCCGGGTAAGAAAAAGAGAAGAGAAAAAAAGAGAAGAAAAAAGAGGGGAGAAAAAGAGGAGAAGGAGAGGAAGGAAGGGAAAAGAAAAAGAAGAAAGAGAGAAAAAGGAGAAAAAGAGGGAGTAAAAGCAAAACGCGAAGACACCGGGAAGAGAAAGAGGAACAGTGACATCATTACAGCGCTGAAGGGTAGCCAGTGACGGATCAATGATTTCGTAAAAGTGTGACTCACCTTACCCCTTACACCGACAACTCCATTTTTTGACGTTTCCATTTTCCTCTCTCACTAATGATCTATATATATACTATATATGGTCTATCATAACGCGTGTGTAGAATTGTGCTATGAAACCAACTGTGGCTGGTCTCGAACTCGACCGTGTCGTCGGGGAACATGACGCATTTTGGGATGGGGGCGACCGCCCGCCCCCCCCCCATTCAGCATTTTTTAAATGATATCGCTAAGTAATTTCAAAATAGAAAGTGCTTAGAGGAAACTTACAAGGCCTGGGAAGTGTCATTTCCAGCGATCTGGGAGACATTTTCGGCCAAAATTTTCTTGTACGCTTCGCGCCAACCTATGGTGGCGCTACGCTTAGATAATTTGCCTACAGGCTTCGTCCCTCCCTTGGCAAATTCCTCGCTACGTGCCTGTTCGAATTTGTAACGCAAACAGCAGATACCATCATCATATCAGTGAGCATGAAAATGGCGTTCCAGGATGAAAAGCCTCAAAACTGTCCGACTTGCCATCATGTACCGTACGGTCCGTTAAAATTGCGCAGTATACCGCGGGATGCTAATGTAAACAACGACATGTCTCATGTAGATGTATAAAAAGCATGGAGGTCCAATTATGTAAAAACTCTCTTTTACACTAGTAATGGCGAATTAGGGCCTGCACCCCCGCCGCGCAGTGGCGGAGCGTCCATATGGTCAGGGGGTGGATGCCCCCCCCCTGACGGACTCAAATGGACTGCTGGCGCCTTTTTCAGCTCTTAACCACTTTTTAATTATTCTAGATTATTGACTTTTTTATTGCGCTCTCATCTACTTATTGACATTTGTCACATTTTGTTGGTGTAATTTGGCGATGACACCTTATTCTTCGTTTATCTGCAAATTAGCCAGGCCCGGAAAGGGTCATTTCCTGCGATCTATTGAGTATCTTTACTCAAAAATTTTCTGTACGCTACGCGCCAACCAGTGGTGGCGCTCCGCTTAGATAGTGTCGAAAGCGCCCCTTCAGACCATTCTCGCCACTCCTGACCAATACCCCTAGCTCCGCCATTGCCGCCGCGCCTCCTACGCCTATGTGTGTAGTGTTCGGTTTCGGAAATATCTGCTATTTTTTCATTTCCTTCAACCAAGTTTTACAATAGCCGTTATAACAGGTTTTAATATTTGTACACCAATAAATTAACTGTGTCGAAAATTTCTGACCAACATTCTACATCACACTTCCCTCTACTCGTTTAATTTTGACCGGTCTGTTAGGGGTTGAAGGAAGTTTTTTCTATATTGGTTGTCCATAGATGAAATTTTGTACAAGATTATGGGTATGTTTTGAAGTGAGTTTATTCACGAAAAAAAGAATTTTCAAATTCTGAACAAATATGGGGCTTGAAACCTTAAAAAGTGGGGCTGACGGGTATTGTGGGCCGCGACGTAGAATCACCTACAAAAGCAAAGACCCACAGGAGATGCGATCAGGTCGAACATGATGTGTGCCGGGTTGACAATCTTCAAAAAGGTTATGGATGGGGGAAAAAAAAACTATTAGGAAATACTTGGTTCTCAGGCAAAAAGTGTTCATCTGGTTGGTCATTTCAAGCCCGAGAAGTGCCGTTTCCGGTGATCTGGGGGGTTTCAAAACAAGAAATTTTCTTGTACGCTGCGCGCCAACCGATGGTGGCGCTCCGCTTAGATAGTAATTCGCGCCCCCCGGGTTTGAAAATCCTGGATACACGCCTGAGTAATATCCATTTAACACTATAGTAGTATCCATTTAAGTAATATAGTAATATTACATTTAACAATATAGTATCCATTAAATAATACAGTAATATCCATTTAAGTAATATAGTCATATATAATATATATTAAACAATGTAGTAATATCCATTTAATAGTATAGTAATATCCATTTAAGTAATATAGTCATATATACTAATATATATTAAACAATGTAGTAATATCCATTTAATAGTATAGTAATATAACTGATGACATCTTGAATTCAGTATGGATAATGTAACTTGGCCTTTTTCTTTTGTTCATTTATAAAATTTACAGATTGGTGACTTTGCTATTCTTTTGAGGTCAGGGTTTAGTCGATTGGATGCAGCCAAAGCACAGCTTTCTACCTCTATTGGAGGTCTGGTGGGGTGCTTAGTGGCCCTATTTGCTGAGTCAGCAGACATTACTGGTAACGTAGATTACTGTGGTTTCATGTTAACCTTTTACCAACATACTGGTTTTTAGGTGGTATCTGTATGGCTGTATGTCTGTCTGACCACAATCTTGTTAATTAAGCCTCGGAGTTGATTGTTGATGCATGCTTTATTTGACATCAGTGACGGGACGGACTCGATTCTTCCTTCTAGCAATTCATTCTAGGAACATACATGGCCTGTAATTATATGAATTGTACAACTGAGGCCTGTAATGGTAGGAGTTTTGCATACATGGCCTGTAATATATTAGTTGTACAAACGTAGCCTGTAATTATAGGAGTTGTACAAATGTGGCCTGTAATTATAGGAGTTGTGCATACATGGCCTGTAATAGTAGGAATTGTGCATACGTAGCCTGTAATCATAGGAGTTGTGCATACGTAGCCTGCAATTATAGGAGTTGTAAAAATGTGGCCTGTAAATTGTAGGAGTTGTGCACACATGGCTTGTTATTATATTAGTTGTACAAACATGGCCTGAAATCATAGGAGTTGTACAAATGTGGCCTGTAATTATTGGAGTTTTACAAACGTGGCCTGTAAATATAAGAGTTGTAGAAAAATGAGTATTTACAGTTTAAGACTACCATTGTAATATGTTTGATTGTTCTCTTGTATGGCATGATATCTATTGAAACAATGGCTTTGTGCTTGTTAATCATAATTTTGTATTTGGTCTCTCATAGGAACCAACACAGCATGGATTCTTCCATTTACTTCAGGGGGATTTCTTAACATTGCCCTGGTCTCAATTGTGCCTGATTTGATGAAAGAAACAAATAGCAGGTAAATAAATCATTAAGGTTTTGTATGAAGTGATTGATGATGCAGGGAACAATGTGTACGTGATAATTAGTATGGAGAGAGCTGGAATAGTTGTTGTTGCTACTTTGCAGTGATAATGTGATAGGTATAGAGAAAAAGAGTTTATATCACGACCATGTGGTGGTAAGAGAACAAATTCTTGAAACCACAGTCAAATTTAGGTGAAAATGTTCTAGTTTGTTTCCAAAGTGGAAAACCTTATTACTGGCAGCTTATTACGATCTTATTATCGGTATACATAACCTACATACCGTGGCATTCAATGATCACTGAAATGGTGAACCTGGTGGTGTAAAGTGGAATAAATTGATGTAAGTTTGGGACTGAGATGCATTGTAACCAGCTGCTTTGATAAAGTTACAAGTTACAAGGTAGCAACAGGTATTGGAGTACCACTAATACTGTAAGTAGATACCATTCCTTCATTAGCAAGTTGTATGGGAGTACCACTAATACTGTAAGTAGATATGGCAGTTCCTTCATTTATAGCAAATTTCTTCTATTATGTTTTGTTTCAGAGAGTCCGCAAAGCAGGTTCTATGTGTGTTACTGGGAGTTTCAGTCATGGCTGTGGTGAACTTCATTCCAGATCATTGAAATCAACTGACTGTCATATGCTCTCCTCTTGCCAAGAAGCCTTGCTGCTAAAACCTTGCATCAACCTTCCTTCTTTTGACTTTCTACATTTTTATCCTTTTAGTACTTATTTTTTAAAGTAATCATGTTTAAAGATCCTTGATATCTGTGCATACATTTTTTACTGTTCCTTTTCTTTGTTACAGTGCTAGCTCCATACAAAGGTTATAAATTGTAACTTTGATTGAGTATCAGGAAAGAGACGGATAATTTATGAATTTCTTAAAGAAAAAAAATGGAAAAGAAAAAGCAAGATACTGCAATGGATTAACTTAGAAAAACATGGTTGAAAATAACTTTTTTTTAATAAGAAATCAATATTACCTTTAAGTATTAAAGTATTTTTGATTTCATCGTGTAGTTAGAAGCATTTAGCATTTTAACATTTCAGTGACTTATAAGGGTTAGTATCCATTGTAGTAAGTTCAAACTATTTTGGTAACTGTCCCTACAAGGTGAGTTTGTTTTTGTTGTTGCTTCTGAGCTGTACTTTCTCTGTTGTTGCTTCTGAGCTGTACTTTCTCTGTTGTTGCTTCTGAGCTGTACTTTCTCTGTGGTATAGGTAGAAATGTTCATACTGGTGTTGCTTCTGAGCTGTACTTTCTCTGTGGTATAGGTAGAAATGCTCATACTGGTGTTGCTTCTGAGCTGTACTTTCTCTGTGGTATCCATAGTGGTTCTCACTACTATTGTTGCTTCTGAGTTGTACATTAACTGGTGTTGCTTCTGAGCTGTACTTTCTCTGTGGTATCGATAGTGGTTCTCATACTGTTGTTGTTCCTGTGCTGTACTTTCTCTGTGGTATAGGTAGAAATGCTCATACTGGTGTTGCGACCTAGCTATACTTTCTCTGTGGTATAGGTAGAAATGCTCATACTGGTGTTGCTTGTGAGCTTTACTTTCTCTGTGGTATCAATAGTGGTTCTCATACTGTTGTTGCTACTGAGCTGTACTTTCTCTGTGGTATCCATAGTGGTGCCTCATACTGTTGTTGCTACTGAGCTGTACTTTCTCTGTGGTATAGGTAGTAGTGCACATACTGGTGTGGCTTCTGAGCTGTACTTTCTCTGTGGTATCCATAGTAGTGCTCTTACTGTTGATGCTTCTGAGCTGTACTTTCTCTGTGGTATCCATAGTACAGCTCATACTGTTGTTTGTCTTTCTTGTGATAAACACATCAATATAGTGGGTGGCATAGTTATAGTACCAAGTCAGGTAGCTGTGTCCAATGTGAGAGGGTTCTTAGAGACTGGGTAGTAGCACATACATTCCAAAAGGATGTGAATTGTAACTGCTGCTGTCGGTGGTTGCAAACATCTGTGACTTTCCAAAACATTTTTCTTGGACTTCTCTTAATATATCTGTAGCTTTTGTGAATTTTAAGTGCTTCTTTAAAATGGATGTGCCAGAGGTTGTTGATTTATCCCTAGCAACTGTAACACTTTAGAAAGATAGCACACATGAGCTGTGGATGACCTCTGTCAGTTTAAATCAGTTTTATGTCATTGCTGTTAATTTTATGCAGATTTTTTTTTTTCCTTCTTGAGATTCTGATATTTGCTTCCATGAAGCTTTCTCTATTCACAATCATTGAATGTCTTCTGTGTTGGGTTGAAAGTTGCAAGCTGGTGTGAGTCATTTGTGAGTCATTTTTTAACTAATAGTGATAGGTGTGGTTTGAACCTTGTTATTTGGGTTTAGATGGATGGTGCAAATTGTGATCAGTTCTTCCAAACAGTTGCTAACATACTTAAATGTGTCCACCAGACTTGATGGTCTGTTTATCTGTTCTGTTTAATATACTTTTCAATCATGTTGCTGTCTTAGCTTAATGTATCTGGTGATTCTTCACAGTTATGGTTCTGTGTGTCATTATGGATTATATAATAATGATTCAACTTAACACTACATCATTTTTTCTGGAATCTTTGTGATCAGTTCTTCCAACAGTTACTAATATACTTAAGTGTGTCTTCAAGTGTGTCCACGAGACTTGATGGTCTGTTTATCCGTTCTGTTTAATATACTCTACAATCATGTTGCTGTCTTAGCTTAATGTATCTGGTGATTCTTCACAGTTATGGTTCTGTGTGTCATTATGGATTATATAATAATGATTCAACTTAACACTTCATCATTTTTTCTGGAATCTTTGTGGTATCGTTATTAACGTTACTTAACTGATTTGCACCTGTCTGGGTTCATGTATGTTTGACAGCATACAGATTCTCAAGTCATACATGTACTGTACTTGGATAGTGCAGAGTCAAACTGCTTAATTAAGAAAGACTTTGATTTTTGTTTTTGGGGGTGTGGGGGGGGGGGACAATGAATGCTCTTGCTACAATATCGGGAGCCTGTCAGGAGGTTATATTGCAAACTGACATTCTGCATGTAGATTTCACAAGATGATTAAAGATAAGTTTGGATTACTTTGACAGTTAGATCTTTTACTTATTTTGCCAGTAATTAAGATGGCTTTTCTAAAGTATTACTATGGAGTATTGCACTTGTAACATTATTATTTTTGATTATTATTATGAGAACAATATTTTTTATGTAAACCATATCCACTTGATCCAGTAAAACATTTTGTAATGCAATTATTGAGTTGTTAGCAATGATATAGACAAACAATGTTTTGTCCTATTGCACAAACTTTGAAAACTCAAACTTACTTAAAGCCACCCAAAGATTTTTTTTTTTTTAAATTTATAGTTCTTCATTATGAGGCCACAATTATTTTTGAGGGTAAATCTTAATGAGTACTCTTTGTACAGACATTCTTATTATTATAAGGCAAATGGTGTTCAAGACTTGATTCTTATCATGTTGAAATTATTTATGCTTGTCACAGCATTTACTAATTACAGAGAAATATTCTGAAAGCTAATCTGTAGTCATCCCAGTGATATCTAAAACAAAAGGAATTGTTTAAATGAAGTGTTTTCAACCACCCCATTGTTATTTAAAGCAACTCTGACTTAAGTCACTTGATACTTATTTTGAAGGAAACTCTGTTACAGAGTCCATATATAGTGGTACTAATATTCTTGCCAATCATAGCGTCATTTATTTAAATACTTAAGGTCTTCATTCTCACTATTCACATCAAATTGAAATTATAATAACAGCTGCCATGAAGAATTATATTTTCTAACATTTTTTGCTACATGTCTAAAAGTGCCTTAAAAATAAATGACAGTGTAAAGTATTTTCCATGTTCAGGCTGGTGAGGTTCATTCTGGTCAATAAACTTATCCAGAGATATATTAAACTGTGCTCATTTGTTTATTCTTTGCAGTCCTCAGGTTGGGTGTGTATATGTATTTGTAAATATATATATTTGGCTGGTGTCATTTGTCATTTATGTGAGCTTTGAAAACATATTGTCAGCATATAGAAAAAGGATAAGAAATTGGTCATCTATGTTAACATATGATTTTATTAAATGAATAAGCAGAAATATGATAGATGGAGATACATAGGGATATAAGCGACTATAAATATACTAATAACCACAGACTGGAAGTAAAATGGTTGTAGGCTTAGCTTTTTTAGGCGTTTTGAAGTCGCTCATTGTTTCAATTCTCCTTGTATTTAACCTTGTTCAGAAACGGTTGTTTAGTCATCATTTCTGTGTCTACACTTATAAATGAATGAAATGAATAGGATATCAACCATCAAACCAGTCTAGTCTCGTTTAGTAAAGAATGTTTTGTCCAGACTTGTGTCTCAAACGGAGTGCCTTACAGGAGAGAGAGAGCAAATACGTTTGTACAGGGAAGGAGTTTATCAATAGACACAAATCTGAGAATTACTCGATCCTTGGTGGAAAGTGAGCTTGGGTCGCACGGAAAAAAATGTATTCACTGTTACTAAATCTGATGGGAGAGAGTTACATTACTCAAAGGGGTACCATGACAAATAAAGGTAAATATCAGTAATAATCTCTCCATATTTGAAATTCACTTTTGCTGATTATGTCAAATTTTAGCATATGTTGTAGTTGATAAATATCAGATCTTCTGCCCACCTCCATCTCTTAATAGTCCAGGGGTAATCTCGACAGTTGGTCACTTCATTCACGAAGAATTGGAACAGAGTGGGGTCCCCTCGTGGGAATTTAACTTCATCTTGGAAATGTAGTAATCGATGGAGTCCAGTATGAAAATAAACTCATCGAGACTGTTCAACATTAGAGCACGTTGGTTTAATTGTCCGGGGGTCGGTGGCGGTATCTATGGAACAATTGAAATATTTATGGGATTAGCTATATAGGCTAAGCTGTACACAGCATGTGTATAGCAGAAGTTGCTTTATGGGCAACCATATTAGGATTGAACCGTGGTGGTGGTGGGTGGGGGGGGGGGGGTACAAAATAAGAGAGACAGTTGTTCACGTGACTTTGATTGGTAGGGGTTAATTTGTTTAAACGACATTCATCAACCAAAATCATTTTCAAAATGGTACTTTTGAATAGCAAGAAGAGGCACTTTTCAAAAAAAAATGCGTCATGTGATCTTTTATCATTTTAAGACTGAGGAGGCGATGAAAAGAGAGAGAGAGAAGGAGGAGGACGGGGGTGCTACGGGTGGGGGGGGGGCTTCTTTTGACCTTTGATCCATTCTACTCACACGTATTGAGAACTATCTTTCATTACATGAAACTCACTCGTTGTAACGTAACTGATCAGCCTGAGGGTCATATTTCTTCCCGCTAAAAAGGCAAAGATTGTACCTTAAACACATTTTATGCTAAATTACTGTCCATTACTGTCCAACCCCCCCCCCCCTACCTTCCGGGTTATAAATTTGTGCCTTCTTCTTAATTACGGTGGTGGTGTCTCCCCGAGGTTCTCATGAGTACGGTGAGCTCGTTTCCAAAACACTTACCCTACAATTACTGACAATGTAACTGTTCTGAGTGATTCTGGATAAATCACACGGACATTCGTCCTGCATCTCCCGAAGCTGTGTGTAGAGAGAGAGAGAACATTGGTAAATATGATTAAAAACTAGTATGATGAAAAGAAAATATTAATTTGACAATTAATCATTTGTATATAATACAAACCATATATCACACACAATTTTAGGGGCGTGATCATATATACGAAGCAACACGCGTCTTTGCTAACTCATGAACAATTGAACTTGTCTCATCGTGAAATGAACTCATTTGAAATTACATTCCTCACTAGCCTCCTTGAATTACGTTACTTGAGTGAATCTGTTTAATCTGACATGAACAGAGGTATAAAAGGACATGCGATTTACATTTCGTACTACAAAACATGTTCATACTTGAATGCAAACCGTTTGTTTAGCTATTGTGTCGAGCCGACTTTTTCTTGTTTTTTTTTCCTGAAAAGTCGGTTTCCTACCATATATATGTCTTCATGTTTCCATCACTGTATTTGGATTAGATTAATTACTGTAATCTGTAACACCTATCATTAGTAAACGCAATGACATGTAATAACACGTCTCATAAATACAATCTGCAGTATGGCTATTCGTTTAATCTATAATACCTCATTAGAATAACAATGACATGTAATAACACATCTCATAAATACAATCTGCAGTATGGCTATTCCTTTAATCAATAATACCTCATTAGTAATAACAATGACATGTAATAACACATCTCATAAATACAATCTGCAGTATGGCTATTCCTTTAATCAATAATACCTCATTAGTAATAACAATGACATGTAATTACACATCTCATAAATACAATCTGCAGTATCGCTATTCGTTTAATCTATAATACCTCATTAGTAATAACAATGACATGTAATAACACATCTCATAAATACAATCTGCAGTATGGCTATTCCTTTAATCAATAATGCCTCATTAGTAATAACAATGACATGTAATTACACATCTCATAAATACAATCTGCAGTATCGCTATTCGTTTAATCTATAATACCTCATTAGAATAACAATGAATTGTAATAACACGTCTCATTATTGCAATCTGTAGTATCGCTATTCCTTTAATCTGTAACACCTCATTATTAAACACAATGACGTGTTATATAGCCTAACACTTCTCATAATTGCAATCTGCATATCGCTATTCGTTTAATTTATAATACCTCAACAGAATAACAATGACATGTAATAACACATATCATAATTGCAATCTGTAGTATCGCAAATACTGTAATGTGTAATAACTCATTATTAATACCAATAACGCGGTTATTAACTGTGTTACATCTCATAATTGCAATCTGTAGTATTGCAAATACTGTAATGTGTAATACGTCATCATCAATAACAATGACATGTAATAACACATCTCAATTGCATTCTGTAGTATCGCTATTCCTTTAATTTATAATATCTCATTAGAATAACAATGACATGTAATAACTTAAAACCATTAGGACGTGCCAAACAAAACTCAACAGGAAAATAAAAACAAGGACACATTGTCCTAAATGTCATTATAATGTGCTCTGTTGTTTAAGTAGAATTAGCATAATACACGCGGTTCAGTTCTTAACATATGACACACCGGATGGAGCAACATTTATGTTTCCTAATTTTCAGCTGAATATCTTATAATGCAAACCGGAAATGGCTATGGAAACATTCACTGGATCTTTTCATGAACTATAACATGTAACAATTGTTGACTTATCGGACTAAGACGAAATCATTCATTATGTACTGCATTTGATTATTTCTGCTGATGTGACGATATGACAACTACACCTGGTTCCATTCAACTTACCGGTCTGAATGCGGAACAAATCATCACTTTTTCCTTTAAGACATGATTATTGAAGTAATTCAAAATCTACAATATGTACACAAATACAATTTTTGTTTGTTTTGTTTAACAACTTAATAGGTAACAAACACTTACCGATAGTAAGAGCATGAATTTTATTTTGGTTCTTTCCATTACCCAATCATTTCTCTCTCCATCCCCCCCCCCCCCCTTCTCTCTCCACCCACCTCTCTCACCACCTCTTCCTCTCTCTCTCTCTCTCAAACTATTCTTGTAAATGTTAGAAACTGACGTAATACTTACGCATCCCATAATGTTATCAAAAGTGGAATTGGTGGACCACACCAAAGACACAATATCAGAACCGTAATTCTCACGAATAAGTTGAAACCACTTCAGCAGAGATGGAAATTGACCAATGCGAGAAGCGATCATGACACCTGGAGTATCCTGATAAGAAAATAGAAATAGACAGACTTCGAGAGACAAGTTGGGGCTTAGGAAACAATTTTTGCACGCTTTATCCTACAAGCTATGAAAAAAAAACACTATTCTTATCTCATATTTTCCCAAGCCCCTTCATATTTATCTGGGTCTGCTAATTGACTCCGGCTTCAGTGGCTGTAATTCACTGTATCTCTATACCCTCCCCACGTCAACTCCACCCGCACCGCCCCCCCCCCCCCCCGATTCAGGTATTACTCAGAAATCAATTCATAGTCTAGTAGTTTGTCATTATTTTGAAGGAACAACTTTTAACAACTTAAATGTTTTCCCATAAACACATTGAGGAATGTTTCGATCGTTAGATGACGAAAGCAAAATTGTCATCGGCTGAAATATATTTAAAAATAGTACTTAGTTACGAATCTCACCAACTCGTAGTTGTAACAATTCGTCGCAAGCCTTCGTTCACGGATATCGGTGGGTCGGGCCTGTAAGTGAACAATAATAGGAGCGATGCTATCAAATATCATGCTACTACAGCCTATTATTTATTAAACGTGAAACTGAAATGGTTGTATTGTATGGAACGCGAAAAGGGCAACTTATTTCGTTGCTAAGTTTAACGTAAGTATATAGACAACGACGTAAGTTTAGACAACGGAATTTTAGACATCAACGTGAGTTTGAGCAACAGCATGGTAAAACAGTAGCAACAACTTTAGTTTAGACAGCAACAAACTTAGTTTAGACAACGAATTATGGTTGCCCTTTTCGCGTTCCATAGTATTGAAAGACGCTTGTTTAACATACTCATTTTCTGACCGTATTTTACTTAATTAAGTCATACATCATTGTGCCTAGAAAATATACATATAAATATTAACACGAAATCGTGGTCTGTAAATGGTTTCAAATCTGTATTCATTTATTCAGTGGTTCAGCAATCCACTGGGCACAATCGCGAAGGGCCTTTGAATCTTTAACCATTTTTTTTTTTCAAGTTTAGTACATATCCTTAAAATGTTGGACCCTTGGATGTGATTAAATCATATAATGCCAATCTCCAATTAAGGATTTATATGATGTAATTAACAAATGGCTTCAATAGTCATCTATAATTAACAAATGGTTTCATTCTTCACTCTCTAATAAACAAATGTTTTCATTAGCCACTCTCTAATTAACAAATGGTGTCATTA
Organism: Apostichopus japonicus; assembly: GCF_037975245.1. Classification (NCBI taxonomy): domain Eukaryota; kingdom Metazoa; phylum Echinodermata; class Holothuroidea; order Aspidochirotida; family Stichopodidae; genus Apostichopus; species Apostichopus japonicus. The sequence goes on from NC_092565.1 coordinate 8,507,347, forward strand.
GTCACTCTCTAATAAACAAATGTTATCATTAGTCGCTCTCTAATTAACAAATAGTGTCATTAGTCACTCTGTAAATAACAAATGGTTTCATTAGTCACTCTCTAAGTAACAAATAGTTTCATTAGTCACTCTCTAATTAACAAATGGTTTCATTAGTCACTCTGTAATTAAGCAAAGGTTTCATTTAGTCACTCTCTAATAAACAGATGGTGTCATTTTTCACTCTCTAATTAACAGATGGTGTCATTAGTCACTCTCTAAATAACAAATGGTTTCATTAGTCACTCTCTAATTAACAAATGGTTTCAATTTCAGTCTCTAATAAACAAATGGTGTCATTAGTCACTCTCTAATAAAAAATGATTTCATTCTTCACTCTCTAATAAACAGATGGTGTCATTAGTCACTCTCTAATTAAGCAAAGGTTTCATTTAGTCACTCTCTAATAAACAGATGGTGTCATTATTCACTCTCTAAATAACAAATGGTGTCATTAGTCACTCTCTAAATAACAAATGGTTTCATTAGTCACTCTCTAATAAACAAATGGTTTCATTAGTCACTCTGTAATTAAGCAAAGGTTTCATTTAGTCACTCTCTAATAAACAGATGGTGTCATTAGTCACTCTCTAAATAACAAATGGTGTCATTAGTCACTCTCTAAATAACAAATGGTTTCATTAATCACTCTCTAATAAACAAATGGTGTCATTATTCACTCTCTAATTAAGCAAAGGTTTCATTTAGTCACTCTCTAATAAACAGATGGTGTCATTAGTCACTCTCTAATTAACAAATGGTTTCATTAGTCACTCTCTAAATAACAAATGGTTTCATTAGTCACTCTCTAATAAACAAATGGTTTCATTAGTCACTCTGTAATTAAGCAAAGGTTTCATTTAGTCACTCTCTAAATAACAAATGGTTTCATTAGTCACTCTCTAAATAACAAATGGTGTCATTAGTCACTCTCTAAATAACAAATGGTTTCATTAATCACTCTCTAATAAACAAATGGTGTCATTATTCACTCTCTAATTAAGCAAAGGTTTCATTTAGTCACTCTCTAATAAACAGATGGTGTCATTAGTCACTCTCTAATTAACAAATGGTTTCATTAGTCACTCTCTAAATAACAAATGGTTTCATTAGTCACTCTCTAATAAACAAATGGTTTCATTAGTCACTCTGTAATTAAGCAAAGGTTTCATTTAGTCACTCTCTAAATAACAAATGGTTTCATTAGCCACTCTCTAATAAACAGATGGTGTCATTAGTCACTCTCTAAATAACAAATGGTTTCATTAGTCACTCTCTAAATAACAAATGGTTTCATTAGTCACTCTCTAAATAAAAAATGGTTTCATTAGTCACTCTCTAATAAACAAATGGTGTCATTATTCACTCTCTTATTAAGCAAAGGTTTCATTTAGTCACTCTCTAATAAACAGATGGTGTCATTAGTCACTCTCTAATTAACAAATGGTTTCATTAGTCACTCTCTAAATAACAAATGGTTTCATTAGTCACTCTCTAATTAAGCAAAGGTTTCAGTAGTCACTCTCTAAATAAGAAATGGTTTCATTAGTCACTCTCTAATAAACAAATGGTGTCATTATTCACTCTCTAATTAAGCAAAGGTTTCATTTAGTCACTCTCTAATAAACAGATGGTGTCATTAGTCACTCTCTAATTAACAGATGGTGTCATTAGTCACTCTCTAAATAACAAATGGTTTCATTAGTCACTCTCTAATTAAGCAAAGGTTTCATTAGTCACTCTCTAAATAAGAAATGGTTTCATTAGTCACTCTCTAATAAACAGATGGTTTCATTAGTCACTCTCTAATAAACATATGGTGTCATTAGCCACTCTTTAATTAACAAATTGTTTTATTAGTCACTCTCTAATTAACAAATGGTTTAATTAGTCGCTCTCTAATTAACGTATGGTTTCATTAGTCACTCCCTAATTAACAAATGATGTCATGAGTCACTCTCTTATTAACAAATGGTTTCAATTTCAGTCTCTAATAAACAAATGGTGTCATTAGTCGCTCCCTAATTAACAAATGGTGTCATTAGTCATTCCCTAATTAACAAATGGTGTCATTAGTCACTCCCTAATTAACAAATGGTGTCATTAGTCAGTCACCAGGTTCTTTTGTGAGAGAAGTTACGAGAACGTGTCTCATTTTTAACAAATAAAAGGCCAAAAAGAACAATTATTTAAACACACAAATTCGAAAAAAAGTTACATAAATATATTTTGCGTCCCTCTTTATATTACCTTTCTAACAAACATCCATTCAGTTTGCCAGTTTATACATTAATTCATTCTGTAATTTACAAATTAATGAATTCTGTTTATGTCTATAGTGCTTTTTAAAGTAACAATTTTTGTTTTAAATCTGCACTCTGCAGAAAGCAAGCTGGCAAGCAAATTATGAAGTGATAACTTACAATGTTGTCTCTGAGTTCCTGCACAGCGTCCGTAAACCCGATCCCATCCGAACATGCTTCGGGCATGTAACATACGTTTCTCTCCGTGCGTTTGTAGTTATAACCCCTCTCGTCCTCCATTGCTTTCGACCAGTTCTCATCCATGTATTTGTTGTAGATAGCGTGAGTTCGCTGCGGGTGTTCATTGATCAATCCCTTATCGGTTGGAAGTTTTTCTGCTGCCAACTTCATGTTGTTGCCCGCTACTTTGGACGCCAACATCCATCGAACGCCATCGCTGCTGCTAGGCTTCCAGAACACTTTTTGAGTAAAGACCCCGCCAACATGCAGGATACAGAACACGTACAGAGCAACTCGAGTAATGCCGGCTCGTTTCATTGTAGCCTGCGGTATCATGATGTATCGATCGCTCTTATTTTACAGTCTGCTATCTCAAAATTAAAACTATACCATTTAAAAGGATGAAAATCGTTTATATAATGTCAGACAATTTCGTGAAATATTACCGTCAGCAAACCTGTGTATACCTGGAGCATGTTCTCTCATGAATATATCATGAAGCTTAATATTGGAGAATGATGTTATCTCACAATTCTGTTAGTCGAATAACTTGCATTGAGTCTTTGACTAGAGGCAAAATCAGTAGATCAACCGAAAGCGACAAATGATATCCGGATCGATAATATTAAATATTGATATCGTTCCGTTAGTTTTAAAAACAAAAAAGTTAAAAAGAGGCTTCAGTAATGTTCCGACAAATAAAGAATGACGCAAATGAAATAAAACTTTAATATCCCAAACCACGTAGATGACCTCTGTGTAAAAGCAATGCTAGGCGATTGGTCGCTTAATATCCATAAAGTATATGCTAATTGATCTTACAATTTGCATATCTCCTATTGTTGCCTAACCGATCATCTCAAAATGTCATCAAATCAAATGTGAAAACGATGTTAACTTACTCTGAGAATAACAAGACAGAGAGGTATAATAGTGAAGTCAAATTAATAACACTCGACTATTCATCAGATATAAATACAGGAATATCGATATTCTGCAAAGGAATTAAGTAGATTCTCCAAATTAACGATCTTAATTGTTTTTAGAGAAGGGTCAGAGAAGTCACTGTTGTTATAAACAATGAACAAACAAAAGAAATCTTTCTATTACATAAATACCAGGCTCAGCTTGTCAGAGAGACTGACGTCTAAACAGCTTTGATTTGAAGTATTAATATGTTTTTCCTACTCGGAGGTCACAACAATAGTCATAAGAATTTTCGTCAAAATGTCGAATTTTGTTCAACAGCCTATATGCCTCCCATGCACGCCCTGCTCCTCTCTACCTTACTCAAAATATTAAACTACAACAAATTCTTTCCGGCGTTCTTGCTTTTACCAAATAAACGGACACCTGGGTCAGACTGACGAACAAATAAAAGGAGCGAGAAGGTCCCTCTCACCAAGCCCCCCCCATCCCTCCCAACCCTTAAAACAATCAACTTTCCTTCTTCAGGTACAGGGCGGGATATTCGACTGATTCTGATCTCATTCTCTGCTAGAATAGCTTTAACTTGTTTTACTGTATAGTCAAGATTGGCAATAGCATAGTCGAGAAATTAACCGTAGTCGACAACAAGTCATAGGATTATATCAATGCACCCCAGTCAAGGCAGGCATCCCCTTTTTTGGCAATACGAAAGTCTAATACGGCCTTACGTGAAGCTAACTTCAAACCTGGAACAACGTATAGTTAAAGTTTTTGTGATCGGAGGAGGATATAGTGTTTATTTGACATCATAATGTAAATCCCGAGGCTCTACAGACAAAAAGAAACTATGGATACATATGATTAGTTCATGTTCCTAATTCGTCAGATTATTCACAATAATGATAAGTATTAGGAGGAACAGTTGAAAATGTTCCTCTCACTATGAACACGGAACCTTATTTACCATCACAGAGATTGTTTAACTCACAAACAGTATAGAATAGGATCGATTTGGTTAAAGAATTCGATAAACATTTCAGTGTTTTTTTTTGTAGAACGGTCAAAGAGATGCATCAATCAGTACTAGTTAGCAAGTTACTGATTGGTTTGATATGTTCGCTAAGGAGAGAGAATATGAAGTGAGGTCGGTGCTCATGATGTAGGGGAAGGAGGGAATACGGGGTCGGTTTGGAAGGCGGGGTTAGGGTAGTAGAGGTTACAAGGGACGGGAATAGGGGGAAGGGGGAGGCGGAGTAGGAGAGAAGGTTGGGAGACGCAAAGAGGGGTGAGCAAGGTGAACACGCTATAAATAAAACACATTTCATTCATTTAATTGAAACAAGTGCTCAAGGAGTAGTTATATTATGCTCTCTTCTGATAATATATAACTCATTATATTTGCTATATTTAAATTGATATATTTTTTAAATCACATGAAGGATTTTGAAAGAAGAAAATGCGAACTAAACAATACACATGCCATGTAGCAATAAATTGAAGATTGAAATTGATGTTTTAATAAATAAATGAATATTGATATTTGATCATGTTTTTGCAATGATTAGTTTCTGACAGACAACTTGCTTGTCAATTACAATTTTATTAATTTATAAATAATTTTGGTTATGAAATCAAATTAATTTGCTTAAGCTCGAGTGATTCGAGTACCGATAAAATAACACCCCGCGACATAGTTACTTATATGAACATAGTTATATGCATGCTATAACTAGGCCTAAATAATAATGAAGGTTTCTTTTTAAAAAGCATTGAACTACCGTATCATGTGGTAGAAGATGGACTCATACGTCACTCCACGCTAGCCCACAACTTCAACACATATTTAGATCAATTTAGATAAATATGCCATTTCGGAATGCACAGAGGATATAATCGTTAACTAGAATTGCATTTGCCAGCAAATACGCAGTATTGTAGTGGGCGTGGAGTGCTTGCAGTATATTAGGAAGAACTTTTAGGTTGTTCATGGCGGTTAGTTCCGTGCAGGACAACAAACTAGGGAGTATAGTCGTATTGTATTGTAGGTAACGACAAAGTGAGGCCGCTTGTGAGCGCCGTGACAGGCAGGCTCAGAATAAGTTGGCTACGCAGCTAGCCTCTGAAATTGCAAATATACAGATACTATATGAAACTTTTAAGTTTCAACGAGCAGTCATGTAGGTATCGTTCACTTGACCACGAATGCCAATATTGTAGCGCGCACGCGCACTACAATAAATATGTTAGCTTTCTTCGCAACCAGTCTTCCGCAGATGACTCAACTTGAATACCACGTTGTATTAATATCATATACCAGTATCGACACCACAATGATCACTACAACGGCATTACTATACATACACCTGACTCAAATCGAGTTAGAACAGACGCCATTGTTGATTCAGGTATATAAATAAATGAGGTATATAAATAAAGCCTATACCGGTACATGATTTTAAATCTTTAAAGTTCATGAACCATCTTTTACCAACATTTCTCAGTCACGGGCAACTAACTTACACTCATTGAATAGTTGAAGCAGATGATTATTCATAGAAGAGAAATTAGTAACGTTATCTAAAACCTGCAACAAGAAAGAATAATCCCCTCACGGAACACTCGAAACCTCGCCAAATGTTCGCGAGGAACACAGATAACACATCATGCATAGATAGCGTGTAGCTTGATAGTGGAAATGTGCATCTGTGATTCACGAAATTCCACGAATATGTTCTCCCGAAGAATACAATCAAATTACGTAATGTGTTAGTCAGGTTAACACTCGTCGTAAACTCTTCTTAAACAATGAAATGAGAATCCATAAAATATTTGCGGCTTAATCTATTACTCATCCAAGCCGAAACCGTCGACAAAATAAACCCTAACCATGCAGTGCGTATGTCGCCCACAGTTAAATAATGATATGCAGTGTTGACACCCCCACGGAGATTGGAATCACAAACAACCGAAAGGCAAAGCATGCTATCCAGCCTACAGAAATCTGAACAAATCAAAAGAGTAGAACAACAGTGGACGGATCCTGTAGTTACCATGCTAGTTACAACAACTCCTGCTTAACTTTTATTATCGGTGTATTTTGGACGGCAGAAATAGTGGTAAGTTACTTTTATTCTTGTATTGGTTACGTTATATTTGGTATTACCATATATAGTTAACAGTGCATGCCACTTTGTAGACATTCTATGTGTATGGTATTGCCACACATCACCTTCCTTTGTATCGTCAATATCTTTACGTTTTATCTGTTTTCTCTGTCGTTCATTCTTCGTTTATGTTTCGGGTTTTATTATTACCGCGTTCTTGTTTCTGTCTTTGTTTTTTGTCTTTTTGTTTCTGTTTCTGTTTCTCTTTCCTATCTCGTTTCCTTTGTCTCTTCTCCAACCTCTCTCTTTTCTTTCTGTCCCTGACTTGTTTCGCCCTCATTTTGTCACAGTATTGTTCGAAGCCATCGATATCGTTGTCACTCGATGAATTACCAATGTACTTGCTCAACATGAGCTCAATGGCGCCAGACCATTCCTCTATAGCAGTCGAATAAAAGGAAGTTGGGTCACATCCACTCTCCTGCAAATATAGACAATTATTATCTGATTATCATACATTTATATATGAAATAATTATAGGAAAACCTTTGTTAAACTGCAGCTTAGTTAGGAAAGGGCGGATGACAATATCAGTAAGATAAAGGTGAAATTCATCAGTAAGGTAAAGGTGGATGAAAACTTGACTTAGGTAAATGTTGATGAAAGCATCAGTTAGGTAACACGTCGATGAATGCATCAATTATAGGTATACGCACGTTGATGAAAGCATCAGTTAGGTATACGCACGTCGATGAATGCATCAGTTAGGTATACGCACGTTGATGAAAGCATCAGTTAGGTATACGCACGTTGATGAAAGCATCAGTTAGGTATACGCACGTCGATGAATGCATCAGTTAGGTATACGCACGTTGATGAAAGCATCAGTTAGGTATACGCACGTTGATGAAAGCATCAGTTAGGTATACGCACGTTGATGAAAGCATCAGTTAGGTATACGCACGTTGATGAATGCATCAGTTAGGTATACGCACGTTGATGAATGCATCAGTTAGGTATACGCACGTTGATGAATGCATCAGTTAGGTATACGCACGTTGATGAAAGCATCAGTTAGGTATACGCACGTTGATGAAAGCATCAGTTAGGTATACGCACGTTGATGAAAGCATCAGTTAGGTATACGCACGTTGATGAATGCATCAGTTAGGTATACGCACGTTGATGAATGCATCAGTTAGGTATACGCACGTTGATGAATGCATCAGTTAGGTTGGTATACGCATGGAAACACTATCCAACTGACTTACATTGTGATTAAACCAATTGGATGAAATCCTTAAATACGATTTAAATAGTAGCTTAATATTCATGATATTTACCTGGGTGATATTCAGCCTGTTGTTGGATGGTAGAATATTGCAATTAGCCTCCCCTATCTGTACAAAATGTAGAGAAAAAAAAACTGTAATTCTCTTATGACGTTTAATTGAACTTTTGCCTCTTTACATGTTGAAAAATAATAACATCTTACACAGAATGGCATAGAGTACAAACACATTGTAGCTTACATAGAGGATCTGTAAAAGAGTGATTCACGTAAGTCCTTTCCAAAATAACCGTATCAGCTGTGTATGAATACACAGGGCCAAGCCACAAACCATGTCTAATTAAACCAGGGAGGTGTTAGAAATAAATAAACAACTGAGTATGGAGCCTAATTGAAGCTATGAGTTGTATCCTGTAATGATTTTAGTCTACTGTTTCAACCAATTGGTATATACATTAGCATTAACATTGCATAACTACGAATTACGGACTCTCTCGGCGTGTGCTTACCCTTATGTGATCCCACCCCTCTTATTTACCCCCCACCCTACTGCCCTCATATAACTATTGTAATTCCATCCGTCATATTTTTTTTCAATTACATTTTAAAGATGACGCGACGAGGGTGTCGCAGTCAATAGCACCATTTTGATAACATATATTCTGTTGCATTACTTTTCGCTCCTCCAATTGTTCTAAAACAGGAAAACAATGATAACTTTATTCATATAGTCCTTGCTAATGATAACCATATAAGACTCGTAAAAACACTGTGATCTATGGTTCTGAAGATTTGGCATTTCATTCTATTTTTTAATCTAAAATCAAGGTAGGCTATAGCTGTAAAGATTGTCGGCTAAGCATATATCACTTGAAAGTACTCTTGATGTTCTTGTCGTCATCTGAAAATCTTCTCAATTGTGAAATATTCAGCATCCCTTTGGGAACGTTAACTAAACTTGGCTTAAAGAGGCAATGAATAGGCCTGCCATCAATCACACCAATTCCCCAGAATATATTGAGAGTGAGTTACATCCGCAGTCTGAGAGTATCTCCCTCTCTATAACAACCCTCTGAACAAACCAACCAACGTTTAATGCGGTGATTTGTTCGAAGGAACAAGGAAACGGTGCTCAAAAGGGAACAAATATAAAATATCACGTAGGGGTCTCTGTGGAATGGGTTGGGTGGGTGGGGGAGGGTGGGTGGGTGGGGGAGAAAGTGAGGGTTGAGAGGGAGGGTTGGGGAGGATCAAAACGAGATAAAGGGAGTGATTACGTACCGTTCTAAAGAATGTTTTGTTGAAGTTAATCAGACGAGGTGGTAACACATCATCATATTCTGTGCATTCAATATCTTCTGACACTTCGAAATTGGGCATATCCCGCACAGCCTCTGTTATGAAATATAGACAGCGACTTCGCCCAGATTTCTATATGCAAATAAATACACACGACGGAGATATATGTTGATATTTGCTCATTTTTTTCTCTTATGTACAGTGCTTGTAATATATATTTCTTTTACGATGTTTATGTATTTTCACTTTTTCATGGCATAGTTAAAGAATTTCATTAGAATTAGTCCTAGAGACTCGCTGCCCCCTTCCCACCTTCAATTTACACATATAGGTGAAACTAGCATCCGAAGTGTGTGAAGTTTCTAACAATTATGGCAGTTATAATGTCAATGGGCAGCGGTCACAGCTGATACGATGGCCCCTTAATTAGGGTCTGTGGTTAAAAACGAGCATCTTCATAATTTAGTGGGGGGGGGGGGGGGGCTGGGAATCTAATAGAACACTTAAGATTTCAAATGCCCTGCTTACTTTCCACATAAGACCCCAACTTTTTTTAAATATATTTACATACCTTAGCTATGGACGAATCACTGCAAATTCCATCCTCCGTTGTGGCGTTGTTTAAGGCGTCCAACCCCGAGACCTAACAATGGAAAAGGAAATTTATTTATATATATATATAAATATAGATACCATATATATACCATATATATACCATGTATTTATACCATATATATACCATATATACCATATATATACCATACATATACCACATATATACCATATATATATACCACATATATATATACCATATATATACCATATTTTCTACCATGAAATGGGTGGGCTGGGATGTCGTCATGGTAGAGGTTCTTCAAAAGGTTTATAACCTTATTGTGGATATCTCCTTGAGTTGGGATGCAGTTGATATATTTGCTTATAGCTGTTTAATGTTCTCATCAGTAAGAATTTCATAATCTTGCAATTTGTTTATAAGAAAATTATCTTCCTCAATGAATGAGTTACCGCACTGAGAAAGAATTTCTTTTATTTTTATTATTATTTTCAGTCAGTTAGTTTTTAGAATATTGAAACATATATTGGGATGATCATACTTCTAAAATACCAGCACTTACCCCTCCCCCCTTCCCAAACCCCGCCCATAATGATATTTACATATATTCCAATGATGACTGGTGACTAAGAACACTGTGTTAGAAAGAGCTTAAAAAAAGGAGAAGTGTTTGTAGCCTATATGACTTACTCTACAATGTTCAGCGTGTTCTGATGCAGCTGACGATATGTCTTTTATCTGTTCGTACAAATCATTTATATCGCCATTCCATACATGACAACATGACAAAGTTATAGTCTCGAATAACAAAACGGCCGTTAGAAGATGGAGTGCCCAATCGGAAATACCCATTTCATCAAAGGTGTTGTCTTCCTCTGAAGAAAAAGGATTAACATGGGATGAACAATCACTTAATGACGGATAAACTTCCCTCGGTAAAGTTTAGAGTTTCGGAGGAAGAATTATAATAATAATAATATAATAATAAATTATAAATAATAAAAATTATATTGGTCCGAAAATCTTATTTGTCTTGACTTTCGTAAGAGGCATTGCAGGTAGTCAAGGAAAGCCAGACTACATGGAGTTGTTTTGTCTAGAATTACGTCATAGAGTGTCCAGCTGGTTTATGATATTTGCGAAATTAAAAATTAAAACCCACTCGTGGATTTTGGGGTGATATCAAATTGAAGTTTTTATAAATCTACGCAGGTCGACAAAAGAGAAAGAAACCCTTCAGATTGTCCACTCGAGTGTGTATCAGCACGTCAAACAATAGCAGCCATTGTTTTACGACTCGTTGTCAGACAACGTCACAATCATAACAACTTCTTCAATTTTCGATTTCATTTTGAGTTTTCATAACTTTAAAATCAATAACGGAAATAGAAACAAGGGAATGAGAATGTCAATCAAATAGAAATAAATAAATTAATAATATTAATAAATAATTAATAAAATAAATACATATATATATATATATAAATAAATATATATATATATATATATATAAATAAATATATATATATATAAATATATATATATATATATATATACAAACGAAGCCGTTTCAAGGACCAACAACACTTAAACACTGTACAACTTACATAACAATGGGTAAGTTATGTCCTGATAAAAACGTATTTGCCGCGACGGCGTATCATTGTGGAACATGACATTGTATCAATATGATGAACAGTACAGCAACAGGCGAACTAGCGGGTGACTTAGCTAGATGCTTCATCTAAGCTCGACTAAGTTTTGATGAATACGGTATATAACTAAATAAAATAAAATATGCATTTCAACCCTGCCTGCTGGTCAGTGATATTTGAAATTAAATTCGGGTTCATATTTTCAGATTCAAACACTTCAATAACCAAGTATTTTGTTATGCAAATTGTAGCATTAAAACATACATCGACACACATATTAACAGTTACACATACACGCACAGTATATGTTTAGTTATTTAGAGTGTTAACTATCTTTGATTCCAAATATGGGAAGCAACTTTAATTTATAGTTTATAATTAAATGTTTGCTTCTCTCCTAGACTTACCTTTGACAATATCTGAAATGTTATCAATGAAATTAGTTTACTCGTTGTCGTTACTGAATAGAAATGGCAGATAGCTTGAATCGAGAAAGTTTTTCGAATGTGATGGTTTGTGAAAAGAATCATATTATATAGCCAAAAGATTAAGGAGTTTACTCTCAGTATTGGTTTTCGTGGTTTTGATATTTCTGAAATCTGAAATCTGAAAGTACAAATGGATTTACAACATTGCAAACATGTAGCTAATAATTACAGTTACAGATAAGAAGTCCAATCTGAAAATGATCCTCACATCAAGTGGAACTTGTTGAGTTTTGGAGTGGCCTTTATTTAAATATAATTATAACGACTGTATCAAACAGAGTTGTTGAAAGTGAAGATACGCAATTTCAACCACGGGACTTTTCACGAAAGCAAGAAACTAAAAATAGTTGAAGGGCAACAAAGTAATTTGTAAATCGAATTGCAAAGAACTGATTTGATTGGTAGATGAAGCAACTTTTTTAATGCCATCAAAACGGATGGTTTCTCATATACCTGAATTGATTTAGAAATGATTCCATCAATTCAAGTGCAGGAAAGACTGGCTTTGTATACCTGAACATTGTACATTTTTACATGTGTCAATGGTTCACTATTTTCAGTGACCATTCTGTTACGTCACATTTGCATGACTTCAATGTTCAATTAACTACTATTTTTTTGTTCCCAAAGGGTTGCCGTTCATCTCAGTGAAACGATTGGAATGCCTTTTGTTTAATGTTTCGAATGGATTATAGTAATCGTATGTAAATCTTGTCACGTTCATCATCCGACTTTAACCACACTGTTCAATCCTCAACTTTAGCACTGATATGTAACTTAGCTAAACATTGGACAATGGAAGTGAGCAATTTATTTTTTAAATTCGTGGTATATACACTGAAACATTGCAATATTAACAGAAAAGAAATTTAGTAAGTAAACATCGAAAAAAACCCACATATTTGCATCTGGAGATATTAACATATATACATTTTACGGTATAGGTCTTTACATCCTAAAACTAAATCGGTAGTGCAGACAATAGTATTCCCAGTTGGCGTATTATATATCGCTGATATAATGTCGTGCTTGTTGAAAATCAGATCAAAATCACATTAACATGGAAACTTAAAAGGTTTGCACAACTGACAAAGTAGAACCATAGGTATGTATGTAACACTGAAATGTTTATTAACCAGATAGATCTGAAACACTGAAATGTTTATAACCAGATAGATATGTAATACTGAAATGTTTATAACCCCATAGGTCTATTACACTGAAACGTTTATAACCACATAGATCTGTAACAATGAAATGTTTATAACCAGATAGATCTGAAATACTGAAATGTTTATAACCAGATAGATATGTAACACTGAAATGTGTATATTAATGCATATATCTGTAACACTGAAATGTTTACATCCACATAGATCCGTTACACTGAAATGTTTATAACCACATAGACTCTATAACACTGAAGTGTTTATAACCAGATAGACATGTAACACTGAAATGTTTATAACCACATAGATATGTAGAACTAAATGTTCATAACCAGATAGGTATGTAACACTGAAATGTTAATAACAACATATATCTATTACACTGAAATGTTAATAACCACATAGATATGTAAAACTGAAATGTTAAAAATCACATAGATATGTAGAACTAAATGTTGAAAACCACATAGATCTGTAACACTGAAATGTTTATAATCAGATAGGTAAGTAACACTGAAATGTTTATAACCACATATATATATAATACTGAAATGTTAATAACCACATAGATCTGTAACACTAAAATGTTTATAATCACATAGATATGTAGAACTAAATGTTCATAACCAGATAGGTATGTAACACTGAAATGTTAATAACAACATATATCTATTACACTGAAATGTTAATAACCACATAGATATGTAAAACTGAAATGTTAAAAATCACATAGATATGTAGAACTAAATGTTGAAAACCACATAGATCTGTAACACTGAAATGTTTATAACCAGATAGGTAAGTAACACTGAAATGTTTATAACCACATATATATATAATACTGAAATGTTAATAACCACATAGATCTGTAACACTAAAATGTTTATAATCACATAGATATGTAGAACTAAATGTTCATAACCAGATAGGTATGTAACACTGAAATGTTAATAACAACATATATCTATTACACTGAAATGTTAATAACCACATAGATATGTAAAACTGAAATGTTAAAAATCACAAAGATATGTAGAACTAAATGTTGAAAACCACATAGATCTGTAACACTGAAATGTTTATAACCAGATAGGTAAGTAACACTGAAATGTTTATAACCACATATATATGTAATACTGAAATGTTAATAACCACATAGATCTGTAACACTAAAATGTTTATAATCACATAGATATGTAGAACTAAATGTTCATAACCATATAAATCTGTAACATTTCAATGTTTATAGACGCATAGATTTTATTACTGAATGTTCATAACCACAATGATTTATTAGGTTAATTGAATTGTACAATAATAGCTGGTCCGAGTGATGCCCAACCCAAAACGCCACTTTAAAGTAATTTATCGTAACTTCAGATTGCGAAATAAAATGATAATAACGGAATAAATTAGCAAATTTGAACTGATAACAAGGAACGTAAATAACTCTTGTCAAAACTCCATTTCCTGGTACCTATGACAGTTTTGTTCATCACTGCAAGTTCATTAAAACTCAGCCTATGGGTTTAATTATACTTCTTAATTAAATATAATAGCGTATAACATTTAATGTTATGTAACTGGCTCATAGCCCCTTTGAACAACTTTGTTGATATTGGCGCTATATAAATGTGATTGATTGATTGATGGATTGATTGATATAGACATTTATCCCAAGTTCTCAAGTCTACTTTTCATATAAATAATATATTATTTAACGAAACGCGTTACAGGCAAATCTAGTAGGATGGGATGTTGCGAAGATACTGTGTAAGGGTAGAGACAGAGGGAACTTGGGAGTCAGTTCTCGCAAGGAGCAAATATCTTCGGCTGGGAAAACGTAAGGTACATAAAAAACAGCGGAACTGAGGTTTGGAACTCCAGAGCTAACTTTAAGTTTGAAAATGTTATGAAATAGTGATGACAGGGAAATATCTCTAGAGGCGGCTACAGTGGCGGAGCGTCCATACAGTCAGGGGGTAGATGCCCCCCCCCCCCTGACGGACTCAAATGGACTGCTGGCGCCCTTTTCAGCTTTTTACCACTTTTTATTTATTTTTATTTTTTTATTGACTTTTTTATTGCGCTCTCATCTACCTATTGTCATTTGTCACATTTTGTTGGTGTATAATTTTCTGACAATATGTGGTATTGTTGGCATTTACAGGTCCAAAATACCTAATAGGCACAACAGGCATTGTGTCAGGGCTGCGAAAACATGAGCACCCACAAAGATACCACAGGGATTGTGATGAAGCGCATGTACTTTCAACACCCATATAAACTTCCGAGTTATCACAAATGGCGATGATACCTTTTTATTCTTTGTTTATCTGCAAATTCGGCGATCTAGAGAGTATCATTACTTAAAATAATTCTGTACACTTCGCGCCAACCTGTGGTGGCGCTCCGCTTAGATAGTGTCGAAAGCACCCCTACAGACCATTCTCGCCCCCCTTGACCAATACCCATAGCTCCGCTACTGGGCGGCTAGTCAATTGCGTCAAGTTGAAGGGACAAAATATGATTCATTACAAAATGACCGTGTTCCAAGTGGACATACCTCGAGGATTGTTCGCTGTATGTGTCTAAATGATTATATTTACTTTGGTATCGCATCTACAACACAATCATTCAGTAGTTTCAAATATCAGACAACTTTTAAGATGATTTGGCATAAACATTATGTATACATATATACATACACACATACTCACCTCCACAATAATATTGGGACCAGTAACTTGGTACGTTTTGCATCAACAATTGTTGGACCTGATTTGTGGGACCAGAATGTACACCTTATGTGTGTGACCTTAAAAACACACCTTTGTGGGACCAGTCCAAATATGTGGGACCACAAAAACACACCTAAGAAACATTATTTGTGGGACCAGACCAAATTGTGGGACCAAAAAAACACACCTGAGAAACATCATTTGTGGGACCAGACCAAATTGTGGGACCAAAAAACACACCTGAGAAACATCATTTGTGGGACCAGACCAAATTGTGGGACCAAAAAAACACACCTGAGAAACATCATTTGTGGGACAAGACCAAATTGTGGGACCAAAAAAACACACCTGAGAAACATCATTTGTGGGACCAGACCAAATTGTGGGACCAAAAAAACACACCTGAGAAACATCATTTGTGGGACCAGATAAAACATGTTTCGAACTAAATTTGCGGAATCACACCCAATATGTGGGACCACAAATCATGCTGTTCCAACATGTCTGGGACCAAAAGCAGACCTTTCAAAAGGTTTGGGTACCAATCCCAAAATGCAGGATTAACTCCTTTTTGGGACGTACCATCAAATGAACACAAATACCGAGTCTCTGTCTCTAAGACAGAAATTAAAGGAGCTTTGGTAGTTGAAAGATAAATTATACATAAGTTTCTGTACTGTTTCCCCCGAAATCAGCAATAGATATTCATCCTGCGAATATTTTCCCCCAAAAAACTGCCTCAGCAATAGCAATTTCCAACAGGAATTTCTTTAATCGGCAGAAAAAACGGTATATATATGAATTTTTCTTAAGTTGACATCCCAGCTCAATAAGTTGGAGGAATACTGTACAGGAAGTAAGGAACACGTTTATCTCTCATAACTACCTATCCTCCTTTAGCCATTCAGATGTGTCAATTTAAGGAACTGAAAATATGTTAGGAAAAGAACATTTTCAATTTTTCACACTTGTCCTTATCTTTCAGTCTGCACTGCATATAATTTGACAAATTGACCAGAGTAATTCACTTTTCATTCAGTTTGAGTTTGAACTAATACCTTTTCATGCACAACAAACTTGGCATCAAGGTATTCTAATTCAAAGTATTTCTCTGTTTAATTGATACATCAGAATAACTGCTGTTTGGTTAAAAGAACTTTTTAAGAAATAATGCTTAAGTTTTTTTTCTATTAGTAGTGCTCAACAAGGATAGCAGCTTTATATGTATTCATACTGAGCAGAATCAACAATGTTGTCAGTTTGCACTAACATTTACAGTAGGCTCAAATGAGCACAGAAAATGTGGGACCAACCAACTATATATATGTGTATATATATATATATAAATATATATATATATATACATATTTAAAGCGGAAGGCCCGGGTTCGAATCCCGGTGGAGGCTCGAAGTTTTTTCACTGTTCTGGATTTTCCTTCACATTAAGTTTTCAACGTGGACACCCTAATCAACTAGGCCGTGGACGCTGATTGTATGTCCAGAGGTTCGAAACAGGTCAGGAAGGTCGTAATTCCACTGTAGGCGTTTGACACCTGTATCGACCAATACTAGTTCTGTTCGTGGTGACATATTTTGCCTTACTCTAGAGATCAAATCATGATGCTAACCAACTCGAAAATCATTTGTAATTCCTAAAGCCGGATATATATTATATATATATATAGTTAAAGATAATTCCTGGCCTAGCATATCCCCCCACAGAATTATTTAAGAAATACTAAGGATGACAGCTTTTTATATATTTCATATTGGGCAGAAGCAACTGTGTTGTCTGTTACCCCTTTCATTTACAGTATAGGCTTCAATGAGCACAGAAAATGTGGGACTAACTTCCTGCTGTTGGTTAAAAGGATAAATCCTGGCTAACTTGCACTTCTTGTTTGATATACCCACCGAATCGTTTTACAATTAAAATCTGCTTAGTTTTACTCAATTAGTATAGTTATAACAGGGGTTGCAGCTTTATATACTACATACTGGGTAGAAGCAACTGTTATGTCTGTTCCCACTATCATCTACAGTACAGGCCCTAATGAGCACAGAAAATGTGGGACCAACCTGCCAAATAACCTGCTGTACTGTATATATAGTAAAAGATTATTCCTGGCCTAGCACTTCCTGTTTTATATACCCACAGAACTTTTTAAGAAATAATAATAATAAGTTTTTTTTTTCTATTAGTAGTCCTCAACAAGGATAGCAGCTTTATTTGTATTCATACTGGGCAGAAGCAACAATATAGTCAGTTTTCACTAACATTTACAGTAGGCTCAAATGAGCACAGAAAATGTGGGACCAACCTGCCAATAACCTGCTGTAAAGGTCAAAGAATAACTCCTGGCCTTTCATATTTTATATTAATCCCACAAAATTGTTTTACAAAAAGCGGCTTATAGCTTTACTCAATTAGTAGTCCTTAACAGGAGTTGCAGCTTGACATGTACTACATAACGGGCATAAAGCAACTATTATGTCTGTTCCCAATGACATTTACAGTAGGCCCTAATGAGCACAGGAAATGTGGGACCAACCTGCCAATAACCTGCTGTATATATATATATATAAGATAATTCCTGGGCTAGCACTTCCTGTTTAATATCCCCACAGAATTGTTTAAGAAATAAGGCTAAATTTCGTTTTATTAGTAGTCCTCAACAGGGTTGACAGCTTGTTATGTATTTCATACTGGGCAGAAGCATCTGTGTGCTCCTCCACCCCTCACTTTTATTCACTTTTTGGCTACTCAATTAGTAGTCCTTATCATGGGTGGCAGCTTTATATACTCGGCAGAAGCAACAATGTCAGTTTCCACACACATTTACAGTACGATCTAATAAGCGCAGAAAATGTGGGACCAACCTGCCAATTTATTTAGTTCATTTAAGGATAATTCCTGGTTTTGTCTTCATGTTGAATATACCCTTTAAAAACAAATTGCAAAAAAAAAAAAAAAGCTAGGTTTTTAATTTTAATTTTCAGGTTTACAGACTTGTTCAGGGCCAAGGCCTTCTCACACGACTTTACAACTTAACCCTGGTCATTGGTAACTTGTCACACCTACACACCAAAGTGTGTACAATTCAATCTATCTCTCCTGGGGCACCACAGTGCACCACAACCATGTGTCCCCCGGGGGACGTCCCATAGGGTGCAGCCACAAACCGGCGCAAACAACTATATTTACAAGTTACCTCGCAAGTCCCCATTTATACACCTGGGTGAAGAGAGGCAATGGAGATAAAGCGCCTTGCCCGTGGACACAACGTAATGATCTGGCCAGGGCTCGAACCTGTAATCCTTAGAACGCAAGTCCACTGCCCACTTGACCACAACGCCCTCCACAGGGGTTTAGGATATGCCCTTGATTTGAACACAGAAATTTTGGTTCCCCCATGTGCCCCCCCCCCCCCCCCTCGCTTTCATGTACTTTTTGGCTACTCAATTGGTAGACCTTATCAAGGGTGGCAGCTTTATATACTGGGCAGAAGCAACAATGTCAGTTTCCACACACATTTACAGTACGATCTAATAAGCGCAGAAAATGTGGGACCAACCTGCCGACATATTTAGTTCATTTAAGGATAATTCCTGGTCTTGCACTTCATGTTGAATAAACCCTTTTAAAACAAATTGCCAAAAAAAAGAGCTAAGTTTTACTCAACTAGGAGTCCTAAACAGGGGTTTAGGATATGCCCTTGAACACAGAAAATTTGGTTCCCCCATGTTCCCCCCACCCCCAATTTCATGTACTTTTTGGCTATACTCAATTAGTAGCCCTCATCAAGGGTGGCAGCTTTATATACTGGGCAGAAGCAACAAATTTGTCAGTTTCCACTAAAATTAACAGTAGGCTCGAACGAGCACAGAAAATGTTGGACCAACCTGCATATAGTTAAAAGAATAATTCCTGGGCTTGCACTTACCCTTTTAAAAAAAATTGCAAAAAAGCTTAACATTTTTCTCAAGTAGAATTCCTTAACAAGGGTTTACAATATATGCCCCTGAGCACTGAAAATGTGTTTCCCTCATGCTTCTCCCCTTTCTCATGTACTTTAAGGCTACTGTATAACAGTATGTATAATAAGCACTATACAACAGTAAATTTATCCCAACCTTGTACGATATTGTAGGACTGGAAAACTCTTGAGATATTGACTGGAAACCATAGTTTTCAATAATAATAATATATAGCCAACATGCTTGTTAAACTGTGAGACCAAACAGGCATGAACAATATAGGGCATGGTACAGTTTAGTGTACCCCATGCCACCCACCCCCCCCCCCCTCTCTAACTCTCTGGTGGAAATAAACCATGGCATTACACTGCATGCAAGGACTGCCAAAAACTTCAGAGGAAGTTTACCTTCATACTTTTTTTTCCCTTCCACTAAAATAATTCAAAGGCATACTGTAAAACCTAGATAGTACAGGAAACAACATTGATGATCTGTTATTTTTGTAGTATATGCTGGAAACAAAAATTGTACTGAAATTCAGCCCAATGATGTGAATTGGCAATACATCTATAATTAACACACTTCTTGAATACTGAACATTATATTATAGATTAGTATGGCAAGAGAGTGAAATCAGTGGAAATTCTTCTATGAGAACATTTCTAGGTAAGTAATTTCTTTCTCAACTTTAAATGTGTACCAACAAGTGCAAAAGTGACTGGAGAAAATATATATCAGAATCAATAGTCTGCATGTAAATGCAGTCCATTTGCACACTAATTATAATTAGTCAAGATTACTTAGCTACTACCTTCAATTGTTCTCCAACAGTCTTTATCCAAAGAGAGTTGAAACAGTTTTCAAATTAATCTAATGGCCTGCAAATTAGAAGCTTCTTCTAAACTGTTTCCACAGTTACTAATCTCAGACTCTATGATTCAGTTATTTAGGTTACTGAACACATGTACAGTATGCATACTCCACAGACACTGTGATGAAAAACTATTCAGAAAACATGGGAACTACAAAACCCTAAAAAAAAAAACATGTGTAAATAAAATTAAGTTTATTGTTATATTTTACACTTTTTACTATACACATACTGTAATCTGTAAACTGTAAACTACAATCGCTCAGTGACTTTTGATTCTCCCACAGGACCCATTACCACTAAAGTCAAGAAAATGTGACCTTAAAGGTAAGCAAATATAGAGAAACAGTTACCAAGAAGGGCAGACAATTTGACCTTTGGGGTTCACATTGGCTTTTTTTCTGCAGAAGAGGATTCCAGTATATACGCCTACTACATGCAATATCTAAGGCCCACTATATTTAGTTGTATCATGTATGCAGTATGGAGCTACTTAACATTGGTAAAAATGTCTTTATACAGGTAATTGTACACAATTAACTGCAGGCATACTGTGATATTCATGGTAAAGTATGGCAGTTGTATGAAGCATGTGACTGCATACATGTGTACAACAGGTACAGTAAACACAATATAGAGAAGTCTTTTTTTTTTTGGTTCTCAAATTTGTCTTAATTTGTATCACAACAGCTTGCATTATATAGTCTATGTACACTTCAAAGGTTCTTATTTTTTGGTTTTGCATATTAGAAACAGAAATGTGAACAGGTGTCTTAATCAAATCTTTTGATGTGAAATTGCAGTGAGGAGAAAGCTATAGTTAAAGATTCCTTGGTTTTTAAATTTCAATCGAAAATTCTTATTGATAGAAATAATAATATCAGTTTCATTCCAATTACTTAAGTTTGGGACATCAAGTTAGAAATGATGTGTGCTCGTATGGCATTCTCTTCCTTTCAAATAAGAGTTAACTTCCTTTATTCCAATCGAATAGTCTAATACAAGCTGTGACAACATGTGGGATGAAACTAAAGCAAAACATGGTGCACCTTTGTATGCTAGATACCAACTCCATGAGCAGCTTCTACTTGTCACTATCACAATTCATAACATTGGCCATACTTCCAGTTTGAGAGAGCTTTTACTAAATTTTCAAAACAGCCTCTGTAGACCTCAAGTGGCCATCAAAAAGCTTTCAAAAACTCATTTCATAAATGCCCCCCCCCCCACACACATATAAGCCGCACAATTGATAATATACACACAAACTTTTGCAATGTAGTGTCCTATTCCCAGACATGATTGAAACATCCCCCCCCCCCCTCTGGAACCAACCACTTCAAATGAGGTTGCCTTTAAAGTGATTTAGCTTTCAAATGTGAGATATCAGCTCACCTTAAATGACTAATGAGAAACAATAGAGACAGGGAAAATATAACACATATTAATTATAGTTGACACCCTTTTTGAAAGCTGGTGGCACCATTCCAACTTCTTCATTCAACTCAGCTACTGTATATACCTACGTTTCCGGATATGCTATGTGATCTATGTTTATGGAACATAAATTGTCAAGTTATCTTTTAATCAAGTCATTTTTATGTTATATTCACATTATAAAATATTTGTAATTTTGTAATTGCCTGTTGTGTGTCACGCTGTAACGCTATGCTAATTTGAATTTTCATTTCATGATTAATGTATTTTTAACAAATTTCCACATCTAAGATCAAAGACTGATGCTAGGGACCATCAGAACGATCTACTGCAAGTACCTTCAAAGCACCACTGAAACATGACAGTGTGCCGCTCTACATAGACTTTGCATTGACATTTCAATTGTCACGCTGTAACGTTACATTGAGTAAGATTTTATTGCATATTTAAATTAATTGCCAAACAATTTTCACAAATTAGGTGTCATATAAGACTTTGCAGAAAGCAACAAAAGAGTTTCCAATATGGTAGCTGTTTAAACTTCACAGAGTTTTGGGTATACATGTTTGTGCAAAAAACTCTTGTTCATTTTACGTCACACTGTAACAAGGATGATTTATTAATCATATTTCATAAATACGATAGATGGATCAATGATTCATAGTTAATTTTTATACCTGTTTATCAAGAACATAGTTACAGTAGTTATTTTGTATTATTTTATTGCTGATAAATAAATAAGTCTTTGTGAAAGAACCATATGAATATTGAACAAGCCTTCTGATTGTCACACTGTAATGCTTTGAACTTGCCCCTAAGCAAAGACATGCAATTGAGTTTACTACAGGTAGTTGTTTGGTGGAATTATAATTGTTTTGCACTTTGACAAGAGTTGACGCTCGAAATGCTTTATCACCTCTGTACCCCACTAATAACAAATAAGAAGATACATTTTCATTTCTGTATATATATCGGGTGCATGTCCAGGTGGGAGGGGCGTTTGGAGAGTCCCCCACCCCCCCCCCCCCCTAAAAAAGGGAAAAAGAAAAAAGGAAGAAGCAAAATGGGGAAGGCAAACAAATGGGAAAGGAGGAAAAGAAAAGAATGGGGGAAGAGGAAAGAAAATAGGATAAAGAGGTCAATTATATGATCATTAGGTCATTTAACATGATGGTTGTATAGGTTACAACATGTACATGTACATGATCATCATGGTATCAAAGGGGAATATATAGCGGTGAGTCATATACGGATGGTGCTAATATCTGTACTAAACCATATAGCTTCTATTACAGGGAAACTGGGCAGGCCCCTGGACCCAAGGCCACCATGCGCAAAGCAAGAGTTAACAAAACAGACAGTCTCCTGATGGTCTCCTCTTTAAAAGTCACTGAGAACCCTCCTTTTACTAAAAGCTGTATTCACCACTGAAACTAAGGGTGTACAGTATATTTATGGATCTTATATTTGGGGTAGGAGTGCACTGCCTTTGAAACCATTTTAGACTTTTGATATTCAAAAGAACTGAAATCTTTACAGCGTTTTGGAAGAGTTAAAAGCAGTCGCGTACTAAGCTTGGACAGAGGGGAAATCTGCCCGACTACCAAAGTCAAAGTCATGAGTGGCAACTTTTCCGTGCCCTATATATATATATAAATATATACTGCTGAAGAAAGAACTTGGGAGTTCTTGTTTTAATTCCAATCTGTTCGTTCGTAGATCATTGAAATTGATTTCTGAAAGGGTTACATTTATATAGGACAAATGGATTCAATAGTAAGTTGATACCTACCTCCCCCACCCACCCAGGCTTCCCCACCTACCCAGCCCCCCCCCCCCCAAAAAAAGGAAAAAAGATGGGGACAGGGCCACTCATTGACGTAACAAAAATCCAAACATGTTCGGTAGCAGATTATGAAGAGACATTGAAAGTTCCCCAGCATCTTACTCCATAATGATCAAAATTGCACTATGTCACATAAATAAGAAACAACATTCGATATCATCATTTTCAATATGTCCTTTACTGTTATTCTGTGATACACATGGAAGTGTAATTTTTTGTGAATTTTCTCATGAAATTTTGATGATACAAGACAAAATATCCAGTATATGTGTGAATGGCTAACAATTGATTCTTATATTGACATTTTTTCCACCGAAACCCCTACTCTACTGAAATTCAAATCCGTTTGGTGTTCACATGAACAATGCAAGTATGGTCATGACCATCAATATTTACCTAGTGGCCGTGAAATACCCCAATCAAGAAATTCATGAGCCTAGTCTTTGATCTCCTTTTATAATGCATGCTTTCATGATTTATTTTAAGCCGAAACGAGTCTAGATCTACTTCCATGACAAACTTGTTTTACAGCAAAACTTTATATATATATATTTTTTTAAGTTGAAATTTCGGGTATGGATGCATGGCAATTTTTGACTTACATATATATATATATATATATATATATATATATATATATCTATATATATATACATATATATATATATATATATATATATATATATATATTTATATTCATGATATTCAACATAGCTTGGGAGATCGTAAACGACAGCTTTATCTCTAAATTGACATTGTGTTATTTTCTGGCTAAACCTTCCATTCCTCTAGACACCGGATCACAATAGATATAGGGTCCATTAATCAGTGTTATTATTGCTCAGTTTTGTGCCGTTGACTAGTTCACTATAGTCTGTGGGTGCATATTGGTTGTTTGTTGTGTTTGTATTTCTTAAAACTGAAGATTATTGTATTCTTCGCTCACAAGTATCCGTACAAAATGTTCTTGTTTCCGAGAGTTTAATACGAAAAACATGTGCTAATTTGTTCATGGAAATACATTTGCCTAACCACCCTATGCAATACGTTGTTAGTATTGTTGCGAATCCTCTTCATGAGGGAAGCGGTGAGAATCAGGGCCGGATTTAGACATGTGGAGACCCGTGGGCAACCTTCAGTGGTGGAGGCCCCCCCCTCCAGTGATCGCCGTCCTGGGGGAGGTGTGTAAGGGCAGGGGTATTGGATTTTTTCCAATAATTAAGGGTTCTTGGATGCGAAATGGTGCAGTATTTTGTGATTTCTGAAGTAAATTTTGTGATTTCTGAAGAATTTTCATTACGGTATGTAGGCCTGTTTGAGATAGGAGGCTAGTATTTTCGTCGACGCTCGGGCGCTTTATTTCTATTTTTCAGGACGGTTTAGGCAATTTGGGTTTTCTGGAAACTGCAAAATGTTTTCAAAATCAAGGTTAGGGTTATAAGAATATCAGGTCAGGGTCCATTATAAGGGGATGTGGAGCATTTTCTTTCATAATCCGACGTCAAAAATGACTAAAGTTATCTAGAAATTGGGTTCTGGAGAAAGGGGGTGTTGTCCCATTTCCAAGAATTTGATCGGTCTGCATATGCTAATTATCCCGGAAAACCGAAAAAACTCACACCCCGGGCCTAAACTTGCTTTTAGCTGGACTGGACTAACATGATTCATGACGAACATGTTAATGCCAATTGCCAACTGCCCAGACGCGCACGGGCCTGTGTATGTGTGTGTAGAGGGGGTGAGAAGACAGTTGTTTCATCATTGCACATGAAAAGAATCAATTAGCAATACCTGTCTGAAACCTAGCGGGAGGTAATGACAGGCGCACTGTAAGGGTGTACTGAAATGTTTCAACCAAAACCATTAACCTAGTTCTAAAGAAAATAGACGTTGAGATTGATGACTTTGGATATTAGGCCAATCATGTTTGTCTGCCGACGTGTGATTTGCAATAACGGGAAAACAACCACTTAGCTGTTTCTACCATTCACAAAGAGATACAATTAAAATTGAATATGACTTCAAGCGTATGCATGGCGTAAGCCGCGCGCAGTATGATTTTGATTGATGATATTTGTCAGCCTACATTTAATTTTTTTTCTTCAAATTTCCCCTTATATATATTTTTTTCATGAAGTATGTGGAGGCCCCTTGTTGTGGAGGCCCGTGGGCAGCTGCCCACGTTGCCCATTGGTAAATCCGGCCCTGGTGAGAATAGCGCTGCTACATTACATTAAAGGTAGAGAAGCGTTCATAAAAACACATTAGCTACACTTCAAAATCACTGAATATGTTTATACTTCGTAGTCTTCAAGAAGGACCTTTGTAAAGTCGAATGTTCATATGAGTTGACGTTATGGGACGTGTCCCCTTACGACCTTCCGTGTGTAGAGGTAAAACCCGTATATAAACGTTATTGGAATGACAGGGAGGGGCGCCGGGTTGTGGGGGGGGGGCTAAGCTTGATACACCGTTACTGTAAGTCTATAAGAGCTCACATGCTCCTAACCTAACAGCAAGCATGTCACAAATGAGGCATTTTAGTAATAAACGTAGTGTCACGTGCTTCTGGCACGAGGCCATGACCTGTACGAGGCTATGAGTGTTGGCCATTTTTATATGATAAGCTATATCGGTAACTCGTTATTAGAACTACGAGAACTATCGGTAAATCGTTATTAGAACTATGAGATCTAATTTGAGGGCAATTTCTGACACATTCACGTATATAGCTGGAACCTAGTTCCCTGTTTATCGTATACGTAAATGATTACACAGTTATCAATCAAACATGGCATAGAAAGAAAGAACAGTAACAGCATTGCATAGAGAGAAAAAAAACACATTAACATGGTAGTTGATTTATAGGCAAACAATGTATTTGTTAGAAACATATGTGCGCAACACTTACAAACTTAAAAACGTCTAAAAAACATATTTCCCTCACCTTTACTATACATAAGGAGTATTGCACATACATCGCACACTCATTAAATAGATATCTATATATATCAGCTCAGCCCTGTGGAGAAGTCCACCATCCACTATTATTTTAAAATCCCGCGGTTACACGCAATTAAACTGCTATTGTATACAGCCAATGTTGACATTATATTACATATTTACAGCATATACAGAACATTGTTGAGTTACACAATGGTGTGCAGCCGTACACATTAGCCTATCTTAATATCATGATTATTATAAAGATGGAAAATTATGTAATATCAACTTCAGAAATCAGCTATGCGATATTTTCTACAGAAATCATGATTTCATATTTTATCTAAGGCTAATAAAATTAAACTGGAATTGACATGTAATGACATAATAATAGGGTATAGCCACCATGCACTAGACTTGAAATTTTGGTTTCCGAAGGCACATACCCCAGCCATGGATATATCCACTGCTAACCGTCTCCATTAACTTCACTCATTTTTTTCACTTCCAAAAAGGACTGACAGTGTGATGTAATTAAATCAGACAATGTCGGTAGAGAGGTCCGTTCCAACTACTGCATTATGGAAATATTTCCCGTATCTGCGTAATTGACCACTTTTATTTTTAATTCTGTCCACTAATGGACAGTATAGCATCCATTCAAGTCATTTTAGGGTTTTGTTTCTGATTTGAGTTTTATTTTTTATCCCGTTTGTCAGGCGCGTAGCCAAGGGGGGGGGGCGAAGGGGGCAGCCGCCCCCCCCCCCCCCTTGAGCAAATTTAAAAATTTTTTTTTTAATGTTTTTATGATATCGCTAGTATTTTCAAAAGAGAAAATGCTAAAATGCAACTTACAAGGCCTGGGAAGTGCCATTTCCAGCGATCTGGGAGGCATTTACAGCCAAAATTTTCTTGTACGCTTCGCGCCAACCATGGTGGCGCTCCGCTTAGATAGTTTGCAATGCCGAATCTACAGTTTCGCCCCTCCCTTGACAAATTCCTGGCTACGCGCCTGCCGTTTGTCCATATATGAAAGCATGGGTTTATATTGTATACCAATGGACGTAGTGTGGACGTAACAATAGATTCCATTCCGGTGACCATGTGATTTGGCTTTGTTGACCAAACGGCTGAGTCTCGCAAGATATTGAAAGACGTTGTTAGCCAAACTTGCTTTTTTTTTATTAAATCATTTTGCCTTTCCTTTTATTTTTTGCTCCTTTTTTTGTTAAAGGGATCGTTTCGTTTAACATTCTTCAATCTAAATGCTTCAAAATATTTCAATCTAAGGCTTCAATCAAAAGGCTTTACTCTATGACCATTTCAAATGGACAAACATATTAATGATCGTATCATTTTTCCAGAAATTTCATGAACCATAATTTAAAAGAGGTTAAACATTTATTTTCAACAGTTGTATGAAGCTGTCAATTAGTATACTCACACAGGGTTGTTCCAATCACTGAGTAATTCACGTTAAACTTTAAAGTTTTCGTATTCAAACACTTAGGTGCAAGTGAACCGTGCAGATAAAAATGTCAATACAAAATGCCAACTGTTAAATTAATAAAGAAACCAGATGAGATTTCCCTTATTGATGATAAATAGATAACAAATAAATAAACAAATTATGACATTAAACAAACGGTTGAAATTGCACTCATTCAACATTCCTGAACTTCTGCAGTTGCTCTACTTATGACAGTCGTGGACTCCGGTTCTTCGCAGGGGTTTTTGCCCCTTTTGGACATCATGCAGACTTTTACCAAGTGTTTTATGGGTAGCTCCTCGATTTCCCGATACAGACTTTTCAGATAGTCCAGCCACTGATATAGCCCAAACCAGAAAATGATTTCATCCGTGCACTTTTTCTGGTAGAGACAGAAACAATTGTTTGAACGTAAATGTCATATAACATGGTAATTGATAAAGCATGGTTGTTATAGTAAATAGTATGTGGGAATGCATTCCATGGTTGTACAGTCCTCTAGGTGGTACATAAACTCGGCCCCTGTATACACTGCCCGACTCAGCCCGTCGTTAGGTGATATTCATATAGATTGCATATGCTTTATATAGACTACGACGCATCAAGCGTTTGTGAGTTTTAAATTGGGTCGTGAAAACAATGGCGTATTTTGCACAAATTCGCCACATAAACAGTAACAACACTGTTTACTATAGAATTAATGAATGATAAAATGGACAAAATGGCGACAGAGATATTATGGGTCACGCAGTACATGGTACTAATATTCTTGTAATGTTAATCGCATATAATTATATATAAACGCAGCTTATATTATTGTTACACACTGTACACTTACTTTTTGGCTTCCTCGACATTTTATGCGATATGTTGCCTCGTCTTCGACTGGTCCTGCACATGATGCGAGCTGGAACAAATTGAAATTGATACCAGATAAACATAAAATTTGAATACAAATAAATAAAAGGTTCCAGCAGCCAAGAAATGTTCATAAATGATTAACCACAAGCAACTACCTCAGCCAAAACTGCAAATAAACAAAGAACAATAACTTGATCGATTCTTCGTAAGCCATTTTGTTGTCGATATGGATGATTGTGATCTAAAGAAAGGTTCGCGTTCTAACGATATTACTATAAATGCTACCAGAATACTCCACCAATAGCAAAATGAAATTTACACGTGTTGGGGTATTATCAGCTAACGAAAGTCATTATTGTGTCTAACCTATAGATGCCCATAACCGCCATGATTATTGATATTATTTATCTCCGTTTCTAAATTGTTGGTAGTTGTTGGATAACGAACCCGGCAAACAAGAAATAAAGGGGTGCCATCCAGTTCGTGGTATTTAAGACAGGAAGGTTGTCTCCCCCGTCTCCGAGAGTAGGAGGAAAAGGGGTGGGGGTGGGAAGGTGGTGATGTGAATCATGTGACATGTGTGTTTTCTCATGCATCTTCAAGTTTTACCATATGATGGGGATTTTGAGTCTTTGTTAAAATCATTAAGGACCAATTTAACTTGATTTGATCCTCCAATTTCGTTCGGAGGCACGGTTAAGATTTCAGTGTGTGTTTAACCGTCCACCACGCCTGTTCGAACAATACCGTGATACGTGTGGTTTCTATTCTATAATTGATATCTTTAGGAAGAACGTATTTATTGTAATAATTAGTTTTCTTCTCCTTTTGTATATTACCTAGTGGTAATTTTACACTATGGACACCATCAATGCCGTGTTATGGATTCAGTGCTCTACCAGCTACTGAGCTACCCAGCCTTGAATTTGTATCGACCCCTTGGAAGGAGAGGGGAGGGGAAGGGGTGTGTCCTGTCAGTCCGGTGCTCTACCAACTACTGAGCTACTCAGCCCTTAATTTGTATCGACCACTTGGAAGGGGGGAGGGTTGTGCCTGTCAGAAACCACATAATCTACACAACGGGACCACCTGGTCTCGTTCGGAGTTGTCTGCCGAGTTAACGCTAATTATGTTGATAAGAAAATATATTTACCTGATAGCCTTCCTCTTCATCTTTCCTAAAGAACGTTCTGTTAAACTCCCTTAGTTCATCATACACCTCGGAGACATTAACGTTGTTTATTCTTGACGATAACTCTCCAAACAGCTCAAGATAACGCGTGGCCAGAGCGATGCTTCCTAAAGAATACGATACTATGCACTGAAATAAAGATGGAATTAAATATGTCATTTACTTCGTGTCTTGTCATTCAATTTCTTGAATGAATATGCGTAAAATAACTTTTCTACTAAATCGGTGAAAGTTGTTTCATGAAAGGATTGGTTTGGGTTAAGGTTACGTTAGGGTAAAGAACAATTATATATATATAGAGAGAGAGAGAGATATAGAGATATAGATATAGATATATATAGATAGATATAGATAGATATATATATATAGATATATATATATATACAGTGGCGTAGGAAGGTACTTTTGAGCGGGGGGGCTGAAGACTGATGGCCGGCCTGGGGGAGGGGTCTAAGGGGAGGGGGTGTCCCCCTCCCCTTTGGAATTTTTTGCATTTCCAGGTGGCCTCAGATGCAATTTGGTGCAATATAGCACACTTCAACACCCACTCCATTTTGTAAACTTAATTTTGTATTTTCACCTGGCCTTAGATGCAATTTGGTGCTCCAAATGAGATTTTTTTCTCATTTGGAAATGAAAAAGGGGTTTTCTGACTTGCGGAGCGGGGGGGCGGAATGATACTTCCGCCCCTCCACATTTTTCACTGGGGGGGCTGGGGCCCCCCCAGCCCCCCGGTTCCTACGCCCTTGTATATATATATATATATATATATATATATATATATATATATATATATATATATATATATATATATATATATATATATATATATATATATATATATATATATATATATATATATATATGCGGCGATCATCAGGCAACTCAATGAGTGCGTGAAACTCTGAGTTATACAACGCAATGGAATAGCGTGTGTATATGTATATATATATTTATATATGTTGATATATATGATATATATATCTTACATATATCATAAATATATATATATATCATATAATATCATATATATATATATCACGTAGCTACTCACTCGTTTTTGACCTCGTTTCTTCTTTAAATACTGCTTTTTCTTATTATTCAATTTCTTCAGAGCAGGAATCTAAGATCAAACAAAAGATGAAAATATCGTGAAGATATATAACATGAACGTGTGAGGTAACAATTATGGATTAAATAGATTAAATAAATAGGTGAGCCGACATGAAATCAACAGTAAGTGTGTAGTGTTAACATTGACGACTGTGCGAGAGCTCATTACTGAATCAAGAAATTTAGGATACATCAGCTATGATATGATCGTTATAACTATAATGCATAATTGAATATTGCTATAGACTATTATGCGGAACGAAGAAATTAGTGGCGCTAATCATAAATAAATTGTAACCGTGTGCTTTCAAGTATAGTATGATTACCTATTACTACGGTAGCTGATTAAAGCCATTTTGCTGAACTGCTTTCACGTGTAGTGTTCATTGAGTATGTGATACGGCCCTGTTTGCACCAGGATTTGTTCATGTTGTGTGCGCATAGTTTCGTCATCTTTATAATCTAAATTCTTAAATCTGAATTCAAGTACAGTCAAATTGAAAAGCGTTGAAGATATCATTTTTCTCTTTACAAAAATGAAATAAATCAATATGATAATCTTTTGTTTGGTGTTTTGTTTCTCAAACCCGTTACCTGGGAGAAAGTCCGTTACCTTGAAGAGAATGTTCAAAGAGCTTGGAGTTATTTAAAGTGTGTAAACTTACCTTAGGATGGTGTGCAAGACCTAATTGCATGTCGTTGGCCTGTTCATACAATCCTTGTATTTGTCGGGACTGATTTTTCACGTCATCAAGGTATACTTTGGTATCATTTTCATTTTGCTTTTTACATGCCACACATAGTAACACAACCGCTATCAGAAAGGCCCTGGTTACGGGAAACACTGTCATCTTGACAACTGCTGTTGCATGGAATGGAAGGATAAAGGATAAAAAGTTAAGTTAATGTAAATATTCCAGATCCGCGCTAACAAAATAATAAAAATAAATACTATGTCTTCACGAGTAAACGACGCTGTTGACGTTCAAATGTGGAACATTTTCAAAGACACCACCACGTATTTGATCAATACATTATTGTAAGCAACTATTCATTTACAACAGTGTCAGAATGATATTGTTCAAACGTTATTGTAACATAGGCCTATGCAGAATATAGTATTCTAGAAGACGGTGTAAAGTTGCGGTATTACTGAAATTTGCAGTTTAATGTTCATGATATGTTACGTTTGGAATATGTTTCATTGTGATGACCGCGTCATCGTTACGAACATAGGCATAGACATATGCATAACATAAGCATATGCAGACTGTACCAATATGGAAGAGGGTGTAAAGTTGCGGTATTACTGACATTTACATTTTAGTGTTCTTGCAATGTTACGTTTCGGATGTGTTCCATTATGAGTGACGGTGATCATTCAAATGCAGACGCCGCGCAAAGCACAGATCGGGAACATTTTGTCGAGTTCACTATACAAACTGGACTTTCGAACTTTGCATAGAATTCTGATTACCGTGGCCGTTTGTATACATGTCTGTGCGAAGGGAAGTCATTGGTGTAGTTTGCATGGCATGGAGTCAAGTTTACTGCATACACACACAGCATATCTTTACCATGCAGACAACGATAGTATATACCAACAACAATTGAGTAATAACATCATTGTGCAGACTTATGTATTATAGTTGCTGTATACTTACGATGTATAGGCCTCTGTATAGGTATAGTTAGTCTATATGTGGTTCCAAAAGAATCATTGGCCCAATTTACAAGTAAGAATAGGCCTACTTATGAAAGGCGATTTGATTTGTCCTATCCTTATTGTCTTTAAGTAATTCATATACATGCAGGGCGATATATAATATTCTTCTCGTTTTTGTGTAACGTTACCATGAATACAGGACTAGCATGTATGCATACCTATTATATATCATTTGTCCTTAAGTGTCCCCAACAATATCTATATCATAAAAAAAAAAAGTTGCTGTGGCAACGGTATATAGAACGATGGCACCCTGATCATGTGTGACGCTATAGTCCTAAATACTCCAAGAACGCACGTTAACTATATGAACTATATGAATGTTATACCTGGGGAATGATGATACGTGGTATTTATTCTGTTAGGGTTGTTTGTTGTTTTGAAAGGACGCATATATGTATAGTTGTGAGATGTAAGTGTATTTGTTTCGCAACAACGGTAACATACTATATAACGGAGGATATAATGATATCGTCGGACGGTCAGAACGGGACTCCTGCTGGACTTCTTAATCATCGACAGACCCCAAAGAACATCGATTCGCGAAATACATTCCTTTGGTTTCACTTCCAGAATAAGGGGTAAGGTAAAGGACCCACAGGCTGCGCCGCCCGCTGGTCGGGACTAACAATAGGCGGCCGTCCTAAGTTGACACCAACTTTGACGACATAACTGTCCATTTGGAAAACTAATTTTAGTCATGTACAATCCATGTGGAGTCGATATCAATTAGGCCTAATCCGTGTCCCCCCCCCCTTCCCCTCACTCAGGAAAAGGCAAAAAAAAAACAACAACATATATTTCGATCATTGTAATTAACAAAAAGAATATGGTTTGGATGTCGAGTGTAAGTGCATGTGGAGCGAAAAGCGGCGAATCAACCACTTTATGTATTCTGAGAGCAGCGTAGAAAATGTATCTACATATAATAAGTATAAAGACGCCTGTATATAACTGACGACCAATATGGGATATGTGTTGCTAGGTAATATGTATAGAGAGTTGACGTATATGACCAACGTGTCAGTTATCCAGTCAGGATACAGCTGCGACCTATAGTGAGACATTCTACGTGGCACTATCACCATCAGAGGCCATGCTTTCATGGTTTAGTCAATTAGGTATTTTATATGGATAAGGTTGTATTTTACATAGACCTACCCGATCTTATTCAGACGTAGTATACTGTACATAATGAAACCATAAGACTCCCCAGCCTTAATAAGGCAGTACTTACTACGTATGATAATGAATTCTCATTTCAAACTGTGTAAATCGAGTTTGATTTGCAGATTGAACTAAAACCACTGACGACTCAGGAATTATATCTAATGTATTAATTTTGCTATTCGGGTGTTCCAATAGGCTGTATACCTAACTCGACTTGTATTGCGGTGTTGTATAAACGCGTCTGCAGTGTCCAAATAAGTTGTACTTCATACCACGTATATATATACTTCACTATGAATAAATTAAATTTATCTAATTAAGTTGACCTGGATTACAAAAAGCGTCCGTACCATCGACGCATGTGCTTGTGCAATTTAGCTGTAGCTGACACTATTGCTTGTACTTTGGTAACAAACAAGGACTTTGGTGAAGTCCGCATTTAAAATGTGCCATTGATTCCAACGGTTACATTGTGGTTTATCTGAACCCTCAAAAAGTTAGGGCTTTGCCAAGAACTTGTCACCTGCCGTTTACAGCCTAGAAGTCAGTCAACTCGTCGCTATTGTATGCAAATCACGCCAAGTGATATCAGAAGCTGCCCCTTTTGTTCGTATTCTATAACGAGGAACCCGGCGTTTTACGCGATGAAGGGTTACAGGCTTAAAGGTCTGTGTAGTTTTCCAAGCAGTTGGTTATGAAGGTAAACAGGCAACATATACTACATCACTATAGCGAGTACAGTTAGCTATATGTAAACAAACATTTCTAGGAATCTATACATGTAGGACGTGACAAAACAATAGGTAATTGTTTATTCTTTTTTTTTCTTCTCTCAACTCATAGGCTTATTAGTGTTTGTACATTTAGCACCCGTAAAGCACCTTAATTGAACAACTCTTGTTGGAGTGTCTTTTGTTGGAGTCTGCGCTATATAAGACTAGTTACTATTAGTATCGTTATTATTATTATTAAGTGGTGATAGGCTATATTCATGATAGACTATAACAGTGTAAAACTATTCCGTTATATCAGTGCTATAGTCAAACAGGTATATATGCTACTCTACATAGTCATTAGGTTATTTAAAGATTTGACAACGAAAAAACTTAAAACACAAATATATATATCCTGACAGACACAGCCTAATTTTCCTAACCCACAGTACGGGGATATAATTAACGAAAAGCTTAAGCAGTGTTCGTTAGAGTATGAAACGAATGGCTTTTGTTGTTGTTGTTGTAATAGACGGTTGCGCAGTTTCTTCTTAAAGTCCACAATCTGCAAATATGTAGACACACAGATACCAGACAGACAAACTTGATTATCTTTCAAATAGCCTATACTTGTTTGTAAACATTTTGTTGCTGATGAAGTCTGAAAGCGATTCAACTCACCATTTTGAATGATAGTCACATACTGATCATCGATAGTAAAGTTACTTGGAATGGTCAGATATATACCACTGTGCCTGTATGCTTTGGTTAAGCACTCCATGCCAATAAAATTACAGGAACTTTTTTTCTCACGCTACAAACATGCATAGTGAATGACTACTAGCATGCCGCCTTGTGTGTATTTCAAACAACAAAGACCTGTTTATTATAGTTGGTTGAGGGTTAAAGTACATTCAGGTTTTATTACCCTGGGCATTTTCTTTTTTGGAGTGCAAACAGAGTCCTTAAAGAAAGAAAGCTACTAGAAAAAGTTTGGGGAAATTCCAATGTGAGAAGTATAGGTCATGTTTATGAAGGGCGCCATTACATATATAGCCTACCGTATATTGGACAAACGGGAATCAAAGAAATTATTCGGCCTCGAGTAGTGTTCATTTACAGTCTAGGACGGAATAAACAAACCATTCTATCATTTGTTTGGAGTAATCAAGGTCTTTAATTTTAATTTCTATACCTGTCATTGGTTGTCAATGATTTCGAATAAATTTAAAAAAAAAAAAATCTCATTTTAAGGCAAACATAAAGAAATTAAATGAGCCATTATTATAGGTTAGTTGCAGTTTATTTATATAAAGGATATCAAGAATGTAGGAAAATTTAAGCAAGAATAAATAATGCATAGCTAGTTAATAATTTCAATGGTTTACAAATTTTCATGACGTTTGTACCAACAAATACAGTCTTTTGTTTTTTAAACAAGTATACCTGATCGGAATTATTCTTATGGCGTTGTTCTAATGGCTACTTCTCATACTATGTATGTACATATACAAACATTAAAATTAAAGAACTATATCATTTCTATATATATATATATATATATATATCCTCTCTGCGGAGATACAAACAAAATATCAAAGTCTCACCGAGAATACTTTCTACAATAAATTATTTTTTTTCTGTAATAAATGTAAACACTATATATATATATATATAATAAATATAAACTGTGGGAAGTTAATAATATCTTAGATTATCAATGAATCAGGGGTAGACAAAAAATAGTAACTGTATAATTCAGTACAGTCTTATTATCCATGGAATGTTTTCCCATCGGTTCTTCCAGAATGTTTCTGTAAAAACTATCAAAGTTGCATATATAGTTCAAGTTTTAGTAGAAGTTAAAAAAAAAAAAAAAAAAAATTAGTAACCGATAACTCATATCGTGTTATGTCTTAGTATAGTATTCTACCGCAATAAACCTTTGATCAATTCACCTCGAAACGAAAACTAGAAATTCCTGTATTTTACCATAAACATATTTATCTTCCCGATTTGTAATAAAAAACAGTATAGTTTTTTTGTGTGTGTGCAATACACAGACATAAATATGAAACAAAAGTACTGTATTCGTAATACAAACAATTACTTCAACGCTGAATAGCTGAGAAGTTTGTTTGCCTTTTTTCATGTCATTTTCATCTTTTCATTTCTTTTTTTTTACTCATTTGATTCGCGTCCAGTTTTCTTTTTCCTATTTGCATTTTTACTATTTCTTCTCATTTCGGCCTTTGCTTCTTTTTGTAGTCTTCT
This sequence comes from Apostichopus japonicus, assembly GCF_037975245.1. NCBI lineage: Eukaryota > Metazoa > Echinodermata > Holothuroidea > Aspidochirotida > Stichopodidae > Apostichopus > Apostichopus japonicus. The sequence goes on from NC_092565.1 coordinate 8,544,733, forward strand.
CTCCAGTACTTTCTGGGCTTTCCTTTCAGCTTTCCTCCTCCTCTTTTCCTCTTTCCTGCGCCTCGCCGCCTCCTTCTTCTTCTTATTTTTGCATTTCTTGTCTTTCTTTGTTTTTCCTCCTTTACCTTTCTCACTACTTTTATTGTTGCTTCGTTCTTCCCTGTTGCCGCTATCACAGGTTATTATGTCTTCAGTGAGTCGGCGGCTGGGTCTAACTAAAAGCTTTTCGTATGAAACAGTCATCGTACTTAACCAGTTCTGCAGACTGACCGCAAGAATCGACTCTGCGCTACAATCATCCTGAAAACAAATTAAAAATACGTGTAAAACATCATACATATAACACACACACAGACACACACATATATGTGTATATATATATATATATATATATATATATATATATATATATATATATATATATATATATATATATATATATATATAATTGAAAACGTAATGAGAAGGACAATCCAGAACAGTGAAAAAACTTTCAGCCTCCAACGGGATCATAGATATATAGATATATATATAGACATATAGATATATATATAGACATATAGATATATATATAGACATATAGATATATATAATTAGAAATATATATAATTAGATATATATATATATAGAAATATAGATATATAGATATAAAGATATATCTATAAATATCTTTATAGAAATATAGAAATATATAGGCTAAATAATTCTGAATACACACCAGGTCTTTTTTAAATTATCAGATTACGGTAGAAATGGAACCTCAGACATAAACGTGAATCCATGCCAGTTGACCAAGCCACCGCCCGCCTCGCCACCCCCCCCCCCCCACACCTTTTTAGTATGTATTAGGTCGATATTTACGGTTTGCTGATCGTTCGCTGAGACAAGTGCATGTTCAATTGTAGATTGGCCCGGAAGGAACACCCATGCATGGTTCCTCAACACGGTGAACTAGAACTTTATGGATTTTGGATTGATCGATTGATCGATTGATTCTTTGTAGTCAGTGATTTAGTTTGTTATTGGCGTGTATACTACAAGTAGATTTCACATTTAATGGTTATTGTACAGTGCCTTTAAAGCATGTTAAACATTCACTGGTATGCCCAAACATGTTAATGACGAAAAACGGTAGGCTAACGCCACTGCTATTACGGACTGCGTGCTAAGGGATCATGCAATATAATTGACCGTTGACCATGGTCAATTCTTTCAGCTTACAAATAAATCCTGATGTTACTGCATGGTTCTCGCCAGACTGTCTTAGCTCTTTTTACCATTTTTGTGTCTAAGGTCTCAATTTAGTTTTCAGTGATTCATTTATTTACATTCTAGTAAAATTAATTTTGAATATTTCTTGACTTACCTCACTATCACATGAAACGCTCAATTTAGTGCTCGCCACTGGAGTGTAAGTCACATTCTGTTGAAGATAAAATATAGTAAACGTAAATTAAACATTAAAAAGTCAATCAGAAATGTGTTGCCAGTGGCTGCTTATGGCGACAATGAATTAGAACTGGAAGAGTTTGTTCTGTAGCAAAACAATATCTCGTAATCACCCCGACCCCCCAAAAAAAGAGGAAACAAGAAAAGTAACGAAATATCCACTACAGTAGCCACCCCCACCCACCCCCCCCCCCCCCGCCCGACAGTACCATACACGCACAACATTTAATAATCTATGATTTAAGAATGATTGTTTAGATCTGTTCAATTCATCATTTTTTTCCTTTAAAGTTCCAATAGTACTAATTCGTGTCAATGAACAACATCAACATGCAGTGAAGAACCTGTCGTGAAAAATAAATTAATAAAAAAAACTAGGACTAATACTGAATACCACTGATTATAATAATACTGATAAATAGTTACAGTAAAACAACGTGCAATATTCCCTACCTCTCCATTGCAGCTCATATACGGCCAGCTTCTGTTCTGTTGTTGTCGATATGGCGCCATCTGATTGAGAAATCACAACATGACCATAATGAATATTCATAGAATGAACATGAGCAGACTTGTGGCGCCAAAACACTTTGTGCCATCCTGTCGGCTGCATGCATACGGTGTTACTCGCAGAACTTGGGAAACAAAAATCATGTACTTTAAATTAAACCTTATACTCTGGATGAAAACTACAAAGAATAAAATCGAGGGCACGCACATGTATACCAAATATATTACAGTAATACCGGAGGCACGACGACGGAGAAGAGATGGGTTGTAGGTGGGGCTTCAAAGGGGGTAAATTATAGCCTGGGTTTACATATGTATAAAATACCATAATTTGACCTTCAGAAGGTCCTCCAGTCCAGTGAGGTAGTGAAGGGGGTGGGGTTCGATGCCGCCTCCCACCCATTCAGTGCGGTCATCTGCAGGTTTGCGTCACAATGGGCATAATAATCGACACCTCCTAAGTGCTAACCGGTTACAATTACAGTTGACTTGCATGGCGACCAAAACCACACAGGTTGTGCCAATCAAGTATACTACCTGTAAATCTATACTACATCTTGAGTATTGGTAATGCTACACTTTAAAAAGTAATGGAAATGAAAATGAGTTTTCACTAGATGTATACGTTAATATCTCTATATACATGTAAGGATTGTGCTTACCTGTGACTTAAATGTCTTCTCAAACTCCCGTAATGATACGTTTAGAGACTGAACCAACTCTACGTGTTCTCCGGACGGTTGTGAGGAAGTGTATTCTACAATTAGTTCATAAAACTCATCCAGGTAACCGGTCATTCCTATGATATAGTCCAAACACGCAGCCACAGCTGGGCAAAGAGGTTCGTTCTATATAAGAGGGGGAAAACCCATCATGTCAACAAAATGTACAAGTTATCAATCATAAATTTGCCAGGTTTGGTGGTCCTACGCAGTTCAGATGCCAACTTTGATGGTGCGATGTTTTCTTGTTCGAGTGTAAGTTATTACTCTATATATTACCACACGATAGCCCAGGATAATATCAGTTCTTATTATAGTAACGTATCATTTAAGCAGCGTTCTAGACTGGACTACTGGCTGTCACTTTGCTGTTACTATGGTAACTGACTCAACTCTTATAAGAAGTAGGACAAATGAAAGTATCAATTCTGTTCAAAACACTCGGTATGTCTCAAACCCACAATTCCCTCCTAAAACTTAACACATTACAACAGACCGGTTCAAAATGACCAATTTTTTTTTTCAATTATAAAAAGTACATCCTTGCAGTCAGTTTTAATAGACTGCATAGTTGTATGCATGGCAACTTAATTTGGAGTCCACCACCACCTCACCGTCTTATCCCCACATATCCCCACTCCCCCACTCTCCCGTGCATAAAATGTATTCACTTACTTCGTTACGAGGTATGCAGTCACATGATGTACCTTGGCTTGGAAGACTCTCAACCTGCAAATGGAACACATCATTTGATATAGAAACGGTTACAAAATATCAGCTGCATGGATTTATTATAGTGCGCTTGCGCGGCGTGTATATACAAAAAAGGCCGATCAAATCACATGCATCACACTTTCGACGAAAGAAAGTCAAAACGAACGTAACAAAATTCTACAGTTTAAATCATTTGAAAAAAAGGGCAAGCAACAAGCCATCGCTTATTATGTTAGAAGTTTAATATGAACAAAAAGTTGTGTTACTTTTCATGCGAGACTATATAAATGTGAGTAGCATTAAATTATTGAAGAAGTAGACGATAGTTGAGTTAATATAAAGATCTATGTGCGCAAATGTTAAAGATCTGTAAGTACAAAAGGGTGCTGAACTAAACACTAACCATGTGCTTCCTATATTAGTAGCAACCTGAAAAGGCCTGTATCGCCGATGGTGTTGGCGGATCTATAACCCTACGTTTTTTAACACATGCAATATTGAGAAGTTTGATACGTACCTCACAACCGTTTGAAGAAGAAAAGAAGTCTTCCATTGTTGTTTTTATGGCTTGAAGTTCCCTCCCTTGGTTGATCAAAATAGACGAAATAGATTGCGAAGCTCCAGACGAGTGGGCGCTCATTAGGACGACGAATGCGAACAGTAGGAAGTTGACGAAGCTTATCGGGAGCATACTGATATCTGCATGAAAAATGTACCCCTTCATTTAATAGTCTCGCCCAACGCTCTGCTTGAAATGCGTATTTAGTATAATGACCAGTAACTGAAACACGTGTTCCTAATATCATATTTGTTTCTTTCTGACATGAAAGTATTTGCGCGGCCTCAAATCATTTTTCCCCTTCATAATGATGACAGCAAACTTCGATGGAAGTAGGAGGCAAAGTTAAGATTAATTGCAGGAACAATTTCCACCGTTGTTATGATTTGTCATTTGTAACCACCACATTGTAGTGCGCATTTACAACAATGGGTAAGACATGCTATTGAGTTACGAGTCTGCTGCCCTCAACTTGTGCGATTCTCATCATTAAAATAATAATCTTAGTGTACGAAGCCCCGAGTGAGCGTTTTTGTTGTTTTGTATTTAGCGATTGTATCTACTTAATCATGAAATAGCGCCCCTTCCCCCCCCCCCCCTGTTGCAGCAGAATCAGAAGTTACCAAGTAGTTTGCTTTGATGTAGTGGTCGGTACAGCTCGGACGCAAAGAAAAGAGCATTGATGGTTCAAAATCAGAGGGAAGCAACATAGATTGAGAGCTACAGGGCATGTTTACTGTCAGTATTTTTTTTTTTGGCATCCAGGGTGTCTGTAAAGTTGACAGTTCGTATTTTAACTTGATCAAGATTCATGTGTGAAGAAACACCCATATCCACACGACACCGCGATATCAGCCATACTGAAGTTAGAACAACTTTAAATGAATTAGTGGCCGATATTTCTGTAATAGTCACCAATACCTACACCGCATCGTAGTTGGTTTGCTGTAACGTTATGCGGACACTATGCACTGGCAATAGATATCGTAATGGGGGACATGATACACATGACAATGGATATCGTTGTGGGGACATGGTCACGGTATCACACAATGAAACAATGATTCCATATACGTTATTCCTATATATGTTTGTCATATTTGAATCTGGTAAAAATGGCATTATTATAAGAAAAAACGGTCTTCGTCAAAACAAACCCGAGAAGTGATCTCGGGTTTTGGTCCAATATTGTAATAATGCAAATATGTACTTGTTTTTTATAAAATATTGATTATTATTGGTCTAGATACTGCCATATCAACAATTGCAATCGATATCTCACCCTCGACCGGAGTTTGTAACATACAACATTATCTAAAATGGTCTATAAACTATGATAAACTTTGTAGCGATGAGATACAGAGAAAAAAATACATCGATCAATTCATGAAACACTACTCAAATAATCTGTAAGTAAACTTGAATAAACATCTTACTGTGCTTGTTCTGTCTTCGTAATTGCCAACGGTTGGTATAAATTTCTCCTTCGCAAAAAAAGGTGCTCTCTCATTCAGTAGCTTCTTCAAAGTGCTGAACATTAGTGTGAACAGCTCCATTTAATACCTTCCAACTTTCGTTTCTCCGTCAATTAATTTCTTTATTTTTGTCCTTTTCGTTCGATTCGAGACAGGTTGACAAAATTGATTTCTTTCATTTTAACAATAGGCGCCTGTTTCGTTTTATGCACAATGCGTGGGATGGTTATGTAATATTTTACCTGCTGATACTAACAACTAAGAGTACCTACTGTTTTGATGTTGTGAAAGTCTTTCGCAACGTATCTATTTTCGTTCATTTCGAGTGAAAGGGGATGTCCCCTAAAATGCTTGGTTGGCTGAAGATCGTTGCAGGGAATGGGCGGGACTCGAGCAGGAAGCGAGTCGTCGTTATCATTATTTTAAAGTTTAAAACAAAAGCGGGTATACGAACATAGACACGATATATCCGTGCGTAAATTTGAAATAATACATTCGCGTTTCAATCAGGATATAACCTCCAAAAGTGAAACACAATCACCGCTTTGCTCATGGCATAATAACTAGTACGAACAACAAGCTATTAGAAGTTTGAACTGAATTGAAGAAGGTTAAAAAGTGGACTTCAAAAGGGGATCAAAACGGATGTATGATTTGGGATGATAGGGGAAGGAGTGGAAGGGTGTAGCTTTGGGTGATAGGGGAAGGGTGTAACAGGGGTACTTGTTTCATAACGTTCCCAGATACAGATAGATGTAGATATATGTATATAGATAGATAGATAAAGATATAGATAAGGATATATATATATATATATATATATATACCTATACAAATAAGTTTTGTGTAAGAACTATTGACAGCAGGCGGTCTTCTGCGCTGTATTTGGCGTGTAAGGAAAGTTAGGAATCAAGGATCCCTGTTACAACCCTGATGTTTTGAGGGTATACCAACAAGGTTCCGTATTGCCTTTTCACACTTTTTCTCTCGACTCTATGTTTAAGTTTACCGGGCTAACAATAACAACAGATTGTAGATATGACCTCATTGTTATACTTGCTAGTGTAAATAATAGGCCTATAGGCTACCACGTTCAATATTGATCGGTTATTCAACGTGCACTGGTTTTCGACTTGTTTTGAACCAGACAGTTCTGATAATATACTTTTCTTCCTTTTATGTAACCTATCATAGTAAATAGGGTTAAATGCCTACAGTACCTGTTCGTCTAAGTTGTTGAAGAAGAATAGAAACAATTTAGCTACCTCTTCGCGTACAAAATCATATAGAACGTTGTTCACATGTAGCTCTTATGTCCTTGGCTATTACCCTCGAAATATTAATAAATCTTCTTTTGGGATATCCCAAACCATTTTTGTCCATATTTTGCTAAGTGTTTCATATTTTAATGTTTTACTGCTTCCTGTTATGATTCCTGTGTGGTTTTGGTACATTCAATTCACGCTATAAGTATTAGACTGCGAAATTCACCAAAATAATAATTTACAACAACAAAAGTCGCGAAAATTGTAGTTTCAATCGATTTTTTTCTTTTACAAATATACTGCCTGCCATCTAATATATGTGACGTGTTGCGCCATTATATGACTTAATAGTTAGCTTGACTTGCTAATTTGACTCTTGAGGTGTAGTAATAAATGACCAATATATTAAATGTTCTATAAGAAAGGCGTAATTCAAGATTAACAACGTTCATGTAAGAATTCAAAGGACACTAATATCTACATGGCCCTTGGTAAAACGATATCAATTCATCAATAAACTAGGTGTCGTAATAGAATATATACTTCTGGAGATAACATATTTCACTGTAGCCTTTCATGGTTTGGGAAGAGAAAACAGTAAAATCAGATTAAGATGTCTCTCTTAATGTGCCTTCAGGAAGGCACATTCTAGCTTAGATTGGTGAACATGAAAGAGTTGCATGCGCTTGCACGGTATATATACGGCAATCAGAATGCATTGGTACTAAATATCATTAAATCTTCTTCCAGGGGAAGGAATGAAAGATCTTTTCAAAAAATAGTTAGGGTTTGAAAATTAAACTGTTGTAGTCCTAAATTACTTCAGAACACATGTTTAGGGTTTAATAACACTTCATAACAGATGTATAGGAATATAAAGCTATTCATAATATGCTTTTCTCTTATATGTTATAAATTCATCCGGATGCTAAAGCAAAATAAGGACGTATCAGAGGAAACTCGAAATGTATGGTAATCCTTTTCTATGGCAGATGTATAAATAAACATATATAGTACCTCATAGAAGAGGTATCGGTCTATCGCTGTTTATAGCAGATGTATAGACGCATGATACTTCATAGCAGATGTATATGGACCTCGTAAAGAGAGGTATGTATAGGTATAAAGCTCTTTATATGACACTATATAGCACTTCATAGCTGATCTATGGCACTTCATTATATAAGGTGCGAATGCGCACTTCATAACAGATGCATGTTCTTGTTACACTTCCTAGAGGATACATATATAGGCATATGGCACTTCATAGCAGTATATATAGGCCCGTGTAGCACTTCATAGCAGTACTATAGGCCCGTGTAGCACTTCATATCAGTACTATAGGCCCGTGTAGCACTTCATAGCAGTACTATAGGCACAAAGCACTTCATAGCAGTACTATATAGCACTTCATAGCAGTACTATAGGCATATGACATTTCATAGCAGTATATAGTACTTCATAGCAGTACTATAGGTATATGACACTTCATAGCAGTACTATAGGTATATGACACTTCACAGCAGTACTATAGGCATATAGAACTTCATAGCAGTACTATAGGAATATAGCACTTCGTGGCAGTACTATAGGAATATAGCACTTCATGGCAGTACTATAGGCATGTGACACTTCATAGTAGTACTATAGGCCTATATAACACTTCATAGTAGTACTATAGGCCTATATAACACTTCACAGCAGTACTATATGGCACCTGACATATCATAGCAGTACTATAGACATATAGCACTTCATAGCAGTACTATAGGCATATGACACTTCATAGCACTTCATGTAAACATATACAGAGCAAAAGCTATGTATAGTAATATATACCAATTGCGTTGGAGTATAGCATTACATTGTAAATTTATAGTCCAGTAGCACTTCATATTGTGCTATTAGACGTATAGACTTGTAGCACTAGATAAGATACAAAATTAGCATAATAAATTTCCTTTCTTCAGTTACGAAATACTAATCTTTTTGCACTTTTGTTTTATGAGAGGAGGGGGGGGGGTAGGGGGCGGAGAAGGCAAAAGCAAGGTTACACAAACAGTGATTTGCAACATGAGGTGAATCTGGCAAAGTAAATATATGAATGTTATGCAACATTATAAAACCCGAAACTATAGTTCTGTGGTCAGCCAGTTAGTTCTATGCTAAGATTATCGGAAGCTGACATGAATTAGTGCACTGATCCAATCATATCAGTTGTTTGGTTAAGATGGGCGAGGCAGCTGTTTATATTGAACATTTTAATTGATATTCTTTGCTATAGGGTTATACTGATAGCCAGACTGTACCCACATATACCCTTATGCCCCATATAGCAGCCTACCCCTTAACAGGCTTAACAGGGCTAGATAGAATCAAAATCTAACTATGTCAAGAAAGAACAATGTACACAGATAACAGGAACTGTGGCCAAGTCTAAAATCATTTGGGTTCACCTACCCGATTAAATGATAGAATCCGGGCTGGAATGAAATCGTTTGGGCATACCTACCCGATTAAATGCTAGAATCCGGGCTGGATTGAAGTCGTTTGGGCATACCTACCCGATTAAATGCTAGATTGCGTGCTAGATTGAAGTCGTTTGGCCATACCTATACCCGATTAAATGCTAGAATCCGGGCTGGATTGAAATCGTTTTGGCATACCTACCCGATTAAATGATAGAATCCGAGCTGGATTGAAGTCGTTTGGCCATACCTACCCGATTAAATGCTAGAATCCGGGCTGGATTGAAGTCGTTTGGCCATACCTACCCGATTAAATGCCATATTGCGTGCTGGATCGAAATCGTTTGATGTACTCTGGATGGCATCCTGAGTGTACGTCGAGACAAAATAGCTTGTTTTTTTACTTTGAAGCATTTAATGAGTTGTAAGGTGACCTAGGAGCATATGAGTAGCATTTTAAGAACGGCCATGTTTCCTATTATCAGTAAAATAACACTGCGATGGTTTTACTTTGCAGAAGGGAAGGAACATAGCGCGTAAATTGCTGATCCGGTTGAAAGTATTTTCCTCTTTGCCGCTTTCACAAGTAACAAAATAGGATATATTACCAGCAAAATACGGAGTTGTTTTTGTAGTGAACTGTAGAAACGATATATATATATTTTTTTTTTACAATTTATTAATTCTTGTTGAGGGCAACACGTACAGACCTTCATGTTAGCTAGTAAATTAGTTCTTTCTTTGGGAAAATTTTATATAACAGCCTGATCAGATTACTCATTATGTGGGTTGTCTTTCAATATTCAGTGGACTCATCTGCTCATTAATTACGAATCTATTAATATTTTTATAGTGCATGTCAAGGTCTTCCGATATGACATGGGATTTAACTTTAATTTGTGTAGTGAGGTGTGTTTGTGTGAGTTTGTGTGTAGGTGTATGTGTGGCGTGCCCCCCCCCTCCCCCCGTTCAAGGACTGAATAGCAATCGAGCATGGGACCCTTGGTATAGAGAGTTGAAACGCCAAACGTCAAAGGTCCTTGTCTGCGTGTGACTTGTTGCAGCTTGCAAAATAGCTATTGATAACCGCGTAGTAAAGTGTATATGAGATAATGCAGTAATTAATAATTAATTTACCATGAACCAATTGTTACCTTTACTTTCAATTTGATTGTTTGCAGCCTACGATATGTGATGTAATACTCGAGGGAGTATGGCAAACGGCGTTTCATTTCGGTGAGCGTCAAAACATATGCCCGTTCCGGCGGTTGCACGGCGTACTGAATGATTCTTTAATTCTTGGGGGCGGGAAAATGAATTTAGGCTAAACAAAGCAAAAACAACTTTATTCGTAAGCTGATGAAATAGGTCAGTAGTTTCGTGCAAACCTGCGAGGTTGGACTTCCGAGGGAACTGAATTTACGTAAGTAATAGCAGCAATAAAAATTGTTAGCAGCTTTATATTTCAAAAATTTACATCATCACTTTTAAAGAGTTTGGTTGAGTTCAAGACTCCAGACATCGATTTCCAAGTGGTCGATTGAGGCGGACTTCGAAGAAAAGAGGAAATTATATCCCATTGCTAAAAGCAAATGACTTCTACATTTACGTACACATAGGCTTTTTCATGCTTGCATTCGTAGCCCCCGCCCTCACCTTACGTAATATAGCCTGTTTTTCAACTGCCACATGATGGGTTCAGTTATGGCGCATATAAGAATCGAACCGGCAAATTTGATTCATTGTCACATTAACTGATCAAACCATACACAACCATTAACAACATGTAATGTGTCTACATGGGAGACGAAATGTTAGGGTATCAAATCAAATTAATTAACGCTATGCATCGTAAACTTCATTTATGGACAAATGGTTGTACTAGTTTGTGCAAGTGTAACCCCTTATATGAATTTCATAATAATTTGCCTACCCAAGCTCAAGAAGCTGATTAAAGATGGAATAAGATTGTGACGTCATCACTGGTGATGGAGCAGAGGTACATATATGATGAGCAAATGGTAGCTATGGAATGGATCACTCTCAAATCTAACTAACTCTATACCTTTCGGGTAGAGGAGAACCTTTCGGGTAAGAGGAGAACCTTTCGGGTAGAGGAGAAACACTTTATAGTCACACTATGCGGAGCGGTGAATTCTTACCAACATTAATGTCAATCTAGTGTTTGGAAATAGTATGGTAATGTTTTCAGAGTTATGAAACACAGTCACCTTCTTGTGACAGTAGTCGTTAATGTAAAGAGAATACCTATATAGGCTATCTATTGAAAATGGCCACTATTTAGACCATAAAGCGAGAGGATGTGGTCTTACCTAGATGCATCAATCTAATGTACAGTAATGAACTGAAGACATCTGATCCGTCTACCTGGACCAAATAATACAGTTGATCGCACGAGCCTTCATGTAGAAAGTCATGTTCAAGTAACATGTTTTAATCGAGAATTGTCAAATCCCGCCAGAAATGTAAATATCTGTCACAAAGAGAGAGATAAAAAAAAGAATGAATAAGAGAATTGACATTAGTGCATGAGTTACTTTTGCCTCATTTTTTTTTCTAAATCGTATAGATTGACAACTATTGCTTTATGCGACGTGACCACAGATAAAAGCGTCTACCAGACATGACAAAGGCTACTTTTACTTATCATTAACTATAGAATGAATGCAATAAAAGTACCAGCCAAATGGATCTGTCACTGATCCTGCAAGGACCAGGCATAAACTGAATCCGAAATATTGAATAAAAGAAGAGATGTTTCCCTTTCTTTAACCTGAACATTTTTGGTTGTAATTACTCACAATTTTTAGCAAACGGTCTCTTGTTACAAACCATGGCCATCTTATTAAAGCGTATACCCCACCATTTCTTTGAGCTAATGTGGACATAATTAAGTAGATTTTACCGGGATATATCATAGCGTGCACGGTAGCGTGATTTTTTTACCCAGGATGGTTGTGGGTAATTAACATAAAGTAGGCGTGTTCAGTGCATTCCTCTACAATGCGACTGCGCAGTGTATACAAACCAGACAGGGTTTGGAGCAGGCCCGGTAGCCATACGTGAAATTATGAGAGTATCGTTGGTGTTTCATGAGTCAATCAAACTTGCTCAACTTAAAATAGTTTTCTGGAGAAAGAACGGGATTCAGATTTCTTACGTACAAGTCTTTCTTTGAAAGGCAAAGTCGGAATAAAGACATTGTGCAGGTAATACGAGAGAGGATCCAGTGTGGAACCACTGAACTTTATAAGCTTCTGACGTCTACATGCGCTGCTATCGGTTTAGTACACCTCTGACTGTCTCTGCCATATAATCCGCCATGTAACGAGTATTACTCACGAAATGTCTGTATTCGCCAGGATTTTTGATTGCCTGCCAACTTAACCATATTTATCTTAGTTTCATGTATTGTAATTGTTGGTCTAAGCGGCCTATATAGGCCGAAACTACAACCAACTGTGTATATAGCCTGGATTGAAAAGTATACCACTCTCCTTGCCAAGAAATCTCTCTCGTAAATAACCACAGATTATTGATGCTACACCCTATATAAATACTGTTATGTAAATATGTGCTCGAGGAAGCATTACCACCATAAATAGATCACTTCTATCGCTGGTAATCATTCGTGAAGGTGAACTAGAAGCCAAAGTCTTATCGGCACTTGGCAAATTCTTTCGTGATAAGATTATACGATCAGTGTAATAATAATAATTAATTGATCACCGATCAAATCATCACATTAATAATGTACATCGGCGTCTGTTTGTCAGTGTTCAAAGATGTCCGCAGAATGGTTTGGGCTTGTTTGGCACCTCTAGTCGTCCGGGTATTGCACTCTCAGGGGTTCCCGGTTTTAGGACAGGATTTTCTTTTTGCACCTACTATTTTGGTGAATATCGTAAGAGAATCTTATAACCTTTTTTTTCTTCCAGGGAGTCGGCTTCTGTGGATAGTGTTTTTCTTTATGTTTAGGTACTTGCCATCGGGCCTCGGTTGCAACACCCGGCTGCATCATAGTCTATAGTTTCGCCGCCTCTGTCTGGGGGGGGGGGGTGGTCTTTTTCCTGAGTTTAGATCAGTAGGTCCGTGGCCAAATGGTCGATTGCTATCCGATTTGGCCGTTAATTTCGGCAAATTTCATAAATGAAGCCACCGTTAACCCGGTGGTGGTGTACAGTAGATCGATTTTGAAACCGATTAGCTTTTTTGACCGATTGCAGTGAATTAAATCAACATAAGTTCTACACTTACGGCTGTATATACTCATGCAGACGTGTAGGAAGGCATTTCCAATGCATTCGCTCTTATTGGCTGGGATTTCAGGTGTGTGACAAACTGCATCATGTTCACGTAGTTTTGGGCGTCTATAGCGATTTTAGTATAGAATATATGTCCAGACCCTTAGCGGTTTCCAGTGGCAAAGCCTCGCAAGTTATAACGTTTGTGAATCTGACTACGGCCAATTGGCGTCAATTTTAGCACCTTAAAATATACATAACGAAGTACCCGGTATAGCATATTTAAGGTATATAAAGAATTAACAACCCATTCGTGTTTTGCTGCTGAAAATTTCGAACTCGCGCTACGGTAGCCCTCCTTACGAATCCACCCAGTTGGAAAATTCTGATGCTATTTGGAACATTATAATTCTAGCCCCCCCCTCCCCACAATCACGAGACCCTGGCAAAGTTCCTGCTCTTAACCCCCCTCCCCCTCCCTTTGCACACCTCCCCCTCTCCCCTCGCTTTCACTTTAGTATTCTTAATTTTGTCAAAGGTGGTACACACAAAGACTCAATTTCACGTGGAACTTGATTCAGCCTTTATAAAGCTAGGACACTACCTGTGGTTTTTAATGTCTAGACTTTTACCCAGTCAGTGGCATTTGTTTACTTTAGTATAGTTCAAGCACAATTCAAGCAACAACTCTATGATAAAAATAAACCACCATTGCGCTGTGGTAAACTTGATCGTAGATATGTAATGAATGCTATAGCTGTACAGTGTGGGATCGGATCTGAAATGTGCTGAAAACTTATATATACCTATATATATAGGTTATATAGGTGTGAACACATTAATTCCTAGTTGAGAATGGGAAACATTGAGTCTGTATGGCTTTGAACTTCCGATGGCACTCTGAAAGCTTAGGTAAACAATGTTGTCACACATAACTGCTCGTATATAGGCTACTAAAGCAATACGGGTTACTATACCCTTATTACAATAACGCTGTAAATGTTTACTCAGTCCATGGAAAGTTATAATCTTCTTGAAATACTGAAACCGAGGGGATTGAAAGGCCGATGAATCTATTGTCATCGATATAACAATCTCACGATCGACGCAAAACGACACAACAGCCTTTAAAGCGGGGGGTGGGGTGGGGCGCCACTATTGAAAACCTCATATTCTACAAAGAGTTTGGCTCTGCTGAACGCCGAGATAATATATAGTTTAATTATACCTATGTTTATCTATAAGTTACATATTAATTAATATAGCTTGTTATTTGTGACGAGCTTGTTGGTAGCAGACAGAAATTCATACTGACATACGTCACTTCCAGACATCTTGTTTGTTTGTCATCTAAATTTCAAACTGGAAGCTTTTTTGATTTCTGATTTATTTATGATGTAGATTATTTACCACGCACATATGTCACGTGTATAAATAGCTCCGAGAAATACATGTCCCTGGTGAATGTTGTGACGTAATTATTATCAAAGTTTCAGTTTTTATTTCCAATCATTCATCCTACTAGTCTCCTTCTAAAAATACAAAAAAAAAAAGAGGATAAAATCAACTTTTATTTGATGATGATATCTTTCAAACTTGTTTTTTTTTTCAGTTTCAAAATGTAGATTTGGATAGTAAGAAGCAGATTAGTGTTCCTGATATGATATTTCTGATAATTATTAACCTATAAATATTATACGAAGTCTTGATATCAAAAGTGCCAGTAGAAGTTGTTGTACAATCGATCGCAAAATCTAGAGTGTATGCCGATTACAATGAGCTTAACCTCCTTTACCTTCCTAAGTTATAATCCTTTAATGATTTTTACATTCAGCCAAGCAATGCCAAAAAAAAAGAAAGGATAACAACATTTGGTTAATTCAACAACTTCTCGTAGATTAATGGTCATTAGGGAAGAGGGCTGTTGTTGTTGTTGTTGCTCAAGATAACTCAAAGTGAAATCAGGAATTTACAATAAAGAATTTTAATTTTGGTCAACTTAATATCGGCAATTATATGTTACAAAACTACTCCTCTAGTTATAATCCATTTCATGTATGGTGAAACCTGGAATGCGTTCATTAAAGGTTTCTTATCTTTCTGGTGGTTTTAGCCCGTGCCAACAGTTGATTTATTGTGAACCATTAAACCTTTTGAATGAATGAGCAACCTATATTCACCCGACCATTTGGCTATTTTTGGATATGTAAGCTTATGATATCGATGCCAACGTCTATAGTACTTTGAACTCCTAACCTCATCAAACAAATACAAAGTTAGTCTACAAGTTAGTTCAACAATGTAGGGCTCTTCAAAGAACTTGAACAAAAGATGATAATCAGGTAATATTGATGTATGGGTGGCTTATGGTCTCTGGTTGAAGTGTCTTCTCGTGATATGGTTTATAACATTTACTGATATCGGGTGCCTTTCATCGTGGTCGGCCCATATAAGTGTATACTTATAAGGCTCCATGGCTCTGTTAGCGTTCACTTTGGTTGGACCAGTATAGCATTGATAGGAGATTGCTCTCTTAGCATTCACTTGGGTTAGACTAGTAAAGCATTGATAATATATGGCTCTCTTAGCATTCACATGGGTTGGACCAGTAAATAGCAATGATAGAAAATGGTTCCGGTATCGTTCACCTGAGATGGCAGCCAATACTCATAGCTAGTACAGTAACTACTGTTCATGTTCCACAACCGTGCATCAGTAACTACGTGCGCTATGTTCGTAACTCGGTAACATGTGTTCTTGGTGGCACAGTAATTACTGTAAATTTAAAAATTTGAAATTTTATTTTTAAAGTTTAAAATTGTAAATATTTAAAAAACAAAAATTTTTTTTTTTAATGGATTTTTTTTAAATTACTGCAAATTTTCACCTGTCGGACTCGTAGTTCAACGTGTAACAGCTTTCCAGTTATTACTGTGCCAACTGTAACACATGTTACCGTGTTGCGAACACAGCGCGGTAGTAACTGATGCACGGGTTGTGGAACTGAACAGTAGTTACTGTACTAGCTATGAGGATCGGGTGGAGATGGACGTTACCCATGAGGTCTCAGCTGCAAGTCATATCAAAGAAATTATCCGAAGGAAACCACGAGAAGCTTTTATATGCAAATTGAAGTTTTAAAAGGTTTAAAACTCTGGTATAGTGGTCAGAATCAGGATATCGTTGGCCGAATACCCTATACCTGTACATGCAGGTGTACACATGTTATGTTCTCACGTACAAATACAATTGGTACAATGGGGACTTTAATTCAACTAAGAACGGTGAACATATAGTGCTTAGAATTAGATTGGAAAAAGTGATTCTATTTTAAAAGAGCTTGGTCTATTTTTTTCTAAAAATAGATGTACAGGTAAGGTAAGTATTGAAATAAAATGAAATGCATGCCCTAGCTTGTTCTCACGCGTTTCAATCATGCATTTACTAAATAACATATCAGTGTAATCTTGGTGTTAAAAAAACACCATCGGCGGAAAGCGAGTAACCATAGTAACGAGCTAGAACCTTTCTTTGTAGGCTATGTGTCAAACGGTCATGAAGAGTTCAACGGTTTCAAGTGTTTCGGTAAATATTGGTGCAATCACACTAAACATCTCAACAGTGTCATTGGTATATATGGTTCAAATATAAAACAGTAGGCTATACCTAAAAAAAAAAATAGGCAAGCTGCCAACAATGACTTACTCGGGCTACTGAAACTGCAACGATAGTCTGTGAATGTACGCTGGCTCCTGTATCCAAGAATGATATTTGGCTTATATTGTTTTCAAGTAGTAAATCTTGATATAATCGTCCTGCAAAAGTTGCTGAATCTGCAAAAACCAAAGGGACCTGTAAACTGACTGTAGTTTTACCCAGCAGAGTGCGTATATAGTATAGGCCAACCTATGTGGTGTTAACAACAGCTATATATTAACTTCCTTCACGCCACACTTTGCATAGATAAAGCATTGTATAGCTATTGCTATACTCATACCGTTTTTATGAATGTTTACGAGGGCAAAACTGCTGCCCCTACATACTCTGTTCCTTGTTTACTTCAGTCTCAAAGGTAGCATGACAATATTAACAGTTGCATCGTATAGACTTCCTACAGTACATCATGTACAGTTAAGTGCAATATATATATATATATATATATATATATATATTCTTGATTTTCCAACTCATTACGATTTTCATTTATATATATTCATTTGCCTTTGTCGTTTACCTCCATTGCATTAACATAAAGTCTGTTCAAAGTATCTCTTTCGGGATCCGGCTTTAGGAATCACAAATGATTTTCGAGTTGGATAGCATCATGTTTGATCTCTAGGGCAGGGCAAAATATGTCACCAAAAACAGAACTAGTGTTGTTCGATATAGGTGACAAACGCCTACAGTGGAATTACGATCTTCCTTACCGGTTTCGGACCTCTGGGCATGCAGTCAGCGTCCATGGCCTAGTGGTTAGGGTGTCCGCGTACAGAGCGGGAGGCCCGTGGTTCGAATCCCGGTGGAGGCTGAAAGTTTTTTCACTGTTCTTGATTTTCCAACTCATTACGATTTTCATATATATATATATATATATATATATATATATATATCGGTTAACTTGTCTCTTACGTCAGAGATTTGATCATATCTGCCATTCAGATTAATTTCTTCATTAATATTGAGAGGTTAGTAAATTTAGAATACAGCTGCATAGCCTTACCAGTTACCAAGTAGCACATGCTAAAGTGCCTTACGGAGAATTGCATTCAAGATTTCACTGTGGCCCTCAAGTTCAATTTCGTGTCCATTTTTTTGGTTCAGAATCTCATATTATGACACCATATCAGTTATGCAGCATACACCCCCATCCCCTCTTCCCGATGTCCTCTTGGGAATCGCCCACTCCCCAATCTCACCCTTGCAAGATCATCATCCCTCACTCAATCCCTTCCCACACTGCTTCATATCCCACTAGAGCTATACCCAGGGTATAGGACGTGCCCTGCAGTTATCCTCCCCGTCCCGTCCCCTTCCGTCCCCTCCCCGTCCCATCCCATCCCCCACATAGAATGAGTCGGCATAAGAAGGTAACTAAACAGTGGTATATAAATATGTCAGTGATAAATAGTCTCAAGCTAAAAATAGACCCTCACATGGATTCATCCACACGATTTTGGTCAATCAAGTTGTGTTAAGAAATTTGATCCTCACTTTCATTTTCGTTTAACCTGTCAAACTCTCGCAACAGGTTTACTATTATAATTAAAACTAATTAAGTGTTGCTTAGAAGTCAGGCAACATAACGAGCAAGCCGTGTCTATATTTAGTTTACATATATACTTTATGATCCGAACAGTTAACAAGCTTGGACTTGTATGAGTGCCGTAGAACAAGATGACAACAGAAGGGTAACCAAATGCATAGACGTGGGGAATGCCCTTTACCCCTTTAAGACTGTGGAGCTGGAGACGAAGGAAGAAACGTGCCCCCACCCCCCCCCCAGCACCCTACAGCTATATGCGGAAACCTTTTACATAAATTAGATTGTTAATGTTTGTTAATGAAACCTTTTTTCATTTTTGTAATGAAACAATCAGCTTTTGTTATGTGAATAATGACCTTTTGTTATTAAAAAAGTGACCTTTTGTTGATCATCCAAAAACAAATTAAGAAGAAGTGTAGAATGTACCTTTTTGTTGTAGAACATAAAAAAAAGTAAAAAAGTAATTAAAAGTGTGAATTCAAATAGAGTGTTAATGTAAGAAATAACGGGGGAAAAGGTGTCTTCTTTACATCTATTGCTACACCACTTTCAAATAGGACATTGACTATTTCTGTCGAAGTCGATTTTGTCTCGGCAAGCGACCTGCACACACCAGGCCTAAGAAAGGTTCTATATACACCGTACATGTTTCATCTTACATGGAAACAAAAGAAAGTATAAACTTGGTTGAGAAATAAGGTTGGGAACTTTCCGCTTTCCCATGAATCGAGTTAGTTACACCCGGGAAAAGTTCATGCAGCTTGAATCGGTGTCGCTCTATAAAACACCATGCCGGTGCGGATGTTTACTGTGACCTGGTGAATCAAGAACATCCACGGCTCGAGATCCTATACAGTGCCGGAAGACGAAAAGTAACTTTCAGGATACAAAACCCGGAGGTTAAACTATAACATGACCTTCAACAGAATCAGTCCTCGTTAGTTTCCCAGGCCTGTCGGTCCTATATATAAGGCTCATCCGTTATCATTATGTCACCAATGACGTATCTCGGATATGTTTAAACATGACCGTTTTGTATAGTTACAACAATGTAAAACTGCAAGTTTTATTTTGTGTTCACCCGACACGGAATCTTGACCAACTGTAATGGTTGATTCACAATTTCAATACGTAAAACCTATTCATTGATATTTAAACCTGTTCGTAATCATAATTGGTGAGCTCGGCAGCAATCTCGTGCTGTCCTGCATGGTAAATATTCCCAGATGTGGAATTCTTCACATTACAGTACAGCACAATGGGTTAGTTTAAATTATTTTGTTTACGTGGCCGAGGTGTCTCTCTGCCTCGGCATTATTCCAGACAGACTGCAACAGCTTTTGTGTACATAGGGCGACCAGGCATTGAAGACTCGCCCCATACCGCGTTGCTTGCAAGTGAAGTTTTCTTCTTGTTGCTACAAAATACAGACAGTTATGAAACGTGATGCTTTCTAGTCACTTCGCCCAACAACCATTTCGCCCAACTGCCATTTCGCCCAACCAGCCTGGTCATTTCGCCCAACCAGCCTGGTCATTTCGCCCAACCAGCATGGTCATTTCGCCCAACCATCATAGTCATTTCGCCCAACCAGCATGGTCATTTCGCCCAACCATGTTGGTCATTTCGCCCAACCTTATTTTTACTAATATTCAGTCAGAATAATATTACTTTTTCAATTTGATTTATTTTGGGTTAGGTTAGTTCGTAATAGGTAAATAAAGTGAGGTCCGCTCGATATCGATCGGAGTCTGAGCAGTTATTTCGGGTATAATGGGAGGATTACACTACTTTAGGGGTTTACGCATACAATGGAAGTTATATTATTATACAAAGGGGAATCGGTGTGGAATAATATAACCGTTTCTATTTCACTAGTTCAATTTGATTTATTTTGGGTTAAATTATTGGAAGTTATATTATTATTATATGGAAGTTATATTATTATACAAACACAGGGGAATCGGTCTTCATAAAAACCTATCAAACCTAACCCCTAAAAACACTGATCCATCCTACTGACTAACAATTCCCGAACGTTTCCTTATTAAATTGAAAAAAATATATATATATATAAAACCCGTCCGTAATATTGAAGTACTATTTAATCAATGTAACCACTTTATGTAATCACATATGTAATCAATTAAACCACGACTTCAAGTTTCCTTAATACTCGGTTCGTATCCAGTAACGTTAACAATTCCCGAACGTTTACTATCAAACCTATCAAACCTAACCCTAAAACACTGATCCATCCTCAAGATTCCTTAATATTCGGTTCGTATCCTGTAACGTTAACAATTCATGAACGTTTCCTTTTGAAGTATCATATTTAATCAAGGTTGGGCGAAATGACCAGGCTGGTTGGGCGAAATGACCAGGCTGGTTGGGCGAAATGACCAGGCTGGTTGGGCGAAATGACCAGGCTGGTTGGGCGAAATGACCAGGCTGGTTGGGCGAAATGGTAAGGTTGGGCGAAATGGCAGTTGGGCGAAATGGTTGTTGGGCGAAGTGCCTTGCTATCTTTTATCTGGACCAGAGATGTCCATCGCTGCTATGTGCACAGTGTTGTGGGTATGGACCGTAGCTGTATGTATTGAACGTACACGTAGCTGTGTGTGTATTTTCTGGGATCGATGGTGGTGCGTAACACTTTTGTTACACCTCATTCGAAACTCGGTCAGATGACGTTTCTTTGTGCGCGAGTCTTCACTCCCTTTTATCTTTGTCACACCTTAGTAAAGTGGAACTAGGACACTTCGCCCAACAACCATTTCGCCCAACTGCCATTTCGCCCAACCTTACCATTTCGCCCAACCAGCCTGGTCATTTCGCCCAACCAGCCTGGTCATTTCGCCCAACCAGCCTGGTCATTTCGCCCAACCAGCCTGGTCATTTCGCCCAACCAGCCTGGTCATTTCGCCCAACCAGCCTGGTCATTTCGCCCAACCTTGATTAAATATGATACTTGAAAAGTAAACGTTCGGGAATTGTTAAAGTTACAGGATACGAACCGAATATTAAGGAAACTTGAGGACCGATCAGTGTGTTGGGGGTTAGGTTTGATAGTAAACGTTCGAATATTAAGGAATATTAAGGAAACTTGAAGTCCTTTTCTTTGTATAACTTTAGTAAGGAAACGTTACAGAATACGAACCGAATATTAAGGAATCTTGAGGATGGACCAGTATTTTAGGGGTTAGGTTTGATAGGTTTTTATGAAGACCGATTCCCCTGTGTTTGTATAACATTAGATTAACACTATGTAGAACTAGATAAACACATAACTGCTGTGAACAATACCCTTGATTAATGCCTGGCAGACTTGATAAACCTTGACCGAAGTCATCAAGCAGAACAATAGGTGTGGATTAATAAACCACAAACAATAGGCCTCCGATAAACGTCTGGTTGACCGGATTAACGCTTGGCTGACCAAAACAATAACTGCGGATTACTGACTCACAAATGCAATAACATCAATTATTGACATCAGCCTGTCAATCACATGGGATAAACCCAAAGGATGGATAAAAGCCCTGCCCATTATACCCGAAATAACTGCTCAGACTCCGATCGATATCGAGCGGACCTCACTTTATTTACCTATTACGAAGTAACCTTACCCAAAATAAATCAAATTGAACTGGTGGAATAGAAAAAGTAATATTATTCTGACTGAATATTAGTAAAAATAAGGTTGGGCGAAATGACCAACACGGTTGGGCGAAATGACCAACAGGGTTGGGCGAAATGACCAACACGGTTGGGCGAAATGACCAACACGGTTGGGCGAACTGACCATGCTGGTTGGGCGAAATGACCAACGCGGTTGGGCGAAATGACCAGGCTGGTTGGGCGAAATGGCAGTTGGGCGAAATGGTTGTTGGGCGAAGTGACTCGCAAGCAGTAAAGTGCTTAACAGAGCCGAAATTTGTACTAAAAGTCCAAAGAGTTTTTTACCAGAAGGTAACGAGACGAATAAATAAAGAGCAATCTTCCGTAGAAGACTCGGTCTTTTTGACGGCTACAGTTACACCAACTGTTACTTTCTGTTTGCTTGAATACCAGTACACGACGTGATTATGTCTTTGTCCCTGCATGTTGTCAGAGGTTTATATATATATATATATATATATATATATATATATATATATATATATATATATATATATATATATATATATATATATTATATCATATCATATCTCAAACTTCCTTCCGCAGTCTTGTGTTCTTCTTACTGAAAGGGAAAAAATACCATATTTTCAGAAGGGTTTGTCAGCCCCCAGAATTATGCACATATTTTTTTTTTATTAAACGAATTGATTACATCCAGTGATTTTATTTCAACGTATGTAAACATTTCTGCCTGGTGGAATGCCGTTTATACCTCTCTTACAAATATGAAGAGGAATATCGGTCTCTATACCGGACAACCACACTGCTTGATTATGGCATACTTGTTTCATATTCCTGATTTTTAAACCATGATTAACCTCACTTCGGAAGTTAGAAATATGGATTATGTCAGCAAACTTAAAAACGTCATTAATTGCTTTCAACTTCCGTCGTATTATATACAGAACCGATTGACTGGTCTTCTTTATGCGTGGTTGTTATATAAAGGTTCGTGATATGCGGCCAGACACTAAACGGAATCCTATGACTTATTTCTGAGTTAAAAACATAAACACGTGGGCAGATTAGATGAATATCGTCCGTGTGAAAACTTGAAAAGTTCAGTTTATCTATTTCTTTGGCTACAATCTCAAAGGTCACCATATTTAGACTATGTATAAATAGCTTTACCCGTATATGCGTATATATATATGTTATAATCAAGATTACTATCATGCATGCATCATCATACAATCTACTGGTTAGGCTACGTACACTGGTTGTAGTTATCAATTCGTTTCAATCTATGTGCATGCATGAAATAGGCTATTTATCAGGAGAATGATAACTCAATTGAAAGGGCGGGTGTTTGAAAATGTTTCATTGAAAGATCTCTACATAATCCTACTAATATATCTTCTAACATAAAGTTTCAATTTAGTGTAAACCATACAACTAATTGAATGTTTTTAAACCATTTGATTGACAAATCATTAATGTTATTTGTTTATAATTTGTTTCCCACATCGGACGTCCTAATAGCCAGGAAGCTGCTCATGCAACTACGAGTTAAACTGCAGCCGACGCAGCGTTAAACGCTGATCATGACGTCATAATGTGAGAGGAGAAACACTGATCACTTTGAGGTACGTGGCATGCTAATTTTAGAACACTTTCTATCTACTTTCAAAATAGCCGATATTGTAATACGAAGCATACCAACTAAAAGATGGAATACCTATTCTTTGAAAGTGCTGCTAAACTTCCTGTCAAATTTTCTTATGAAAATAAGAGGTTTAATAACCTGTTACTATAGTGGCGTTGCTACGAGGGGGGGGGGGGTAAAGGGGAGGGTAAAAGATGGGTAAGGGACGGAGCATGTACAGGAACGGTTCTAACGCCATACAACCCCAGTGCATTTTGAAAATATATTTCGTATTTGCACGCCAACTTACATATGCGTTTCCGGCAAAGCAGTTGTCAGAAGGGTTGTTTGCTACAAATAGCTATATGGAATTGGTTGGTGAATTGTGTCAGTATAACGAATGTTAGCTTATAGAACCATGTGGTGCAAGGTTATAAAGGGTAGTAATAATGCTGATCTCGGGCTTATCAGCTTATCATTATGAGCCTGAATCGTTTTGCATTTTTTTCACACTACTCTAATACCATTTCTTAGTATCGAATGATACAATCTAATTTCCCGGTGATGATCTTCAAGTCTCGACAATGTCTACATGTTACAACCCCCCCCCCCCCCCACATTTCTCCCTATTCGATGGTGATGGACCCAATGTCACAGTTAGCTGTAGTTTGTTTCAAAATAACAGAAACTACCAGATTACATAACAAATAAACAAACGAACAAATCAACACAGACACTTTGCATGGTTAGAAATTTAAATTAAGAATATTTTTCTTGTATTCGTAACTATATATCACATGCCGTATATAAATAACACCTCACATAACTGCCAAAATATCAAGCTTTAAACGTTGGGATTGTGCTCAGCTAGAGATCATTTAGTCGTACACTGCGATAGCAGCAGAGAGCAGAGAGATATGTTCTCTTATGAACCTTCCAGAATAATTTGCCCCTTTATGAATTTATACTTGTGATCTTTGATATTAAACGTACGTATGCGAGATATGGACATAATGGAACTACACAAACCGCTCAGAATGTCCCTTTGATGATGTTGTTTACCAGTTGAAAAACTTCCTTCTCCGCAAATCCCCGACAAGTCCGAACGGGCATCTATCTCCTGGTACGGTGTTGGTCAAAGTCATATTCAAGTTCAAACACATGGTGAATGTAGTTTTACTTTCGAGCCAGGTTTCTATAATGTCAAAATTGTTGTTGTTGCAAATGTGTCTCAACAAGACATTGTATTTGGGTTTGCAGTGGTTTACTATAGTAGTAAAATACTCGAAGTAAATAGAATCAATTGAGGTACAAAGCAGGAAATGTTTTCTTCTTTTCTTTGGACTGATAGGATTGCAGGCCTAAGTTCCAGGTAACAAATAGTTTTAAAGTTATTTCACTGTGCGCCCTTCCCTGCACTAATCACGAGTCAAGTGGTTAAGGTTTACCTATCACCTAGTTAATAATTCCAGTAACATTACACAAGGGGCGGATGGAGAGTGACCAGACTGTCGATGTATATATTAAAAAGCTTCGGGAAAAGTAGAAAGTAAGAAATTGAGAGGGAGGGTGACCGTATAGCGTACTTGCAGATAAAACCATACATCTATAATGGTTGTGGCATTTGTAGCATTTTACTGTCAGCCTTTACTCAATGGAAGTCATGGTGTATTGCACCCCACCCCACCCCACCCACCCCACCCACCCCACCCAAGCCCCACCTCACCCACTATTTCGTCTCCATCTGAGATGCTTGACCTTGTCTAGTTCCCCAACGATAACAGGTACGAGAAGACCTTGTTCAGTAATAATATATAGCAACTCCGTGATTTTAGTGCCGCTAAAAAGTGACAAGGAAGCCTGTAGCACGGGGTCAACGAGGGCGATCGCTCCCTGACCCTTCACTTGAATTCATAGCACGGGGGAAAGTCGGGGGGGGGGGTAAAAAAGTGCCCAATTGAAAGACATGAGCTAAAAACTTAGTAATCTAACATAAGATATTGATATTTGGGTCACAGAACGGGCAGAAAATGTCTCACGAAAGTGCTTCAAATTCCGGGGAATTAGTACCCCCCCCCCCCGGACTCCAACCGGGACCGTTCGCACATGGACCCCACGCGGCCCGTGTGCGGTGCAGCAAGAAGCTGTACAGAACGGGCTGCACAAGACCATCAAACCTCTGCCCAGGTGTCCCTGTAGTGTGATTGACCATGAGAGGCTATACAGGTCGTTGACAGTGATTCATGTTTTCTCTTTAATTTTGTTGGTATGTAAATGTTAAAAGTGGCTGATGTTTTCCCGATTGAGCGCAGACTATAATCCGGGAATATCCTGGAGTTGTATTTAACAATACACACTTGAGTTTAAAATCAAATGATATCCGCTTACTCAGCATATTGCCAGCTTTCTCTTTTAGTGCAATTATTTCACTCATTTTAGGGTGAATGGCTCAGTGGTGTACCTATAGAATAGTTAGCACATTGAGCAGATTCTTCCTTTGTTACCCCTTGCAGGGGATGCCGCCATGGCCGGGGAGCAGGGTCTAAGGGAAGGGGCATGACCCCCTCCCCCCATTGAGAAATATTTGTTTATGTAAGATTGTTTGACGCAAAATAGTGCTATCTTTGGCCAAGCACTTGAACTGATAAGGTGTAAAGGAATTCTCATTCTTTAGTGAATGTTACTTCATTTGTTCCTCCCCCCCGACTGGTTCCTGGGACGGGACCCCACCCACCCTCTACGTATTAAGCCACTGGAATGGCGTTATTTGTTTCCTAGATAGAGCTGATAAAGGAATCGCTCGTAATTTGTAGATACGTCAGATGGTATCTGCCATTTGATAGTATAACTGCACACAAAAGTGTGTTACGATTTGCATTCATAGTATAGCTAATCGGGCGAACCATTCGTCTATTCTGTACACTCAGCCTGCAGCTAGTCACGTCGCCTGACTCATTTACAAAATTCTCTTTACCCGTAAGGAATTTGTACGTAACTAAACGTGCGTCGAACAGTGAGAGAGCTACGAACGCACAGTCGAGAAAGCCTCGCCGATGCGACCTACAACGGATGGCGACGTAGGCTAGTCTAACTACCATGGCAACCGAGGGACCCATAATGGCCCGATCGGGATTGAAATCTCTCGAACCCTTGCCCACTTTCCCATCTTTGGAACCTCGAATGGGCTTGTAGCTATACAGAAGCCCTACATTGTGCCATCTGGCACTTAAAATGTTCATAACTATATACCTGGTATAAGAAGAATCGTGTCCAGGTAAACATTAACAGAAAGAAAACTATGAACAAGTTTCAAGCTTTTATTTCAAAAATATTTATTAAACTTAATGCACATTAGAGTGAGCACTGCATACAACACTCCATATCAACAAATCTTTTATTTCATGTCCTAAATATCCAGACGTCTACTATATATATATAGTTAGACCGAAGAACGTAAACGTATACTCCTTTGGAATTGATTGAAATCGACTAAACTATCTCACGGATATTGAAATACAAAGATAAACAGGCATTATTCTCTCACGTGAAAACGAGGGGAAAACCAGAAAACCTCGGTTCCAAACAAAAAAAAAAAAACCGATAAAAAAATGAAAATGACAGATCGACGATATATTGCGTGAGCTTAAAAGGACTTATTATAATACTCCTGTAACCTTGAAGAATTATTTCAACGGGGACTTTCTTTTACTACGACTGAGTAAGGCCTGCTCTAGAAGTACAGAAGTACAGTGGGTCGGCTGGGTGGGTATGAGATTTACCATGTTCAGTCCCTATACAAGACGTGCAAACTCCCATGCACATGCCTCGAAACTCAAGCTTGGGTGTTGTCGTTTAAGTACTGGATTTCTCCCGTGGTCACTGGTTCTATATTTGTTTGTTTTTAAGACACTAAACCAACCGGCATCATTGTTATGGTTGGTTAATGTGATAGAAATCAGTGACGTAAATTGCAGGACTTTATAGATGGGGGCCAAAACTCCAAATCTCCCCTAATTGATTTTTGTAGATGCATGACCCTATAATGAACGTACACCATAGCTGGAACAACATTTACTCGTATAGAGTTTGGCTGTTGGGTCGCTGAATGCTTGATTTATTCCAGTTGTTTGGGAGGGGAGGTGAGGGTGGGGTGGGGTGGGGTTGGGTGTGGGTGGGCCAGCTTGACTTATGTTTCCGAGTTTACCGCAGGAGATACCATATATTAGTAAAACTTTTAAACAACGAATTTCATTTCACTTGTTCTTGAAAAAAAGCTGAATCAGACCGGAACAACGTTAAACAAAGAGACAGATTGCAATGTATTTCACGTCCATCTATATAGACAACACGCCGTCATGACGTAAACTTGATCAAGAAGTCCCAAATTTTGCATTGAAATTTAAATGTAAGTTGGTGGGCGTTAAGTATATAGAACCTATGTGTAAGAATTAATACAATATGACTCAACAGTGCATGTTCATTAGGGTAACAGATAATATTGTATAATAGCGTTATTTATTTGAATAAACCTTTAAAAGACTTCGATGTACGTGCTAGGGTATATATATATATATATTTACCTCAGCAGAATTTTCCAGGAGGATTATGAAATTTAATCTAACAAAGGAAGATGCAATAGAGATATAAATATTGTCAAGTATGTGCAATGGGGTGCAGAATGTATATCTTTGATATTTGCGACATATTTTCAATATGTGCATTACATCGAGTAATTAGCTGATTAAAACCAGGCCATTGGGTATATAGCTATATATATATATATATCAATAAATTAAGATGACCATTGGTGTATGTATGGGAGGGTAAACTCCTGTCGCAGTGTACAATGTGGTACCTTAACACTGAACGGACGCATAGGCTAACTTAATAGGCTAAGAAGCTAAGGGCGCCTGCAGGGTTTACGTCATTCTATGTTAGGACATATTGTTGAAACTATATAGACGGGATTAGAGGGTGTAATGGAGGAGGGGTGGTGATGGGGGGGTAGTAATGCACCTATATTTCTCTTTCCATTCCATTTTTTTCCGTCTAACAACGAAACATGTAAATGCGAGGTTGGCTTTCCGACATGGTCAACGCCTGCCTGTGTTGTAAAGACAATTGCAAGAAAGGGGCCAGATATGTAGACTATCAAAGTTTTGAGTATGAACTAAAAATAGTGAACACTTTATTCAAATATATGGCTAGTTAAATAAACTCAAGGAAACCCGTGCACGAAGAGAATTGGGGAGGGGAACAACCGATGTATGACGGCCCGCTTCGGAAATAATAGGGCCTAACCTTTGGTATTTGGATATTTGCTAGCCAAATTTCAGAAGTTTTGAATCTTATGTTTTAAGAGACAATAGATTGGTGTCATTGAATGTCTAATTCATTAATATTTTTTTTGTTTCTTTCTGATCCTCTTTTAATTAATCCGCCCGGATCAACCTCCCTAGGCTAATCCCCTTCTCTCCTGTTCCTTTGCGCAAGATGCTTAATATACACGTTTCGTTTTCTCTACTATTGTTTAACTTAAGAAATCTATGTTTGGAAGGCAATCTGTCCAAAAAGATATTAATTAAATGGTTATTAATTCACAAATAACTTTGCAGTCGCTTGTATTGCTATGGATTAATAGTCGATACTCACTAATACGAAACTAATTTAAAACGCCGATTTCATTAGCTTGAAACGTCAAAGTTTCCGCTTTCAAAAGATGCCGGAAAAGTTACCGCCTTTCCGGTTGCTTTGGTTTTATATAATTAATTAGTTATAAAATTTGCCTGTGCGCGGCGACGAAGTTGGTAATGATCCATTGATCTTTCTTTAATTAGTGATAAATCATTTATTTCTTATTTAATTTTGAGAAATTCATCAAAGGGTTGGTTAAATTGACGAAAGCAGACAAAATGGTTAAATTTCGATGAATACTAAATCCTGACTACTAATCCCCCCCCCCCACCTACCGGCCCCACCATGATATATTCGAATGTACTAACAGGTGGTTATAAATTGATCCTTTTGAAATCTCTCACAGGTAAATGACGAGCGCTGAGGCTTCGACAGGAGTCAATATTCAGGGGCGTATCCAGGGGGGGGGGGCGCAACAGGCGCGCGCCCCCCTATTGGCCGTCACCAAAAAAAAAAAGTTTAGCAAAAAAAAAAAAAAAAAAAAATTGATGACGACCTTTATGTGAGATGTCGGTGATCGCTCAACCCCCCCCCCCCCCCCCTCCCGTATGCTTTATTTTTTGTTTGCCAAAAAAAGGTTCTGGCGAAGTTCGGCGGCATAATAGTTTTACAAACATAGATGGTAATTCTGTTTGTATTATCACTATAAACACTAAATGACATGCCAGCCATACTAAATTGTGCATTTTGTGTCCATATTTACTGGAAATGTTGCTTATTATTAAGGTCGAAAAATGGATCACATATGGCCATGGGCGGCGATCCTGGGTGGAGGGGGTATATATCCCCCCATGAAAATGGGTGGAGGGGATGTAATGCACCATATCCCCCCTCCCACCAAATGCCAGGGATAAGAATATTTTCATGCCTACATTTATGCATCTTCGTTAATGTACGGCTCTTTTTTAGCTTCATTTCTCGCCTACCATAAACGCAGTGCGATCTTTTCAAATAAAGCGTCTTTATAAAGCAAAAATAGTTGACTGTAGGCTTCATTGGCCCTATAACAACAAAATGTATTATTGCGCCCACGGTATTGATATAGTACATATATGCACCCTCATAGTATTCATACAGGCCCTATAGTAGGCCTACACACGTACATGTTCCCTCGAACAGCTGAGAATCTCATGTAACCAGGGTAATGCTTAATACACGTTTCACCTGGATGCCTTAGCAATCGGTACCTAGGAATGTAACTATGTGTAATTGTGTATTGCATGTGTATAGGCCTATAATAGCCTGCATGAGGCCATTTTCTTCATCGAATAATATAACAGAGCTCTCGAACATTCTAACGTTGCGCCTGAAACAAGATTGACAGGGGCAATTTTCCCAAAATAACACCCGAAATTAAAAAAAAAAGTATTTTGGATCCTGATTATGAGATATTTCGGACATGACATCCCTATTTTAAAGTTGGGTATATGCCGCTTGGAAACCTCGGGAAGTGCCGTTTCCGGCCATCCAGAGGGTTTGTTAATCCCAAAATTTTCTTGTACGCTTCGCGCCAACTCATGGTGGCGCTACGCTTAGATAGTCAAAAAGGTAATATCCCCCCCCCCCACACTCGGAAGTACGGATCGCCGCCCATGCATATGACACCATTTTGCATTTCAGCCCTTCTTTGAAAGCAAAAATTGTACACCCCTCCCCTTAGACCCATCCCCCAGGACGGCGATCATTCATGCCTGGCGCCCCCCCTATTGGAAAATCCTGGATACGCCCCTGATATTTACTACTGTTACAAACTTAACAAAATAATAAGATAGCAGTTTCATGATCGTTTCAAGTAATAACAACAAAAGCACCCCTCCTCTCTCCCTTACCCTTACCCCCTTACACCCTTCGAGCAAATTCTTGATTACACTTATGTAACCGGTTTCTCAGTAGACCTGTCAGAACTTCAAATCATATCGTTTTTGCATCTAAAAGCGAAACCCTTCATTTGTTCTTTCTGGTCTTGTGATCGAGCCCATACCCCGCCCCGTGTCCCACGTCTTCCGCCTTGTGAACGGACCCATGACCCGCTCCTTGCACCCACAACTTCCGCCGACTTATAACGCAATCAGTGGGCGGGCGATCCCTTTAAAACACCTTAATTTGTCGATCATTTCACTAACGGTAAGTGGACTTTCAAGTTCACTCTGACGTCACGAAAATAACCGTCCTTAACTTTCACTTCATGTAGCACGTACGTAATTAAGGGGGACACTCTTAGAAATTTGTTCGTGATAATATCATTGAGAGCTGTATAGTTATTGTTTGTGGGTTTTTTATTTATCCATATTTTATTTATAGTGCATAGTGAGAATAACAAACGATATAAGATGACAAAAGAAATTAAACAAAGTAACCTCACCCTTACCACTCCTTTGAAACCGAAAATCTACTTATTATAAAGTACAATTTAGGAGGGGATAAAAATAGTTAACTAGTAATCTCTTTGACCTTAGGAATACTGCTAAAACTGTTACTTTCTTGGGCGTGAACGGTTGAGTCACTGAAAAGATTCCTTGACAATATTCGACAGACGGTTCCTGTGCACTTGATTGTGAAACTCTGAGGTTCAATGACACTCTACAGAAATAATTCTGGTCACAGGGATGTCTCATTCACAGGTTTTTATAATGAAGGCCTTCTACTGGTACAGAGTAAATGGAAAGCATCTTAAATTGGTTCAACAACAGTTTTGCACCACTTTTTATTATCAATTTCATCCACCCCCTCCCCCCTTCCCCTTCCCCACCATTCCCAATCTCTGGAATCACTGGGAAGTTAACTGGGGCCCGATAAACATCACTTAGTAAGTTCTAAAGTGAATAAATGAACCTGTGAGTGTGAATTCCAAATATCGTATAGACAAACATTATGCATTAATGAGACAATGTGTGGCTCCCTACGATGGGATTAAATCTAAATAAAATAAGCAATCTCACATAAACAGAGACTGGAAGTCCTCCACTAGTCAAACTTCCTAGTGAGGCCACCGGGCGCCATGGGGTCGTAAGCCATATAAACATGCTATGTTGTTTTTACTTACAACATTGTATGAGAGGAGCAGAAGGAATCAAATGACCGAGACATAATGTAATGAACTAAAGGAACCCCTACATACCAATATTAGTTCCGACCTCCCACACATAATCAAAGACCATTTCTCCCCGACAGCATGACACTTTATAATCGAATAAATGAACTAAACGAGAAGAGAAAAAGTAGCATAGCTGTCTTACGGCCTGCCGGCCCACACCAATAACTATAACAAGCACCGTTGTCTGTTGAAGATGCTACAAGATGGACTAAGTTGAGATCTTTACGTCATGTAAGCACTTCATGGTTACTCAAATCGTAAGTCAGCAATAAAACACACCAAACATTGTTTCTTAATAAAAAAAAAATGATTACCAAACATATTAAATTCTTCTTGATAAACAGATCTAGATTTATCCAACTATATACATACAGGTTAAAAATACTTATTTTCTATCAAACAGTGGAAGAAAATATAACTTGTTTTGGACGGAGATTTTCATGGTTTTTCCTGAGGAATGTTGTCAGTATGTCAAGTAGAGATCATATCACACCATGTGTCACCATATCTTGAAGTCTCTGTGTCACAGCACTATCAAACTGGAATGCCTGCAAGGAAACAGGGTAGAAAATGTAAAGAAACTAATAATAAGACAAAAAGGCAAGAAGCAAGGTATTCTTTCCAACACATATGGAAACTTTTGCTCTGTAAACGGCCCCTTATCGGAGAATTAAATGCTGTTGTATACGCACAGGAAGCGTTGCAGTTTCGACTCTCCAAAATTGCTGTGAGAGCACTGCACACTGTGGTGTGTTCAGATTAGCCGTGTAAAGTAGGACTTCACAAAATTTCTTACGATGCTTTTGATTTGCTGGTGAAAAGTACGAGCCTTAATATTGACCAATCAAGTCGAATTTGATATCACTCGAGAGAGGTGTCAACAAACTTTTCTTTAGCATAGGAAAGAAATTGGTTACACAATCACACTCCCAGCAAGCACAATGTAAGCATTGAGAGATAGGGACATTCTTTCCGAAGTGGTTTTTACTTTTTCAGATTACAAAGTATAGGGTTAAGTTCACACGCATGATATATAACGACACATCACTGTAAAAAAGACGCAATATTCTTCAAAATGACATAAGAAAGAGTTTTCTGAGTGCTCTACTTAGAAAGTTATGAAAAGAGTTAGCGCGAAATGTGCTTATTTTGTTGTGATATTTGCTGCGTAACAGGGTGTTTTGTGGCGAGTTCCGCAAGGAATCCATATGACACTATTCCAAAAATCTAAGCCTGTGTACCGTGTATTCTTCTTTGGGTAAATGAAATAGATCAAGTTAAGTTAATGGAAAATTTCCATGTATGATGCATGATGTATTTTAAGGTTAAATAATTCATTTTGAAGTCTTAACCTCCTAACATGGCTGAAGGTTTGGTACCAAATTTGATAACTTTCACATTCGTCAACATGATCAAACAAAACTTACTTTGGAATAGTACGTCTGTGCAAGATCTTTATCCTTCTTAACTCCTTGACCAATATGAAGACACCTAGCATAATAGAAGCAACCCATAGCAATTCCTTTAGTAATGAATATGGGCAGGCAGTCTGTGGCATCCTTTATCTCCTCAATATTCTCTAGAAGAGTTAGTCTGCGAACAGAGTAAGCGGAAACCGTTACGACAAAACAAGTAATTCTAAGCTTAAACATATACGAAACATGTAATGATTATTGCATAGTCTGTTACAACTATTTTGACACACACAAACACGCTCAAAAGTTCCATTCCGATCAAAATACCTGCCCAGTAGTGTTTTTGCTAGTTTTAGTACCTGCTAGTAAGTGCAAATTATTTGCTCATTTGTCTCTTCTGCTGACAAATCGATAATTTCAAAAAACATTGCATAATGTCTTTTGCAATCACATATACCCTTCCTCCATTCTCAAGAACATTTTTTTTTCCAGACCGCTTTTAGTTTTGAAAATGCCACTGCTCAATCAGGCTTGCAGGTATCTATGACACAAATTAAATGGAAAGCATATTTCTGAAAATGAAAATTGGTTGAATATTAGAATGAAATTTTCAAGCATGCCATGGAGAATCGGTTTACTGATGTCACAAATCGAAACTAAAATAGTTTCTTTGACATATCAAGTAAACAATTTTCTTGAGGAATAAAATGCTGGAAACTACTTTGTCCTGGTACAATGGAAAGTAAAGGATTATTTGTTTTATGACAGGTATTACTGGTGATTATATTGAGGTGTTGCTGCTCATACAAAACAGAAAAACAGATAACAAAAGACATCCAAATATTGAAACAAACAAAACTACTTTCAATCTTGGTGAACTTGTAAATTCATATTTAGTTTGATTTTCAGAGCATAATTATTCAGTTAGATTTATTCAGTCACACATTCACCTATTTCTGAGTTTGGATTGTCTTATTCTTGCACTTCAAATATCACAAAGTGCCCCGACCAGTACCTCCTAACAATGACCTCAATATAATGTATATATATCACAGTGCCAATGAAAGACCTGTAGGTTATAATGGTTACAATGACGTCAATATAATGTACACATATGACAGTGCCAATGAAAGACCTCTAGGTTATAATGATCTCGATATACTTATACATATCACAGTGCTAATGAAAGACCTCTAGGTTATAATGACCTCAATATAATGTATACATATCATAGTGCTATTTGAAAGACCTCTAGGTTATAGGTGGTGAATGGTATACTGGTACATGAATCATTCTAAAACGAGTAAGACACAGTGAAAATGATATAAGTTCCTTGGACTTGAATTTCATATTGTCATTAATTATTCAAGATTACTTTGCCGCACCTCAGAGCCAACTCCGCTGCTTTGGTATACATCTTAGTTCCGTAGAAGTGTCCAACAAGGTGACCCATGGCATACACATTACCCCTTTCAGACGCCTCCTTCAAGCATTCAAAGGCGGAATCAAAGTCTTGTCTTACCCCCTGTCCTGTCTGATACATCACTCCCAATGCACCTAGACAAAACAAGAAAGAGATACCAGAATCAGAGGTGAAGACATATATATATATATATCTATATATCACATAATATACTTAACTAAATACCATCATAATGCTACTCGGGAGTTCCACGGGTCTGGCCCGTGCACCGATCATCAGGCAACTGGCATATATGTATATATATATATATATATATATATATGTTGATACTAGTTGAGACTAGTGGAACACTAGTAGTTGTAACTCGGAGTTTCACACGTTTTAGCGATCGTCAGACAACTCAAGTTGTCTGACGATCGCTAAAACGTAGAGCACTCTGCGCCAAGATAGACGCCAACCAACCAATATATATATAAGAATTGAATGTGTAGCAAGTGGTATGACATAATATATAGTAAACTGGTATATATATTCAATATATATATATATATATATATATATAGTCATATATAGCCATAGCCATATATCATAAATAAATATCACCTAACACTGACTGATCATCATCTTTTGTTCAAGTTCTTTGAAGCGGGCTACAGTGTTGAACTAACTTGTAGACTAACTTGTATTTGTTTTATGAGGTTAGGAGTTCACACTTCTTGGACCTTTGCAATTGAAACAGGTAAGAAACATTAATCTTTTCAATTACCACAAAGGCAGAGAATTTATGAAATCTTCAGGGGTTTGAAACAGGATTTTATAAAGAAGGGGATGTGGCGCGGGGGTTGTTTAAGCCGACTCCTGACAAAAACAGAAGTTTGAGGTATCAATTGTTGCATTGTAAAGCATATAGAGTTGTTACAATACTACTTCCTGTTGATCGTGAATACTTTTGCGATAACAAATGTTAACAAAATATAATAATGAAGTTGGGAAAGACAGAAGTTTGAGGTAACAATTGTTGCATTCTAAGGCAAATAAAGTTGTTAAAATACTACTTCCTATTATACATTTGTCATAACAAATATGAACAACATATAATAATAAAGTTGGGAAAGACCAAAAAAAATGCAGTTGAAATAGAAAGAGGATTTCAAAGTTGAAAACACATTCCCAAAAAAATAACGACAAGTGGAAAAATTTGTTTGTTCCCATTAATTAGACAGAACATGCCAGAGATCCTTGTCGGGTGTGCG
This sequence comes from Apostichopus japonicus, assembly GCF_037975245.1. Lineage (NCBI taxonomy): Eukaryota > Metazoa > Echinodermata > Holothuroidea > Aspidochirotida > Stichopodidae > Apostichopus > Apostichopus japonicus. The sequence continues at coordinate 8,581,571 of NC_092565.1, forward strand.
GTGTTTTCCCTTTAAACAAAGGAATCTAGTTTTACTTGTAATGAACTAAAGCGAAAGCCGATATTTGGAGATCAATGTCATAAGTGCAGAGGTCCGAAGCCGATGAATGGCACATAACCGAAAGTATTTATGATATTGACGTAGACTATTTGAATTTGCTAGGGAGTACCTAAAATATGACAGGTTTCACATGTTAGCACATAGAAATAAGTGGTTTTATTCTGTTCCGTTATTTTCACTCTTGATATGTCATATGCAGAGTCAGTTACCTTGTCAAAATCATTCAATTTATTTACAACATTTGACAGCCAGATAACACAAACTGACTTTATAAAAAACAAAAACTAGTTACAAATAAATGACACCTTCTGAAGAATAGATCAATTGTTAGGGAGAGTGATATTTCAGTTTCAGCCAATATATGTATTAAGTAAGAATCAAAATAATGTTTAAGAATAACCTTGAAACACATCCTGCTTGTTCTTTAAACTTTCACAGCATATCAATCTTACAATGTACCAGTTATTGTAATATGCTTATTGCACTACAATACAGCTATTGAACAAACTACATGTTACAAATTATTGTAATATGGTTATTGTACAAACCAGTTATTGTAATATGGTTATTGTGCTACAATACAGCTATTGTACAAACTACATGTTACAAACCAGTTATTGTAATATGGTTATTGTATAAACCAGTGATTGTAATATATGATTATTGCACTACAATACAGCTATTGTACAAACTACATGTTACAAACCAGTTATTGTAATGTGTTCATTCTACAAACCATTTATTGTAATATGTGATTATTGCACTACAATACAGCTATTGAACAAACTACATGTTACAAATTATTGTAATATGGTTATCGTACAAACCAGTTATTGTAATATGGTTATTGCACTACAATACAGCTATTGTACAAACTACATGTTACAAACCAGTTATTGTAATATGGTTATTGTACAATCCAGTTATTGTAATATATGATTGTTGCACTACAATACAGCTATTGTACAAACTACATGTTACAAACCAGTTATTGTAATATGGTTATTGTACAATCCAGTTATTGTAATATATGATTGTTGCACTTTAATACAGCTATTGTACAATAATGTTACAAACCAGTTATTGCAATATTACTTCACGATCACAATTGTGACATGAATGAGATCTTTTTTCATTTTGTCGTAGATCTGGTATTGGTTACGGCTTCGTTAGAGGAATTATTGCAAGAGACACCAGAAACAATGTCCACCATTCCAGAAGTCCTCAACAAGTACCAAGTGTTGATGACAGAGGTAGCTGTTCTCAAAGAAGGATTAAGTGTTTTGTGACTAATTGAATTGATCCTCCAAGAGAGCTCAGTATGTGACAGCAGGTTCCTTCAGCAATCATATAAAGTGATGCAATATAAATCAAGCTTGCTTTGTTAACATAGATATCTGCTTGGTTAACTGTCTAGTGAAAACAACATGGACTACAATAGTAAGTCAGATACTATTATTTCTACTTGCTCACAAGCTCTCAGCTCTCCAAGTGATGTCATCATGTTTGTTTTTTTGGCAGAGAGAGAGAGAGTCAACTTTATTTGACACAGAGTTAACTCTGAGATGGGGCAACAGGAAACCAGTGCAGAGGTACAGCAGATATATATCAAACATCTTACTAAAGATAAATCTTTTATACCAAGCTAATTTCTAAGTCACCAAAGACTACCACTACATCCCATGGTACCCAATCAAAGTGTGAATTACAGAAGCCCTTAGATCTGATGATTATATCTGTGCACAACAAATTCACAATCCACTGACAGATTAATAATTCAATTAAATAATTTTACGACAGATGTCACTCCAAATCAATTGCATCTGCAGCAAGTAGCTATTCTACGTTATAGACCAACAACGACAGTCCTACCTCACCTGCAACATATCTCAATGTCTACACTGATGCTTGTTAGGCAAGATGGTGCCATTCTCTTTATAGCAGCATCAATGTCTTCCAAAAAAAAAATACATTAACAATCACATGAAATATATATGTTGCATGGTTGCTTAAAATGAGGTTAAGAGTAACTCTTAATAACATACAAACAACTATCACAATGCATAAACTACAATGACCCCAATTTTTTGCGACACTTTTTTCCATATAAAGCAATTTATTATCATACTATCTATATATATATATTTACACAGTAAACATATGACTTTGGCTTTATACGTGAGGCTAACCAACTCCTTTACATGACCTCATTTCCTGGTGCAGTAAAAACGTCAATTATTTGCAATATTCCTGTGTATGAAAGGGACGTACTCAGTATTGGAAAGCTTGTTTTGTAATACTGAGGGCTCCGAACCTATTTGCAGTTTACATTAATTGCACTTTCACTGAGAGAATTAGCAATAATAGTGGCGCTGTTACTCTTTACTCAGCCAAGAATTGAATGAACGGTCACAGGGTCAATTCTACATGAATCTGTTAAGGGAGAAGATGAGAGGAGACTGGGGAAGGGGGGGGGGTGGGAGAGCCGGCGGGACTATGAACTGTTCTGATTTGAAATAATTGCAAATCTAGGCAAATCAACAAAAGCAAGATGTCTAATTAATGAGGTGAAGTCTATAACCAGTACAAACACTATTGTCAGTTTGTCAACATAGATAGTAGATTCTCAAAACTTGTTTTATACGGTAGAACCCTTTAACTGCAAGATATAAACTCTGCAGAGCACCATAAGATATTATTCACACTTTTTTTTTAAGCTGGTGCACTCTATCTTAATGTATGCTTTAGTATGGAACCGGTCTGCAAATGATGGAAGATAGCTGAAACATTTCATTCCAACGCAGTGAGACTATCTTTAGCAATAGAATAAATCTATAGGGTTACCAGGCGCGTAGCGAGGAATTTGCCAAGGGAGGGGCGAAACTATCTAAGCGTAGCGCCACCATGCGAAGCGTACAAGCAAATTTTGTGCAAAATTGCCTCTCAGATCGCTGGAAACGGCACCCCCCAGGCTGTGTAAGTTGCATCTAAGCATTTTGTATTTTGAAAAAAAAAATGCTCAAGGGGGGGCGGTCACATCCTTCGCCCCCCCTCCCTTGGCTACGCGCCAAAGGGTTACCATACCTTTGGATTTCCTCAGACATGTCCTCTTTGCGCGCAGGTTTTGATATAAATTGTCTGGATTTCCAGGTGGTTCCAGAAGGTGGAATGTATACAATGAAAAATCCATTCCTTTTCAAACTACTCCAAGATGCTCACAGATTGGCAATAGTAACAGTAGTTCAATCAATCTCATTTTACACAGCAAACTGCAAATTTTGTTACTAATCTCATCCCAAAATGATGAAGAATGTCCCTCAACTTAGATCCAATCTCAAGCCTGTGGCAACTTGTCCTACTTTTTTTTTTCCAGACAAATATGGTAAAAACCTAATCAGATCACAAATGCAGAATCTATATCTATAGAGTACATGTGGTCGTATTAATTCACTTAAACGATGGCTAAAAACCCTACCTTGAGATTCTAGGCTTCCATTTCCGGTCGCTTCAGAATGCCAGAAAAAAGCCTACAAAAGCAGACAAGAAAATATTAGTTAAACATTTGCATGAAGATTACGCAATTTATATTGATGTTTTGACTATCAGAAATAAGAAGAGAAACCGATACACTAATAGCTTATTAGTTCCTAGTCCATTTCATTTCATTTATGTCACCTTGAAAACAATAAGAATCAAACTGCAACCTGTGTAACATTTTGCATGAGCTGAGTATTAAACATAGATGTAAACACCAGAGATGAAATTTAACCAAGCTAAGCTGTTTGGTATTCTATTATATGAGGACCCGTGCGTTACACTTTCTATGCCTTGGTTGGTTGACATTGTAAACTCAATAAATCACTTACATGTACCTGGTACACCTACATATTGAGGAACTGATCATAGAATGATTCTTACTGTTTGACTAGAAATGACCAAGCACAAGCAACAAAATGAGCACTAGCAAACCAAGAACTATATGTCAACATGGAGGTAAAACAGGTTTTACCTCCATGATGTCAAGTATAAAAAAAAGAGAAACTCCTGCATCAATTGACTTTAAACAACCTTTGACCCCAATGAAGACTTGCTAAAGTGGAGGTAACAAACTATGACGTTCAAGTATATGTTTGAAAGGTTTGATGACTGATGACCAAAACCAATCAATAAAATAGACTTTGCGTCCTCCACACAATGGACTCACTTAACAAACTGACCATGCTTTATCTTTGGAGGGTAATATTAACCTAGTGATTTAGATTAATAGTTTGTGAACTCAAGAAGAATGAATTAAACTCATTCACTGTTTAGAAATTACAGGAAATTACCTCAATCCTCATTCATTCTTCATTTTTTTAAATTATTTTATCACAAGTGGTGTTCCTCGGGGCTCCTCTTTTGGGACCCCTTCTCTTTTTAATTTATATAAATGACATTGATGTTGGTGTGACTTCTAATATTTGCAAATTTGTTGATAATACCAAGCTTTATAGAAAGGTTGATGACATCCGAGATCATGCTCATTTGACTGTGTGATTGAGAAAAGCTAGTTGCATGGTCCAAAACTTGGCAAATGTCTTTTAATGTGATGGTAAGTGTAAAAGTAGTCCATCTTGGCTCCTAAAATTTAGAGTTTTAAACTACAACATGAGTGGCATTGCTCTGGATAGTGTTGATGATGAGCATGATCTTGGTTTTGTTATGACTAGTTTGTTCAAAGCCATTCAAAGCTGCGTGCCTTTAGCTGCCTCTAAGGCAAATCGGATATTCGTTCGATCAAGCGAAACTTCCTCTTCCTAGGTAAGAACGGATGTTGTTTTAAACTGGTACAAACAGTTACTAAGACCACATCTTGAGTATGCTAGAAAGCTAGGTAAGAATGGATGTTGTTTTAAACTGGTACAAACAGTAACTAAGACCACACCTTGAGTATGCTATACAAGCTTGGAATCCATTTTATAAAAAGTATAAATTTGTACTTGAGCAGGTTCAGTGGAGGGTTACTCGGATTATTTCCAACATCGGGCATCTCTCTTATGAAAGTCGTTTTAGAGCTCTTGGGATAACTATACTTGAATTGAGGAGACTCAATGGTGACTATGATACAGATTTATAAGTTTGTATGTGTTTTAGATCCTCCTGCAAGCAGGAACTTGCAAAAAAAGCCATCATTGGCTTATCAAAGCTGCAAGCTGACCAAGGTCAGTCTCTTAGATTCGTATTTAACGTCCATGATTATGAATTGTCAATTGTCTACAACTCTGTAACTGGACGACATACATTAATGAGACTGGAACTGGGGACCTTATGATTGAAAGGCACCGGCATTAACCGCTGAGCTAACACTCCTTACAGTTCCTTACAACCAGTGATTCTTTAGGTGTTTGTGATTTTGTGAAGGTTTCAACTGTGTCTTGAACTCATAGTCTCAAATAAATTAAGTCAAGATTTTTCCCGTCTGGATATTATATATATTATATATTATTTATATTTATATATATATATATATATATATATATATATATATATATATATATATATATATATATGTATATATATATATGTATATATATATATATATATATAAATAAATAAAATTTGAGAGAATCTAAATTTTCTAATATCCAGACGGGAAAAATCTTGATATATATATATGTATATATACGGAAGGCCCGTGGTTCGAATCCCGGTGGAGGCTGAAAGTTTTTCCACTGTTCTTGATTTTCCAACTCATTACGATTTTCATTTATATATATATATATATATACAGTATATATATATATTTGTTTGTACTCCTGTGCTGGGGTTTTCTATGGTTGGGCTTTCCATGGGGCATGTGTCCTTCTTGGCCCTTAAACCTGTTATGTTATGTTATGTTATGTTTTGAATCTCAGGCTGTCCTTTATATATATATGGACACCTGAATGTAGTTTAGTAAAAAATAAAATGACTTTGAGGGACAAGAATCCCCATAAAATGGCAGCACTATAGAAGACAAAGAACAAAAGTTTAACACAGATATCTCAAACCTATTGCAATTCTTGAATTATGTGTCTAAATCATTCTTCACCCCTTCGGGGTGGTTTTGTGAGCAGAAATATCTCACGTAAAACCATCCATTCGTTAAACACCCCAGAGAAAACATTCACTCACTATTGTAAACTTTTCACAACTTGCGACAATGATCTTTAGTGGTCCTACCCTTGGAAGGCGGAAAAAAAATATCAGAAAAACATCATCTTTTCCAAGTCATAGATAATATTCTACACCTGTATTAGGTCCCCTCACAATCTTCTTACTTTCATGCTGGTTAGCAGACAAGCCTATGTTACGTATACAGTGATATAATGCTGAGCCTTGGCCTTTGTTTGCCCTTTGTCTCCTTGTTTTGAAATGCAATCAACCACAGAGTTCTCTTCTACAAGGGTTTCCACTCAGACTAGCAGACAGACATTTTGACCTCATATTAAGTAACACTTGAATATATTGTTGGCTACAAAGTATTTAACTCTGTTGACATTTGCCATCATAAAAGTTCTACATTCCAAAAACTACCACTACTGAATGGGAAATACCGGTTCAACAACCAAAAAGAGAAAAAAAAGGTAAAAAGCAATTGTGAAAAAGCAGCCCCTGGACTCTAACACCTGCTTTGTGCTATTTATTTTGGTTATTTTTAAATCTCAGTAAGATGCTGGTTAGAAACATTGGTGGTTCTTTTTCTTTATACCTAATATTATCATTTTCTACATATTTTTATATTGTGTTAACTTGATGCTCCAGCTCCTTTATAGGTAAGACTTAAAGCAGCATTTTGTGTTTGGTCGCAGTTTCCCACTTTTTTGACCTGTCCATCGAGTTTTCAACATATATCAATCACAAAACAGCAAGCTAAGGGGATATTAGCCAAGTTTTTCCCTGCCAACAACGTTAATTGGCGAGTAATTAAGAATATTTGCAGATAATGAGAAAAGTGTCCACCGACAAATTCCACATTTAAAATTAATCGCATACAGTTCCCCCAACCCACTAGTTTGAATTCAAGCAATCAGAGATGCAATATGAGACGTTGCTAAAAATAGATTCAAAACTTTGTGTTGGTACAACCAGGGAGTGGTTAGGGAATCCCCTGGTACAACTGCCAAATAGACTGTACACAAATCAAGCATGGTGTTGTATTACGTATTGGTCAATGACGGTCTTAGTGTTTAAATATTCATATTATGGGCGAGGTTTATTGGGATCCCAACGGAAAATATCTTGGAGAGAACAAAGTTGAAAGTTGTAAATTTTTCGACTTTTTATGCCACCATTTGAAGTAAGATTTAAATAGATAAGCTAGTTTAATATGTACGTCGTTATGGCATCGTGGAGTCAGTGAGGTTGAGAAAAATCATAGAAAAGGACGCAAAATACTGCTTTAAATAACTCTCTCCATCGGCCAATTCTGGTCCTCCCGTTATACAAACCTGCTTAAGATTCAAACTGTCCTCCCTGCTGTAGTACATTCCGAGGGCAGTCTGAGCCTTGATGCTGCCCTTTGGATTGCCATCGTCAGCGGCCAGCAACCACCATCTCTCTGCCTCCGCATCCGACTGTTTTACTCCAAACCCTTCAAAGAATGCTCGTCCGACGTTATAACGGGCAAAAGGTAATAGATGGTGTGCTCTTGGGTTGGTAGAATTAGCAATGTTCAGCATGTATTCAAAACCTCTTTTCTGGAAGCAGTGGAAAAGAAAGAATAATGATAGCAAAAATGCTGGCTATCTAATGAATATGACCTGTATTTTTATTACTTGTTATGTATGGTGCTTGATATTTTTATCACCAAGTATTGGTGGTACTGGGTATTTATTACTTTCGACATGTGAGATGTTCATACCGATCAGCCATCCCCCCCAAACCCCCCCACCCCCGCCAAATTTCCAGAATGGAGAGGATAATGGGGAAGTAGATGGCCAACAGATGTGCAATGCTTACAGGATCTGCTTTGGTTCCAAGTCCATCATAGAATATGATTCCAAGTTGAAACTGGGCTTGAAAGTCAGAGTCTTTTATCTTCTCAAATTGGTATTTGGCCTCCTCATATCTCTCCTGCAAACAAAACAATAGAACAAACATAATTAATGAGTTTCTCATTGTAAGGCTATATATATATATATATACAGTAACCTTGATGACAGATGTGACCTCTTTAGACTGTTTTTATGATATATGTTGGCAAGATTATCACATTCACTGACACAAACATGATAGCTGAGCAGATAGCAGGTTAAAATATGCAACCACATTGTTTATCTACTGATGGGAATAGCAAACAACCAGCTCAGAGATGTTGGTTCCCCAATCAGTGATTTCATATGAGTGTCTTTCACTTCTGTCTCCACTCACTGAACAAGTTCATCCAAGTTAATCCAAATGGTTGAGGAGATTCATTGAAAGTACTTCTCTTTGTGAACCGACGTAACAGGAGATACAAACGAACATACAAACAACACACAAACACACTTAGACAAATAGGTAGCGTATATAAACACCTAACACACCTACATAATATCAACACGTACAAATATATATATATTTATTTAAATATATATATATTCACATAAATATATATACAAGTATATGTAAACAAACCAATATAGGTATATACTAGAGTAATCTAGGAAAAGGAACATATGGAAGAAAAAAAAACTTTCAATGGACGTAAACATTAAACAGATAACTCAAAATAGTCAGTTAACAAATAGTTCTTTAAGTTACACTTAAAATATAAATGGAAGGAGACACTTGAATTATTAATTAATTTCAAATGGCATTCCATGTAGCAGGCCCAGCATAACTGGCCTGATATTTTGTTGAGCAAGGATAAGCGGGCATAATAGTTTTGTATCGTCAGAACAATATCTAGTATATACTGTACCCATGGATAGGTGAACCAAAGAAATCAGAGAGAGAACCTGGCAGAATATTTTGAGAAACCTTGAACATTAAAAGCAGCAACTATATGTTTGATAACATCAGAAACATTGAGGTTGTATTTCTTGAAAACTGGGCTCAGAATGATCAGAGAGAGAACTTCCCATCAATTGAGCAAATAATTCTGTTCTGTATTATAAGTAACTTTTTTAAGTGTACGGAGCTTGCATGGCCCCAAACAATAGCACAATAGGAGAGAACAAATGTAGACCAAGAGAATTATACATCGTGAGGGTTTTTGGGAGGAAAATATATTACTTAGCCTAAAAGTAATACCTGCAATTTTAGAAACTCTGCTGCATAAAAAATGCCTCCCACCTTGCATATTCAACAAACCATGTTGCTATCTGACAAGGTATTTCATCATCTCTGATGATAACAAATTGATTCTTTAGACCCTTGATGGTTACATGGAAAATAACAGAGTCAACCAAGACCTTCTCAATATAACAGCTCTACTTACAGATTCAAAGTAAAATTGCCCAAGCTGAAATATAGCTGCTTTATCATCTTCTTTAACTTTTCCCAAAAGAAGTTTCTCCACTTTTTCTAACAGCTCCTGTTCTTCTTTTCTTTTGTTATTTTCATCATCAAGTATGTGTACACTACTTTTAATATCACTGTGGATGCTAAGCAAGCTGTTGCCTTTCCCATCAGGAAGCTTCTCTTCTGAAAGTTGCTTTGGTTCAAGTTTGTGTTCCATGACCAAACAAGGTTTCTAAGATTACCAGCAGTTTTATTCTGTCTGAAAACTGGATCTGCTTATCTGTTTGAAAAATATAAAAAAAAGGAAGTAAGAAATTTTTGCAGTCAAGCAGAGCTACATATTTGATGAGTTTTAATCTATTTTAGGTTTATGCTGATCAAGTTGTGTTTTTTTAAGCTTTTATCACCCCTCCCCCCCCATTTTTCACATTTGTTTGGCATTTGGAAATATTACTCCCTAAAAATAACCAAAATTACCTCAGTATGATACCACTACTTTCTGGGACCTGACCTGTCTGAGCTTAGAAGCTCAGAGCATAGCAAACAGCATCCAAAGTCAATGGATGTACTTAGTCTTACACTACAGTTAGCTTATCGCCAATTTAGGGGTATGAAAGAAATTGGCAAGGTAGACATTTTGTTGTCAAATTCTGTTCAATTGTACGTTGCGTATAGGCACATAACAATAAATATTTTGAGATCATTACATTTCTGAGGAACTACACATATGAAAAGAGCATACAGTTGAGTGATTGCGATTTTTCGTTGATAGATATCATTAATCAAATCCTTAAAGGCATTGAAGACTCGCTCCAAACCGTGTGCGGCCATCTGAAAAAGTTAAATTTCTGTTGCTTGCAAAGTTACATTTTGTTCGTGTCGCTACAAAATGCAGACAGTAATGAAACGTGATACCTTAATTGTTATCTTTAGCTGGACCTGAGATGTCCATCGCTGTATCATTTGTATACTGTGCCGTGGGTATTGACCACAGCTGTATGTACTGACTGTACACTAGTGTCTAATTACCGATGGTAGCAAGCTGTGTGTGTATTTTCTGGGATCAATGGTGGTTCTGTTACACCTCATTCAAAACTAGGTCAAATTACTGGCATTAGACATTTCTTTTTGCGCGAGTCTTCACACCCTTTAAGTGCGTCAATTAAGAGCCCACCATGCTACTACTTTCACTTGTATAGCACTTTGACCACTTTGCATAGCATTTTGCCATGCGATACCCCTGGCGATACTGGATAAACTATTCCCTGACTATAGCTGAATGTTGCATCTCGTTGTGGATGTGGTTGATCTCACAGCATTTATTAGTTACCAAGTGTTATGTTGCCACAGTGTAGGAATTTTGAAAGAGGTCTGTTATTCCTATAAGCCTGAGCTAGCAAGCTGATTAGAGTACTTACTAGGCTATGCTCTTTTAATTAGACCTACAAGTATATATATATCACTATTTTCTGAGCTGTGTATTTTTTGTGCACTAAAGTTAGGGACTTGGCTGATTTATGTCTAATTTGAAATTCTGAAACATTTCCAAGTCCAAATCCCTAGGCTAGGGGTTAACAGTATTGTTGTCTAAGGCTAGGCCAGTGTACCACTTATCCAACAAGAAAGTTAAAAGTGGAAACGTTACATACAGCAAGCCTGGGCCTAAGCTGTAGTGTTATGTCAAACTTAGTTAGGCCTAGACTAACGAGTACTATAAGTACGTTATGATTGGGTACAATAGCAGTAACATTACAAGTTGGACATAGTTATGAAGAACTCTCTGCTTACTTAGCTTAGGCCAAAAAGGGTTATTGTCAAACCATGCTTAAATGACTCTCGTATTCTGTCATGTCTGGTACATCATGATGTTGTCTGCACACTTCAAGTTAGTCGTAACTCGTCTACAACTTACAGGGCCTAAACACGGGTAACGTAGACACAAAGGCAGGTGTATAGTCGCGTAACTGGTGTACGTATAATATTAACACAATCAATTTGTAGTGTATACTATACTGTGTGTGTAATAGGTACTTCCGGTTTTGAAACCTGACAGGGCTTTACGTTGCCTGGTAACAAGGTCTCCAAGACTTCACTTCTGAATGGAAATGCGATTCCTGCGAAAATCCCTATACGATTATCCCAGATGATGAAAGGCATGGTATTGACTTTGCTATGCCATGATGCTGAAAAGCATAGGCACATTTTACCAGCCAAAAAAAGGAAAGGAATAGGAAAGAAGAGTGACGGTCTGATGCTAGTAATATACAATATCCTCCGTACTGCTGGAACGTTAAAGGGATATACCGGTTATGAACAATGTAACAATGTAAAACAGCGTTGACAATCTAATTTTAAACATGCACCTCAAGACTATGGCTCTTCTTAACTGGCAAGGATTGCGTATTCCAGTCCTTTATATTCCTAGGATAGAAACTATACTGAAAATCACAATGATTATGTGGAATCTGAATATAGCGGCCACGTCTCCCTGGTTTCAAGAAGGGATTAGTCTCGTTTTGGACTACAACTAGGCCATATATTATTTGATAAAAAAGCAGTAAAAAGAAGTATTTTTCAATCCTGTGTGATACAGGTATGAAATAATAATAATAGTAAAACAATCATATACGGAAGCGACTTCAATACCCCAGGGCAGAGCCACCTCCTTTATTAAATACTTCACTCTGGCTCTTCCATAAATGTTTCGGCCCTCGGCTTACACTGACTTATTATAGGCATGATTGATGTTACAGGAATTTTAAAAGTTACAACAGGAATTTCGAAAGTTATCACCAAATTAATCAGTCCGTCGTAAAGAAAATACTGTCCCTCCCCCCCCCCCCTCCTCAAAAAAAAAAGAAGAAGAAAGAGTTACAACCGTTTTTTGACAAAACGCGAACCATGTTATGAGAAAATTATCAAGACTGAAACAGCGCCGTATATTTACTGCCCTGGAGTGAAATTCGACATAGCGCCCTCACAACTATAGAAAAGTTTCCCCTCTTACGTCACTTTTGTGCAAAGTTTAGTCTACTGAATCCGTCGTCGATACACACCTATGCAGGGTACACAATATTGTATTGTGTTCGGAAGTAGGCTAGGCTCTAAACAGTGTGCGGAAAGTTCTCACCTCTCGAGCCCAATACTTCGTTACTTGTGTACGAGAAGGCAAAGTTGTAGTGAGTTACGTTTTGTGATGGAGGAGGTCTAAACCAGATATGAAGGGATTGTTTACAATGGATTAGAAAGCCACCATATTGTGAAACGTGTAGCCCTCAAATTGAATAACGTAGGTAAGAATTAATTGCTATCAAGAGTTGTTTGTCAAACAATGTTGAATTATGTTCTAACTAACGTTATTCGCCCAGAGCCTAACGTTATTACTAGGCAAGGCCTATCGTCAGTTTCTAGGCATGCTAGCCATAAATAATAGTTGTTAGCTTACCAAAAAAACGAGCCTGTATGATCTAGACCTATACAGGCTATAGCCTAGTACTAGTAGTAGTACTTGTAGTAGTCAGTACTAGTAGTAGTACAAGTAATATACATTAGTAGTAGTACTAGAAGAAGTACTACTAGCACTGCAGTAGGCCTAGTACTACTACTAGTAGTTACATTTTGTAATGGAGGAGGTCTAAAACATATATGAAGGGATTGTTTACAATGGATACTTCAGTACTACTAGTAGTAGTAGTAGTACTAGTAGTAGTATGCTAGTAATTATTATCGTTCTTGTAACTTAGACTAGAAGTTGTAGCAGTATAGGGTTGTTAAATATAATTCAATGGTCATCTAGTAGAGTGTATTAAGGCTGCAGGACTCGTTGGTAGCATGGAGTGGTTGGAGTGGCCTCTGTAACTTAGTCTATGGTCCAGGCCTAGAATAGAAAGCCATTTCAGAGACCTGTTCTACAGTAGGTGCCCAGATCCATAACATTCTGTTAGACCTGTTGCCATCATATTCCATGTCTAAGAGTTAATATTAAGAAGTTATTTGAACTTGATGGAGGCCTAGGCCTATTTGGTTACTTAATATTAAGTCCACCCTATTTTTCAAAAGACTATAGCCTAGCCTTACAGACCAAGTTTCAGTTTGCTTATTTTAATCACACTAGGAGATTCAATATAATGCTAGAGACTAGCCTGTTAAGGCCAAGGCTACTTGGTTGCAGCATTAAATGCAATGGACTACTAGTTAGTCAAAGCTATGAATATTGCAATGATTCTATGTGTGCACTTATTGAAATGATGTAGGAAAAGTGTGAAAGAGTATGCCCTATCGATAGCTAACATTCATGAGAGAATAACTTAGAACTTTATTGTGTATTATACCGGTACTCTGGCCAAGTGGATAAAGACAGTGGCATTTGAAACAATGAGGTTTAGCAGTCGGGAGGTCCCAGGTTCAATACCTGGCCGGTAAGGTAGTAAGGTAGGGTTTTCATCCAAGAGAAATTTACGGTTTTCCCATCCGAAAAGATGCCAAATTTGAGTTAAGATTTTGAGTTGGATGCCTCATGACGTGTAAGCTGTAATCAATAAACCCTTATAATAATAGTATTAATAATGATATTATTTGAGAAAGTGTAATGCCCATGTCAAATATTCTGAGTAGGCCTACCCAAAGGGATATATCTCAAGTCCGAAACGATTGGTACCACCCATAGTATCATGTTACGTATTGCTGTCTCAGTAACATGCATACAATCTAAATGTGTACAGGTTCACCTGTTTATTAATTATATATATACCTAACTGACAAGTATCACACTCACCTGATAGGTATAACAACCAAAACTACCTTCACCTTTTGTTTTTTCTGTATATACTAATTTAAAAAATAAAAAAAATAAAACTAATCTGGGGCTGAATTAAGTATTTATTTTTTACTTGTGAAAGCATCTGAGGTAAATGTGAGATTATTTTCACTAAACTATACTGTCTACCAAAATCTCACTTCAACCAGAGAAACAGTTAAATAGGATTTCTGTACAGAAAAGATTTATTCAGTTCAGTTCTTACTCCCAATAGTTGAAATTCTTCCTCTCAACTATCAACTATTGTGTTTTAAAGAAACTGTCAGTGCCTAATTGCTATTTAGTAAATCCTCAAGTTTTAAATGTCACATTTGACAAATCACATTCCTTTCTGCACGCATATATTCACTGTTAACAAGTCATAACTGCAGACAAAATTGTTCTTTCAATGACATGTTCTGAAACATTTGGTAATCAATGAATATATTTAATGATAGATCTGTGATCCTTTATGAATTCTTATCTTTTAAACCTTGTATTATTTTTGTTTACATTTTAAGATTTCTCGCACTCTGTGTGTAGCTCTTTGCATATTTTGCATGGTCATCAGAGCTTTTAGGATGAACAGACCGGGGTTTGATCGGAGTGCTACAGCAGCGTGTCTTCATGGTTCTTCAGCTGGGATGATTTCACTTCCAGACAGTTTTCAAAGAATACTAACAGATGACCCACACATCAGCCCCTCAGACATTGACAGTTATAGTAAGTACTAAATAGCCTAAGCTGTAACAACATTAACAGAACAGGGATGCCAGAATTCCGGCCGAAGCCTGAATTCCGGCTTTTTCCAGATTTTGAAATACGGTTTCCGCTCCATGCCCTCTTTCAGCCCCAGTTGAAAGTAAACCCGAAGCTGGTTTGTCGGGACTTTCCCCAAGTAAAAATATAGAACAGACCATACTATCGTATTTTGTAAGCCATACGTTGTTCATACATGTAAATATAACAGTAAAAGTAAAACCTCTGGTCAGGTAAGTCTAATGCCTGTTTACCTCGCTAAAATCCATGTGTGGGACAGTTCATTTGCGTGTTGTCTTGTTATATGCACCTGTGCGTAAGAGTTACACAGTGCATACATAGAGTAGCCTAGCAGTACTGCAATACGTACATTAGCGCTACCGTTTGTCACTTTCGGCGTACTGTTGACTGTAGTGTAGGCCTATAAGTGAGATCATTTTTAGTTCTGTTTTATAATGGATGTGGAAAAGGAGAAAACGTGAAAGTTATTGACCCAGGAGTCAAAAATTAGATTTAATTGGAAGTGGCTCGAAAACGGATATAATTCCGAAATTTTCCTCTCGGACTACATACGAAAGATAGATGTCCCCGGAAAAGTTTGATGTGTTGTTTGCAACGTAACGATCAACTACAAGAGTAGTGGATCGAAGGCCATTCTCAAGCATGGGATTTCTGAAGCGCACAAAAAAAACAAAGCAACTTTTAGATGGCAGTTTTTCAAGCTGTTCGTTCCGTTCAGTCAGGTGAAGCAGGCAAGCGCACTTCGACTTCCAGTACTGAATCATGTACTGTGCGATATGGAGCGGCTCCAAATGTCCATGAAACAGCCCATTGCTCGGCTAAAAAAGATATCCCTCTTCCAAATGTTGCAGGTTCAACAATCTTGCAAATCGAAATATTTTCTAAGCGAGAAAAACAATTAAAGGAAAAAAATTATGACGGGGAATCAGGATGGGATTTCCTTTGAAGAATGTAGTGTCATCGCTTACGTAGTTACTCGACTGCATACATGCGTGGCAAAGTGTGTGGCTTTGAGACCAAATTACGAAAAGAAGTTTCAAATATGCTAGACATTGATGGAGACCTTTGCCAACATGTAACACAATGCAGTGAAGACATTTTGTAATGAATTTGATAGGCATGTTGAGAAGCATGCAGATGACATGTATAATGACTTTCACTACAGTCCAGATCTCCACGAACAACATTTATCCAATATTTGTTCAGCACTACATGTATATTACATGTAAAATTCCAACTGATAGAGTGGCACACAGGTGGTTATCAGCATACGATGTTACTGTAAGAAATGTGGAAATGATGGATGCCCTGACTATCTTTTACTTCTCATTGGTTGGAACTGAAAACCAAAAGGTTCATGAAAAGAACAGTGAACAACATTATCACAGGAGCCAAACAGAAAGCGCATTTGATGACATCTTTGTGAAATTGAAACAAAAGCAGTCAATAGCAAGTGGTTTGGAGAGCAAGAAAAGAATTGTAGTGAAGATATTATGTCAAAGGGAGCTGACATTGGCTTACGTGTATTTGTATTGTAGTGTTTTGCCTCTGTTCGAGAGTTTTGTGCTCACATTGACACAAAAAGGAACCAATGATTCACAGAGCACACGATGAACAGAACTATTAAGGCATTTCCTGGCATGTTTCTTAAAGCAATGAATAGCTATCTGAATTGAAAGCAAAGCAGCTGGCCGAGCTTGTTATCATTGATGATCACTTGTTGAAATACTCTCAAATATTCATTGGGACAAAATGTGAAAAAGTCATTCTTCAGATAGTCTTCAAGGATGCATGCATTCCTAACAAAGGTCAAGAATGCACATGGGCAATTCTCTCACTGGTGAATACTTGAAGAAACCTAACAAAAGGCAATGAAAATTGGTTTAACACCTTCTGAAAATGATCAGTGTTATCTTCAAGTTTCAGCTCTTCAACTGGTTAAATCTTTGCCTGAAGCAGAATAGGGAGGATTGACAAGTGGTTGGCAGGTGTTCTTAAGAAGTATCCAGCTTTGAAGCCTGTTGTTTCAGCAGCACTTAGTATATTCACAGGGCCATGTATTGAGCAGTCATATAGTATGATGAATAATGTCATCAGCAAAACAACAAGTAGGTTAAACATTGACACATTCAGTGCAATTCAAAATGTAAAATTTGACTTATTGTCTACCAAACAAACCTCACTTCAAAGATACCACAGAAAACATAAACTTACATCTCCATTGGACCAATCAGCTGCTTTTCATGTGCTCACAGCGCACAGCTGGCACCTCAAAAGGAAAATTATCTGCCTTGTCATTGTCAGCCAAAACTGAAGAACCAACAAACAAGAAGAAACGGCAAGCTAGCAAGCTTACAGTCCATAGACTTGCAAAAAGGATTGTGGACAGAGTACTCTAGCAACACAGAGAAAGCATGCAACCAGAAAAAAAAATGAAAGAATTAGGTAGTAGAATTCAAATGAGCTGAATTTCACACTTTCTTTTAATTTTATTTTGGTGTGCTTTTGTCTGTGAGTATGTGTGTGTGTGGGGGGGGGGGGGCGGTAGGGACGATCATGGCTTGCTTCAGTCTTCTTTCATTTTGAAACCACAGACATAG
The DNA here is from genome assembly GCF_037975245.1 of Apostichopus japonicus. Classification (NCBI taxonomy): domain Eukaryota; kingdom Metazoa; phylum Echinodermata; class Holothuroidea; order Aspidochirotida; family Stichopodidae; genus Apostichopus; species Apostichopus japonicus. Next base: position 8,599,271 of record NC_092565.1, read on the forward strand.
ATCCTGGGGTGGGAGAGGGATGGGGGATGTCGGAATTATGGATAAAGTTCGACCACACCGCCCTCAATGTCAAAAAGAGATCTGACACTATTGTAGGATTTACAGTTCATGAGATTAATGAATGGAACACATGACCATTATCCAGTAATGTGTGTTCTAATCTTATGGTGTTGTATAGTATTTTCTAATCTACATTTTCGGAAGTGTACATTTATGAAACAAGATATCTCAAAATAAAGTTCAAATAAAATAACGTTCAGATGCAACGTTACAAGGCCAGGGAAGTGCCATTTCTGGTGATCTGGAAGGTATTTTTTGCCAACATTTTCTTGGAACGCTAGCCAACCATGGTGGCGCTCCGCTATATGTCTTTAGAACATTCAAGTTCCTTCAATTTTCAGGCCCTGGAGACAAACCCTACTGGCATCCTTTACAGTATAAAGAGGAAATCATAGCCCCATTATATCAGTTGATACAGTAAGTGTGATGTACAATAGCTTAGATATCAGTCAATAGTTACAGTAAGTGTGGTGTACAATAGCATGGATATAGCAGTTGACACAGTAAGTGTGATTGGTGTACAATAGCTATATCAGTTGAGACAGTAAGTGTGGTGTACAATAGCTTAGATATTGCAGTCAATAGTTACAGTAAGTGTGGTGTACAATAGCATGGATATAGCAGTTGACACAGTAAGTGTGATTGGTGTACAATAGCTATATCAGTTGATACAGTAAGTGTGGTGTACAATAGCTTAGATATAGCAGTCAATAGTTACAGTAAGTGTGGTGTACAATAGCATGGATATAGCAGTTGACACAGTAAGTGTGATTGGTGTACAATAGCTATATCAGTTGAGACAGTAAGTTTGGTGTACAATAGCTTACATATAGCAGTCAATAGTTACAGTAAGTGTGGTGTACAATAGCATGGATATAGCAGTTGACACAGTAAGTGTGATTGGTGTACAATAGCTATATCAGTTGATACAGTAAGTGTGGTGTACAATAGCTTAGATATAGCAGTCAATAGTTACAGTAAGTGTGGTGTACAATAGCATGGATATAGCAGTTGACACAGTAAGTGTGATTGGTGTACAATAGCTATATCAGTTGATAGTTACAGTAAGTGTGGTGTACAATAGCTTAGATATAGCAGTCAATAGTTACAGTAAGTGTGGTGTACAATAGCATAGATGTAGCAGTTGATACAGTAAGTGTGATTGGTGTACAATAGCTATATCAGTTGATACAGTAAGTGTGGTGTACAATAGCTTAGATATAGCAGTCAATAGTTACAGTAAGTGTGGTGTACAATAGCATGGATATAGCAGTTGACACAGTAAGTGTGATTGGTGTACAATAGCTATATCAGTTGACACAGTAAGTGTGGTGTACAATAGCTTAGATATAGCAGTCAATAGTTACAGTAAGTGTGGTGTACAATAGCATGGATATAGCAGTTGACACAGTAAGTGTGATTGGTGTACAATAGCTATATCAGTTGATAGTTACAGTAAGTGTGGTGTACAATAGCTTAGATATAGCAGTCAATAGTTACAGTAAGCGTGGTGTACAATAGCATGGATATAGCAGTTGACACAGTAAGTGTGATTGGTGTACAATAGCTATATCAGTTGATAGTTACAGTAAGTGTGGTGTACAGTGGCCTAGATATAGCAGTCAATAGTTACAGTATAAGTGTGATGTACAATAGCATGAATATAGCAGTTGAAACAAGTGTGGTGTTCAAAAGCCTAGTCATAAACATTTGATACTTATAGTAGGTGTGACCAGTGTACAATAGCTTAGATTTATAGCATCTGAAATTCACAGTAGGTGTGGTGTACAATAGCTTAGATATATAGCAGTTGATAGTTACAATAAGTGTGGTGTACAATAGCTTAGACAGCAGTTGAAACTCACAGTAAGTGTGGTGTACAATAGTTTAGATATAGCATTTGATATATTAAGTGTGGTGTACAATAGCCTAGACATAGCAGTTGAAACTTACAGTAAGTATGGTGTACAATATAGTTTAGATATAGCAGTTGATATTTATATTAAGTGTGGTGCACAATAGCTGAGATATAGCAATTGAAAATTCTGTAATCAATAAGCTGAATAAATTGTTTGACTCTGTAGCTGACTTTTTGTACCAAGTATGATCACAATCAACGGATTTGTGAGAGCTTTGTTTTCTTTATCCTATCTCTTCCACCACCCACCCACCCACCCACCACCCACAACTCTCTACACCATAATTGTGTTTATTTCTCAACAGTGCACTTTTACAGTGTTGAGTATTAAAGACCTACTTTATGTGTTCAGCAACTTGGGCTTTGAAGATACACAGTATACATGCATACATGTGCGACCCTAGTATCAGAGCATCAATCTGTACATGTGCCCTTTGTACCCATACAGTCTGTTTTCTTTGAAGTGCTTCAGAGGTAAACCCATCAGGAAGTCATATTTCCTCAACATGCTGTAGAGGACTACAATATAAGTCCTCTGAGTAGTAATGGGAAACCCCAGATGTTGCAAAAATAGATAGTGAAACAGCTTCCTTCATATGATGAGGCTAACACTAGTAGAAGCTCTGGGCTGTGCTTTAGATCTGCTATCACTTAAATACATTTATATTAGGTATCTGCATGTGATGCGTTACAATAGATCCTCAGTATGGTACAGTATGTGTACTATACAGTCTGTGATCCAATGACATCATTGTTGACTACAGTATGTATATATTTAAGCACAATCCAGGGATAATAAATTGCATTGATTAACTAAAATCTGTTTCTATAAGCCGGTCTTTTTCACAAAGACAGTGTTTTGTGATAAAATGCCCAGTCATTGTTTATCGATATGTGAGTTGTTGCACAAAATGCCGAAGTCTTTCACAAATTTGGCAATAGGGGAATTGTCCCCCGAAGAAACCAATCCATGCTTGACTAACTAAATTGTAATAATTTTTTTAACTTGGCAGCTTTTCACACATTGTTGTGTTATGTTTGCATAAAAGGGTTTGGTTGAATGGCCTATTAGGGCCAGCTCAGACTGTTTCATAAAAATATCTCTCTGGGGTTATATCACTGAAAGAACAAGCTTAGAACCAAATATGCCTGATCAGTGTCATGATATAACCTACTATTCTACTCAAGAATTAGGAGACTAATTATTGTGCATTCAACATCAAGAGCTATACTGTACTATATCAGTTGGCAAATGATGCCATTGTTTTAGGATGCCATTGTTTTAGCTGCATCAGTAATAACAATAGAGTATTGTATATTAATGACAGGGTGTGAATATATGAGTAAACCACAATATTTCCAGTTCTGTCCCAACATAGAGCTCTACATGTTAGATGGGTTCAGTTGGTGAAAGTGTTGGAGGAGAACAGGGTACATTGTATTATATTTGCACCTAATACAAGCTCTACATGTTAGATGGGTTCAGGTTGTGAGAGAGTAGGAGAACAGGGTACACTGTATTATACTTGCACCTAATACTAGTAAGCTCTACATGTTAGATGGGTTCAGGTTGTGAGAGAATAGGAGAACAGGGTACATTGTATTATATTTGCACCTAATACAAGCTCTACATGTTAGATGGGTGCAGGTTGTGAGAGTTTAGGAGGAGAACAGGGTTCATTATATTATATTTGCACCTAATACCTGCTTGTGTATTTTTTGTTAGGTGTCAGCCAGTTCCATGAACAGCACGTTCTTCATCAGGGTTTCATCTACAAGAGAGCTGCGGACAAGAAAACAGATATCGTTACGCAATCAGTGGGTGGGGTACTTCCAGTTAAACTGCAGTTCCTGAACAAATGGCAGCTTCGATATGTGGTAATATACGGTCATTACGTTGTCTACTACAAGGACGACACTAACAAGAGACCAGTCGGCAAATTCTCCTTGAAAGACTATAATAGGTAAGCAGAACGCGGCATTGTAAATTACTTAAATAGGTTTCATACCTACTGTGCAACAATGTACACTTGAGATAGCAGCTTACCCCAAAGGTGGATCTCAACACATAGTTTATGCCACTCCCGTGACAAAAAACAAAAAAACTAAAAATAACGGTAGTTGAAAGATCGGTAATTCTACATGCGCATTGATTATCTGATATGTTGAAATATCTTACCACAAGTATACATATTCAAACCACCATAATGTCAAAAAGTGCTTAAAAACAGGATTTTGGAATTTTGCAATTAATGACAATGCTTGATGATTGTCCTTTAAATGCTGCAAAGAGTTGTTGGAGGGTTAGTTTAGGTTTCACATCAATTGTGTAGTTTCGACTACTAACAGTAATTGACAATTCAAGTTTTAGTCATTAAGAGCTTTGGTTGTTTCCCCTCTCTTCAATAGCTAATTGTTAAATTTAGGTGTTTGCAGAAACACTGATAGGGGTTTAACATGACGATGTCCAAGTTATTTCCCAATTGGAAGGCACATGAAAGATGTATATACTTTTTCTGCTCCCCTTCCCTCCCCTCCCCTCCCAACTACCCCACTACCACCACCACCACCCCTAATAGTGTTTGCCTGATAACTTAAAGGTCAACCATTTTTACAAAGTTAACTTCCTATTATAAATAACTTGATGTTAACAAATGGAATTCATACCTTCTTGCTATAGTTCATCTTATTATTTCAGAAACAGTTTATGTGAACAACTTCCATATAGACTAATTTCATATCACCTTCATTTCCTGTTTTCACCCCGTAGGGTGGTCCGAGCAGAAGAAATGTTGTCGGCGGACAGAAAATGGCCGTTCAAAGTGATCGGTATGAGATCGACGGCTAGAACCTGGTATTTCTGTGCGGCTTCTGAAAGAGAAATGAAGGTAACGAAGGCAGTGACATTGAAATACGAAAATTGTGTTAACTATGTCTCCGTGCCTGCGTCTTTGGCAATTGTTCGCAATGATTGTCATACCGACGATAGATTTAAATTATGTTGACATCAAGTATTAATAGTTAATAACGGTGACCTTGTAAATAGTTTTGTAACGACAGGATGGTGTGTTATGGGGAGTGGATTAAAAGATTAAGAGATGACTGACAGTGTTGAAAAGATTAAGGCCAAATGGCAGGATATAATGTCTTACTCTTGATAAACAATACAACAGCGCAATCAAATCCTTTCTGTAGCAGTGACATCTCGTAGTAATTGTCACATTTAAAAAAATATGGTTAAAATGAATGGAACTAAATTGAACTAAAATGATATTAATGGAAGGAATGCCAGTTTGCCAGAAATTGTCGTTTCATACATCGGTATGTTCCGAGGCATTTTTCCCGTGGCTTGCTGTCCTTGCCATGAACTCTCTTAAATGTTGAGGACGTGATGACAGCAGAGATTCTGCTTCCTTCCATTGCGTGTCCTAATTAATTATCAAACAGCTGCTATAATTAAACAATCAGGAATGGCCTTCAGCTAGTTGTATGTGCTCGTTGAACTGGTCAGCTGTAAATGTTAAAATTACTAAAATGAAAATAAACCAGATCGGTATTGAGTTCGATACATGATTTGAATGTTCCGTTCACTCTGGTTGGGGGACTCTGGGTGGGGGACGGGTGGAGGGGATTAGATCGTAAAATCGATGCGAAAAGCACTTTGCTGAAGCTTTTCATGTTTTGCATAATTACTGCTACTGATATATTTCTCTGCTGTACAACAGCTGTGCTTTAACAGTTGAGCTGAGTAGTTGCTAGCTTCTGCTAATTGTGCAGAACTATTGGCACTCTTTGATCCGGGACAGAATGCGATACTCAACAGGGAGTCATGGATCTTTATCATGAATATTCATGTAGTATCAGAACTTCCTGAATCAAATGAATTCGTCATAAACATATATAGATATATATCTGTGTTGTGAACTCTGTATTTTTCTTTAAATCGTGTCGATATTATTTACTCAGCCTCGATGTTTATATTTGCACTCGGTGTGTTTTACCTTAATAACAACTACATCCTTGCAGGTTTCAGTGATAAACCAACCCGTAGAATATGTCTGCCAAGGTTGCACAAAGAGGAACTTAAACTTGGTGCTCTACCTTAACTAATAACTACATCCTTTTAGGTTTCAGCAATAGACCAACCCTGTAGAACTGTCTGCCTGCGAAGGTTGCCACAAGAGGAACTTAAACTTGACAGTAATAATGTTTGGATTGTGACTTGTTGAACATTGCTTTGCCAAGAATAAGGCAAGGTTGAATTCAATTCATTTGGCACAAGACTGTTACAATGTGAATTACCTCTAAAATTGTAACATGAGGTGCACAACCCATGTTGTTGTACAATAGTTAATGTGAATTACTGTGAGGTATAAAGCCTTATTATCTGTATATTTTACTCTAACTTGTCTCCCTATGTAAATCACTAGACCTTTCATGCCAAGTGATATGTTCGTGTTTGTCAATTGAACTGTATATTATTAACCTGTTGTAGTGTTACTGATCACGTTAACAATTCCAGGATTGTCACAGTAAATTGCAGTACTTTGTTATGTCATGTGCATTGTGTACAGTGAGTGGTCCAAATTTGGTTTAGGGTCCCAATGTTGTTCATGTCCCAATGTTGTTCACGTTGTATAATTGCACAACATGTACAAGGGTATTCTCTTCCAAATTATAAAAAAATGAAATTCATTTTCATAAAATTTAATACAGTAATCTCTCAGTTTCAAAGACCTTTCAAACAATTTGCAACAGTGTTTTCATATTTTCCTTTGCTCTGAATGGCAGTTTGTGCAAGTACGTATCTCAAAACAGGTTCTGTTGGGTGGGGGGGGCAGGGGGGCAGAGGATATAGGCGGTGGCATTTGAAGCAATGAAGCTTAGCAATCGGGAGGTTCCGGGTTGGACACCCTGTGGGGTCATAGAAATTTGGGTTTTTCATTCAAGATTTTTTTTTTAATTGAAAAGATTCCAAATTTGAGTTAAATTGTTGAATTAGAAGCCACCAAGATATGAAAGTTGTCATCCATAAGCCCTTGCGAGCTTCTCTCACATTCATCGTCAATAAAGCGTCGTAAAAATAGCTGCATTATTATTAGTATATGTTGTTATTATTATAAAACAAAAGTAGTTCACAGGGTGAATGAAAGTGGAACCATTTGACAGACAAAATGCAGGTTAGACTTACATATTGGAATTTGGCGCTGTATAGAGTTATTTACTGTAGTTGAATTCTCTATTTGGTGAATTTTTTGTTGTGAAGTGTTTCCAGACAGTATACAACGATATTATTATGAGTACAATATGACCAAATGTAGTAGCTAATTTTCATGATCAAAACATCATCTTTCTGAAATTGAAAAGTTTATAAAATTGAACGAATTTGGGACACTCCATGCCACTATAGATTAGCATTACAAACTTGTAGAAGAGAGTATTTGTCAGAAAATTTTCTTTTGCCATTTTTACCATATCAGTTTGTAATTGAAATATGTAGAGACAATGGTTCTGCCCACTCACTGAAAACCTCAGTCAAAACACCTGATACAGAGCTACGTACAATACAGCAACACCTTTGTTACACCATGGAGCTATTTATAGCTCCATGCTTACACCAAGTTTGATCTTTTAACTAGAAGACAAAGTGAAGTGTGACGCATTGTCCAATACAGGTTAACTGTACAGAACGTCCATTTTGATTTGTCGAAGCATGCAGGCATCTTTACCTTTTAGCTGTACATTAGGACCAGCAGCCACTGTTCTTGTGGAATGCATTATAAAGTCACTGTAGTATACAAACTCTTTTAGCTAAACGTGAATTCTTTGTGACATTGACAAAGTAGAGACCTTTCTGAGTTAGTAGTAGCATGTTAATGCAACCATGTAGTGGTGTAGGTATCTCAATTAATGCCACAATTATTGATTCAAAATGTATCGAAAAGCTCTGTTAATACCAACAAACCTGTAGTAAGCAAAAGAGAGGTGCTGGATACAGGCTAGTAGGCTACCTAGTGGAGGTTAAAGACTTTTACAGCCTCTAATGATGATAAAATTTTAAAAAATCCACAAACTTTACAAGTTATATTGTGTTCTTTGTTCTACTTTATATCAATTTTGTTTGATTTTTAGAGAAATATTGTTCTTACTTGAAGCTTGACAAAGTTTTGTAAGCCCGTTATAGTACATGAAGTAATATTTGTACAAAAAACTTCCTCAAAATATGTTGAGAATGTAGGAAAAAGGAAGTAACAAATTCAAGGTTAAATTCTACTTGAAGTTTTCAGAAAGTAATGTGCATAAATAACATTACACCGGACAGATCATCCTGTGAAGTTGTTGATATAACAGAGATTGAAGTTAAAGTGTGTTTACACAATGAAGCCAGTTTCCTCTTGTGCGCTTCTCCGATGTAGAACAATCGGCTGTGTTGTCGTTTAGTCAGGGTTGCGCTATAAAAACCCTCTTGGGAAAGATTTAAGCACTCATTGTTTTAAGAAGCAAACAGTACATGTGCATGTCAACAATACAGTAGATATAAGAATGAGTCACAGGACTGACACCTGTCACCATTATAGGCTACTACAGTCAGAAGGTTGTGGAGACTATTGCAGAACTTCATACACTTGCAAGAATTAAAATTTATAAAATGAGACTGTATGTTTTAGAACAGTCTTAGCTGCGTTTAATAAACGGCCAAAGATATCAAAAATGTTAGAATTTGCTCATATAGTTGTTGTGTAAGTAGTAAAGCCAGAGAGTTTTGCAATCTAAACGGAGCTTAAAGGCATTGACGTCTCACCCCAAACCGCGTGCCTCCCACTGAAATAGTTTAATGTCCGTTGCTTGCAAGTGAAGTTTCCTTGTTGTCGTTACAAAATGCAGACAGTAATGGAACGTGATACCTTGTTATCTTTTATCTATATAGACCTGAGATGTCCATCGCTGCTATGTACACAGTGTTGTGGGTATTGAACGTAGCTGTATGTATTGACTGTACACTAGTGTCTAATTACCGATGGTAGCAAGCTGTGTGTGTATTTTCTGGGATCGATGGTGGTGTCTAACACATCTGTTACACATCATTCGAAACTAGGTCAGATTACCAGCATGAGACGTTTCTTTGTGCTCTAGTCTTCACACCCTTTAATGCTGTCCGTTCCTCCTGTGTGAGTTGATCATAGGCTGGTTTGTTTGGTGCTCTACCATGTGAAGCCAGCTAGTACTAGATTAAAATGTGAAGAAGAGAATTTATGATAATACAGTTACAAATCAGTAAATCACGTTGTCCTGATCAAAACAAAGAATGTTGTTCAATTAACATGATCTTCAAGAGTTTACCCGTACTTTATATTGAACTATAGGGTCATAAAGAAAGGAACCACCCAGGGGACACTCTAGGCAGAGAGCTTTACCATCTAGAACAACTGTTCATATGAAATCCATCGATTGCGGTCCGGTCATTTTTTAAGTCCAAGGGTAATTTTTTCAAGTCTTCACAGCCAAGAGTATCCGTCAGCAAGGGATATCACATAAAACCATCTATTGGTGTTGTATTACCTTTGAGCACCTATGAATATTGTATCCTTGATTTAGTATGCTTGTAGCATCTTGTAGAAGTAATAACAGTAGAATTGCAGCATTAGATTGAGACTAAATGTTGTGAAAAGCATTTGTGTAGATAAATGGAACAAGTGCACCTGATAATGGCCTTTTGAACTAAAAATGTACAGAACGTTTAGTAACTTGCATAAAGTATATATGTCCTCTCTGTCTGAGGTTTAATTCTAGAATGATACAAATGGAAGAGAAAACCTTGAAAGTAACACTCAATGATATATGATGGTTTGTTTGGTGTTTGAACGCATGGAGAGCTGGAATACATCGTCCCGCAGTATTGAAATTACAACTTCCCACCTTATTGCATGGCCGTGAATTAGCCACTAACATCGTGCATTAACTCAGCTACAGCCATGAGGGGGGAAGTTATCCTAATGCAAGCTGTTTCCCTCCCATTACCTGTTTATGAGAAGAGTGGTGGGAATTCTGTATTTCTGTTAGGTGTGCACAAACTGTACCATCTTCCATTCCACTGACATCAGTGTACAAGTAGCTTTCTAAGATACCCAGTGTGCGGTGGAAGTTTGGAATTTTGTAGTCATTTGTAAAGTACGAAATCACTAGATGGGAGCTAGCATGCCATTACACAGTTCTTTTGTTACAAGTTCATGTACTGCTTAAAGAAATAAAATTGAACATTTTGATAGTATATTATAGTGTATGGAAAAAGGAAGCACTTTTCTCCAATCCTCATCTTGATAGCACACTCTGTTGCTGAGATTTTGAAATTTTAAAAATTTTGTCATTCGATTCAGTTTTAAAGTCTCAATATGTGTTTGCCAAATTTAAACTTTGACCTTTTCAGCTTACTGTCCTAAAAGCTCAGTGAAAATGACACTGTTTTATGCAATTTTCATACAATTTTAGTTATCTGTCATTAAACATTCTCAGCTGAATAAAATTTGCCAGATTTATTAACAAGTCCGTAGATTCTACAAACTTCAACCAAAATTTGCAAGCCCCACCCAACAGATCATGCACCAATCAAATCTCTCTGTTTTGTTTACCACAGTCTTTTTCTACTTGTATATCTCCCTAGTTATTTTGCTCTACTTGTATATCTCCCTAGTTATTTTGTTCTACTTGTATCTCTCCCTAGTTATTTTGCTCTACTCGTATCTCTCCCTAGTTATTTTGTTCTGCTCGTATCTCTCCCTAGTTATTTTGTTCTACTGGTATCTCTCCCTAGTTATTTTGTTCTACTCGTATCTCTCCCTAGTTATTTTGTGAAATACTCGTATCTCTCCCTAGTTATTTTGTTCTACTGGTATCTCTCCCTAGTTATTTTGTTCTACTGGTATCTCTCCCTAGTTATTTTGCTCTACTCGTATCTCTCCCTAGTTATTTTGTTCTGCTCGTATCTCTCCCTAGTTATTTTGTTCTACTGGTATCTCTCCCTAGTTATTTTGTTCTACTCGTATCTCTCCCTAGTTATTTTGTTCTACTTGTATATCTCCCTAGTTATTTTGTTCTACTTGTATATCTCCCTAGTTATTTTGTGAACTACTCGTATCTCTCCCTAGATATTTTGTTCTACATCGTATCTCTCCCTAGTTATTTTGTTCTACTCGTATCTCTCCCTAGTTATTTTGTTCTACTTGTATATCTCCCTAGTTATTTTGTGAACTACTTGTATCTCTCCCTAGTTATTTTGTTCTACTCGTATATCTCCCTAGTTATTTTGTTCTACTCGTATCTCTCCCTAGTTATTTTGTGAACTACTCGTATCTCTCCCTAGTTATTTTGTGAACTACTCGTATCTCTCCCTAGTTATTTTGTTCTACTTGTATATCTCCCTAGTTATTTTGTTCTACTCGTATCTCTCCCTAGTTATTTTGTTCTACTTGTATATCTCCCTAGTTATTTTGTTCTAGTCTTTTCTCTCCCTAGTTATTTTGTTCTACTTGTATCTCTCCCTAGTTATTTTGTTCTACTCGTATCTCTCCCTAGTTATTTTGTGCTGCTTTCACCCTACAGTATAGCTGTAGATTCCTATGCAGTACTGTGGTACATACAAAGATTGATACTTCCTCTAGCAGTCCATTGCTGACGTCACACAGTATAACTATTACTCCTTGTACATGGCAGGTTGTGAAAGGTTAATTATATCAAATTTAATAGATAAACCTGTTGATGTGTAACTTCCATACGAGGATGTGCACATATTAATAACCAGGAGCGTGCAATACTATCATGGTAGCATTGTCTTATCACTAAAAAACGTGTAAACACAAAGTACTGGGAGATAGTAGAATACTATCAAATGTTTGATCTGTATCAGAGTCACTTATAAAGACATACAGCTTCAACTATGCATCATTCTTAGCAAATGATACGTGTAATTGGACATGTATCTGTCCGTCCGTCTGTAAGTTGATTAGTACACCGACTGTAATTAACAGGCTTAATCCAGAAAACAGAAAAATTCTTCCAAACACAAAGTCATCATGTAGGAAAAAAGTATTCACTAATTCACTAAACTAAACTGACGCAAATGAAGAATTCTTAAGTTTATAAAAAAAAAAATCAAAATACAACTGCGACCAAATTGTTTAGTTACCACTTGATGATGTCAGGGAGGTTGCTCATACAAGCATAGTTTTCTGCTGGCAACTGGCAGACAAATAAAGTTGGAAATATTGAAAGATGTACCCATGTACCTATAATTTTAATAAAACTCAATTAAGTTGCCTTCTGAAGCAGCTTTGTGTGCTAGTGTATGTTTAACATTTAAAGAGGAAAAGATGAGATCTGTTATGCAGACCAACCCTTGAACAGCTCAGCGTAATGGAGTACTATGAAACAGTGGTATATGATGTACGTATATGCACAGCTCAGCGTAATGGAGTACTATGAAACAGTGGTATAGGAGGTACATACTGTATGTATATGCACAGCTCAGCGTAATGGAGTACTATGAAACAGTGGTATAGGAGGTACATACTGTATGTATATGCACAGCTCAGCGTAATGGAGTACTATGAAACAGTGGTATAGGAGGTACATACTGTATGTATATGCACAGCTCAGCGTAATGGAGTACTATGAAACAGTGGTATATGATGTACGTATATATGCACAGCTCAGCGCAATGGAGTACTATGAAACAGTGGTATAGGAGGTACCTACTGTATGTATATGCACAGCTCAGCGTAATGGAGTACTATGAAACAGTGGTATAGGAGGTACCTACTGTATGTATATGCACAGCTCAGCGTAATGGAGTACTATGAAACAGTGGTATAGGAGGTACATACTGTATGTATATGCACAGCTCAGCGTAATGGAGTACTATGAAACAGTGGTATATGATGTACGTATATATGCACAGCTCAGCGCAATGGAATACTATGAAACAGTGGTATAGGAGGTACCTACTGTATGTATATGCACAGCTCAGCATAATGGAGTACTATGAAACAGTGGTATAGGAGGTACATACTGTATGTATATGCACAGCTCAGTGTAATGGAGTACTATGAAACAGTGGTATATGATGTACGTATATGCACAGCTCAGTGTAATGGAGTACTATGAAACAGTGGTATAGGAGGTACATACTGTACGTATATGCACAGCTCAGCGCAATGGAGTACTATGAAACAGTGGTATAGGAGGTACCTACTGTATGTATATGCACAGCTCAGCGTAATGGAGTACTATGAAACAGTGGTATAGGAGGTACATACTGTATGTATATGCACAGCTCAGTGTAATGGAGTACTATGAAACAGTGGTATATGATGTACGTATATGCACAGCTCAGTGTAATGGAGTACTATGAAACAGTGGTATAGGAGGTACATACTGTATGTACTGTATATGCACAGCTCAGCGTAATGGAGTACTATGAAACAGTGGTATAGGAGGTACATACTGTACGTATATGCACAGCTCAGCGCAATGGAGTACTATGAAACAGTGGTATAGGAGGTACCTACTGTATGTATATGGACAGCTCAGCGTAATGGAGTACTATGAAACAGTGGTATAGGAGGTACATACTGTATGTGTATGCACAGCTCAGCGTAATGGAGTACTATGAAACAGTGGTATAGGAGGTACATACTGTATGTATATGCACAGCTCAGCGTAATGGAGTACTATGAAACAGTGGTATAGGAGGTACCTACTGTATGTATATGCACAGCTCAGCGTAATGGAGTACTATGAAACAGTGGTATAGGAGGTACCTACTGTATGTATATGCACAGCTCAGCGTAATGGAGTACTATGAAACAGTGGTATAGGAGGTACATACTGTATGTATATGCACAGCTCAGCGTAATGGAGTACTATGAAACAGTGGTATAGGAGGTACCTACTGTATGTATATGCACAGCTCAGCGTAATGGAGTACTATGAAACAGTGGTATAGGAGGTACATACTGTATGTACTGTATATGCACAGCTCAGCGTAATGGAGTTCTATGAAACAGTGGTATAGGAGGTACATACTGTATGTATATGCACAGCTCAGCGTAATGGAGTACTATGAAATAGTGGTATACGATGTACACACGGGTACGTATATATATATATATATATATATATATATATATACAGCTCAACGTAATAGAGTACTGTGAAACAGTGGTATAGGTGGTAAATACTGTCACATATATATATATATATGTACAGCTTAACGTAATGGAGTACTCTGAAACAGTGGTATAGGAGGTACATACTGTACGTAATGCACAGCGCAGCATAATGGAGTACTATCCAAGGGTACATGAGGTACATTCTTGACATTAGAATTATTTACAGTCTATTGATAAAATGATCATTGATGAGAATGTATTTCACATCGTGCTTTGGCAGAACAAACTTAAGAGTTGTGTTAGCTAGGCTGCACAAAGAGTCTTTTCCAGAATTATCTCGGTCATTCTCGTTAAGATCGGTAAAATCAACTATAACGAAGTAAGTCAGAGGTTGCGTGCACTGTTTGAGAAGGAAATTTCATTTGTATCGATTGTCCTCAATGTTTAAGATCATAAAGTGTCATAAAATGTTTAAGCTGCATTGTCAAGGTCGTTTGCCACTATTATGTTTATAAACAGTTTTGGTTTTGTAGGGAAAGAGGAAGAGGGCACCCGGGTGGGGGGGGGGAGGTGGAAGGTTGAAAATATAGAAATTTAATTTAGGTTCTTCTACCATTATTCCAGAGAAATACTTCCTCATTAACAGAATATTTCAGAACATTGATTTTTTTGGCTAAAGTTGTATTTATGTTGTATAACAATATTTAGCTACATACATAACCGATTCCTAGATGGTGTACATTCCTCTGTGCATAGAATCTTTTACCGATCAGACCCTTTGATTAGGTGACTTCCTTATATTTTAGTTAATTATGAAATAACTGGACTAATCAGTTCAGGATGTGTTGACATATCAAAGTGTAATCGTTGCAGTTGTACTTACAACATTATGTAGTAGCATCAGAAGGCAGGATGATTATCATAAAGATCATGAGACGAAGGTTTAATTGGATGTCACCATCACTTATTGTTTGACACGTACTTTGAAGTTATATCTCATGAATGTGCTGCTTTAGTTTAATGTGTTTGTGTTTAATGTACCATCTCCTATATATATTCATCCATCGTTATTGAAAAGTGACCGTGTAATGTATACATTAGAACGAAGTGAGTGGTGGCTAGGTGCTCTTGAATCATAATGTTAAAACAATGAGTTGCTGAAAACGTACGTAGTAGACTAGTTTCGTTGAAGAAATAACATAAATTTGACAATCTGGTGTAAAGGTACAGATACAAAATGAGACACATTTGATGTACTGTACCAATACACTAACCATATATGGCTGAAGTATACTGTACATATAGTGTGACAGTGACTTTGTATGGAGTGTCTGTCACACCATATACACGGTCCAATATGGCTGAGGTATGTATAGTGTGACAGTGACTTGTTATGGTGTTTCTGTCACACTGCATGGTTCAATATGGCTGAAGTATGCATATAGTTTGCCAGTGCATGACATGGTATGATGTTTCTGTCACACTATATACATCGTTCAATATGGCTGAAGTATATAAATAGTGTGACAGTGACTTGCTATGGTGTGCCTGTGAGTCTGTCACACTATATACATGGTTCAATATGGCTGAAGTATATATATAGTGTGACAGTGACTTGTTACGGTGTGTCTGTCACTCTGTGCCCTCTGTGGGTGTTATTATATTACTCCAATGACAGGAGAACAGCTTAGAAGCATTACTGTTACTTACCTCTCTCCTCACAACCTAAGCACTCTTGCACTGCTGTACATAGAGTGATATGGTAAGTTTCTTAGTCCTGTACACCCTTAGCAATGATATGGCATGTATAGCCTGAGACCAGTAAATATTGTCATTGGTAAATTATACCCTAACCAGTAAGTATTAGGGTAACTGTCCGAGCTTAATCAGCCTACTGACATAGTAAAAAAGAAGAACATTTTTATTTTAGCTCACTCCTGTCTTACCTGTCTCTGATACTACACAACTAAACGTTTAGTGTGTATGCTGATAGTGTACATAATATGTATACCGTACTATGGTGGTACAACTGTAGTATAATCTGAAGACCGTGTAGAACCATATCACTTTGTCTGATTTGACATTTCAATTTTTTAGCAACAAAAGTTGCCTACTGTAGGTTTGATGAAAAATGTGTCAAGGAGTTTCATAGTTTTATATTGGAATAAAGGTTATTGCAATCAGTTTGGAACGGTTTGAATTTTGTGGATATTGAGTTCCGTACTTTCCATAGTCTAACTGTACCGTGACCTCATCCAGTCACAGTAAGTCACAATGTTTATGAATGTATTCCTGTCAATGAGTGAGTAGTGACGGGTTGCTGGCACTAAATAGCTCCAGAACCTGCCAAAGTTGGCAAGGGCCAAGGGTTGTTTGTTTCAGCCTTTCATATGGCCAAGTATATGCAATCAACAATGAGAGCCATTAATTGATTGCTAACAGATCTAGAAAAGTATCATTTGTCTCACAAACAATCTATTTTCTTACAAATGGTTGATGAATATTCAGTTTGTTCCAACCAATCATTTTTTGTTTATCTGGCATGCATGTATTAAAATGATTTTGCACTAATTTTAAGCAATACAACTTGCAAGTATGAAAATCAAACCATCTTTGGTGATGTTGCGAATTCCACCGAACGGAAGAAAACTATATATAGTAGTGGTGATTGGCTAGTTAGTCATACAGTAGGTTTGTACAGTTGGTTTTTACATTTCACTATGTCAGCAGTATGTAGAGTGTACTTTACATATCAATAACCTTTGGTTCTATCAAGTACTATCCTCTGACTTAAAGCCACGAGGGAAGTGGTTTTCATTTTGCTAATTCAGACATTTATCGTAGTGGAAGTGTAAGAATTTGATATGGCCAAGTATATGCAATCAACAATGAGAGCCATTAATTGATTGCTAACAGATCTAGAAAAGTATCATTTGTCTCACAAACAATCTATTTTCTTACAAATGGTTGATGAATATTCAGTTTGTTCCAACCAATCATTTTTTGTTTATCTGGCATGCATGTATTAAAATGATTTTGCACTAATTTTAAGCAATACAACTTGCAAGTATGAAAATCAAACCATCTTTGGTGATGTTGCGATTTCCACCGAACGGAAGAAAACTATATATAGTAGTGGTGATTGGCTAGTTAGTCATACAGTAGGTTTGTACAGTTGGTTTTTACATTTCACTATGTCAGCAGTAAGTAGAGTGTACTTTACATATCAATAACCTTTGGTTCTATCAAGTACTATCCTTTGATGTAAAGCCACGAGGGAAGTGGTTTTCATTTTGCTAATTCAGACATTTATCGTAGTGGAAAGTGTAAGAATTTGAAATTCCCCTCCTTGAAGCATGTTAATCATTAACAGCCATTGAATTTATTTAGAAAGTTAAACTCCAAAGATTTGTTTTGCTTTTGGCAAGTACTAGCTTTACTGTTTGATTTATTCATAGCAACAGCTGTCTTTAAGTGCTTACAAATGATTTTAAAGGATTTATAAATTGCTTCCTTTCAATTGCACACTGTGCAGTAGAACTTTGTGAGAAAAATGCTACCCAGGAAACCAAAAAGGTTGTTGCTAGTTCAGACATTCAGATAGTCGGATCAACCTGCTATTATTACTTCGTCATTCAGATTGTGAGTTGCTGGACTGTACATGTGTTATTCACAGATATTAATGTTGTTACTTAGTCTAACATTAAGGTCTGGTTGCATGAAGTTTACAGAGTGGTACCCACTTATTTTGTGTAGGCTACTGGTTGATAACCAATTGTTTTCAACAATGATTAGTTATTGTAAACCTTGTAAATACGATAACTTGGATCATAACAATCAAACTGCATTGTTTGCAACTTTCCACCATTGTCATCAAGTCATGAACTGTAATATATCCTACCAGTAAATCAGAGTTCCGAGGTTGCTGATCATTATAAGCCAGTTGTTAACAGCTTTCAAAATCTCTCCTTATTTGTAGCAAATTATGAACAATTTTTAATCCAACCTTGAAAACGTTCTCACAAAATCATTGCAATCTTTTGTTATATCATTTATAATTCTTTGAACTGTTTTTTTTTTTTTTTTTTTAAGTCATTCTTGGTGTGATTTTGGTTAGCTAAAGCTATAGATTCCATTTCTAGTTAACCTTAAATTTACACTTTCTGGTATCTGTGAACTATGGTGCCAATAGATTATGACAAGTCCATCAGAGAATGCAACAAACATCTTAGGAGTGGGACAGACCTCTCTGTCACTGTTGTTGTCAGTCTTGGCACCGAGTATACCAGAAAGTCATATATACCCCCCCCCCCTGTGAAACAAGGGTTTGATAAGCAAAAAACCCATCCTCAAGGCATGCAACATTACTTTAAAACTCTTAAAATGTCAGAACATCATGGAAAGTACCTTTGAGAACTTTCAGCAATGTTTGGCAGATAGAAATTTTAGAGGTAGTGATAAATACCGACCAGACAGTGGCTCCTAACAGACGCTATTACAGCTTTAATATTTCAATTGCTGACTTGTCAACTATTTCATTTCTGGTTGTACTACAGTCGTGTAAGTACTTCATAGAAGATAACTTTCACTTTCATGAAAAGTGTTAGATAGTTGAAACTGTGTTTAATAGTAGCTCTGCGATTGTCTCATAACAATATACACTTGTATAATCTATGTGAGCTACTTAGCTGTTTCATGGTTTTAACCCGCAGGTGAGACTGACTAATAAAAAATTTGAGACAGTTACCAAGCATGTAACACGATTCACTGAATAGCTCGCAATCCATGAAAAGTGGGATTCGTTTAATCATGATAGTCACCTTATATCATAAATGATATGAAGTGTAATATTGCGTCACACTAATATTTCATGTACTGTTACTAAATGTCCTCTGTAATGTTACTATGCCTGTATGTCAGACAGTAAATGAATAAGTGTGATTAATGTTGTAAGTAAACATACATGGCCCGACTCCAAGAGCTACTATACAAGTATGAACAGTTTGAGCCATTGTATTCCTGTTTTTTTTTTTATATATATATTTCTTTCATAATATGTTGATGTCTTGAAGTAAAGCGACATTGATAGTTTTGAATCACATATCAAATAGTTAAGTAGGCCTCTATTATAAACTTTGGCACACTCAATTTCATTGTGCAAAAGTAAGGGTTAAGTTTGGTATCAATCCAAAGTTTATATGGCTCTAGAACATGATGTTAAAATACAGTATTACAGTGGTAGAGTAGTAATTGACCAATTCATATTCTGATATCTATGTTTCCTTGAGAAGGATCAAACTATTCCTAGGGTCTGCCTTTTCCTGTTCCCCTGTCTATTTTTGGAGTTCCCTAAAGGATGATTGACAAGAGTTCACAGTTTTTGCTACTTGGTTATTTTGATTTATCATTTCCTCTTTTGCAGCTATGGATGGCCTGTTTCAAGTTGACAATGGACCACGCAATACATGGCAAAGTGAAGCAGACGTAAGTCCATAATAATATTCAGCAGTTTCTTTTACGGCGCTTATTAGCGACCGCAAATGTGGGAGATACCCGCAAGGGCTTATGGATTACAACTTACACGTCGGGTGGCTTCCAATTCAACATTTTAACTCTTTTCAATTTAGAAAGTCATTTCAGATGGGAAAACCATAGATTGCTCGTGGATAAAAAAAAACACCTTACTATGACCCGGCCGAGAATCGAACCCCAAACCTCCCGATTGCTAAGCCTCATTGCTTCAAATGCCACCGCCTTTATCCACTCTGCCACAGCACCGGTGGATAAGTAATTAAAGGAAAGTTTTTGAGTCCTCAGAGGTTATGTCAAACCACTCTTCGAAGAATTAATGCAGAATTTAGTCGAGGTGTCTTTGTAGCTAATCTGGGTATTTCCCTGTAATTTGGTTATATTCTGGTCAGTTTGACCAGCATATCTAAACATGTCAATGACTTACCAATATCGATGGTGGCAGTGGGCAGGGCCATGTCAAGGTAAAATGCTCGTAGATCCAGGAATTATAAATGCATTCTCAAATTTGACAATTTAAACAGCAGTATTCCTTGTTTATTGGTAGTTCTGTAAAAGGACCGAAAAGTCAATTAATTTTACTCTTGGAAACTTAATTAAATTGATATACTTTACAATACCTTTGACAATAACATATTAAGAGATACAGTACTTAAAAATATGACACACAGCATAGATAATTAATTTGTAAAGAATCAGTGATTGCCGTTTGATGTTTTTTACCATAAGAGTAAATCTTGTATGATGTTATATTGTAATGTTGTCACAACTTGAATGATACTGCCCAGCAGAAGAAACATAAATTGTGCTATCTGACAACAGTTTCTGCTCTGGTCTATCCTTCAACTTTACATGAAATTTATAGCTATTATGTAAAGATAACATTCATCCTTTGTAAGTGGGTCCTGCTTGATAGATCTGATGTCTTTTAGACCAGGGCAAGCATCCTGTTTTTCCTTTGTTCGTTTGTGATTTAGATGCTTAGACATAATCACCACAGAGCAGGCGAGATGTCCGCCGGTTGGAATGGCACGGGACGATTCCATAACCTCTGCCTCGAGCACCGGGAGCGGCGGAGATCGTACGTTCCAAGATGACGAGACCTACGAGGACCTGGAATCGCCGACGACAGACATGGAAAATGATGAAAACTACGATGATATCGCCCATGAGGAAGAAGATGATGACAGTGGGCACAGTGGTGGAAGCAGTGGAGGCCGAATACATCCCCCGCTCTCAGTGGCACAATCAGGTGGGTGTACCCCTTTAAACAAGAATACAAGAAAAAAGGGGGGGGGTAGTAGCTAAAGGAGGTGGTGTGTCATTCTAGGTGTGTGGTGGTTTATCCCTGTCTCTTCAAGATGGTGGTTTTGATGACAACATTGTTTAGGGGGCATCAGGAAGCTGTGGTCGGAGAAAGGGGCGGAGAATGGAATTGCACTTCCATTTTTTAGGGAATTCTGGAAGCTGTGATTGGAGAATGGGGGAGGAGAATGGAATTGCACTTCCATTGTTTAGGGGGTTGGAAGCTGTGGTTGGAGAATGGGGGAGGAGAATGGAATTGCACTTCCATTGTTTAGGGGGTTGGAAGGTGTGGTTGGAGAATGGGGAGGTGAACGGAATTGCACCCCCATTGTTTAGGGGGTTGGAAGCTGTGGTTGGAGAATGGGGAGAAGAATGGAATTGCACTTCCATTGTTTAGGGAATTCTGGAAGCTGTGATTGGAGAATGGGGGAGGAGAATGGAATTGCATTTCCATTGTTTAGGGGGATCGGGAAGCTGTGGTTGGAGAATGGGGGAGGAGAATGGAATTGCACTACCATTGTTTAGGGGGATCGGGATGCTATGGTTGGAGAATGGGGAGGAGAATGGCATTGCACTTCTGGCATTTGATGCACTTTACATGCATAGTGTAAAAAGTGCGACATCTACTACAGAGACATTAGACATTCATGTTTGTGTTAAAATCATGCAAATTTGTAGAAAGTGGTACACACTAGAGATACATTTTGTTGTTAAAATCAAGCGTAGTGTAGAAAAGTGGTGCATCTGCTAGAGAGACACTAGACATTCATGTTGGTGTTAAAATCAAGCCATGGTCAGTTGATGGAGGAGCTAGGGAAGTGAAAGCCACAAGCTGTTGAGCCACAAGCTGTTGAGGCAGCTGTAATAACATATCCGATTTATTTATGTTTTGAACTTTATCCGTTCGTGTTCGTAAGGAAGAGGTAGCTTGAGGCGTGACTCTCTGGTGTCGTCATAGGAGCGGTTCTGCTCTGTTGATCAGATTCTCTCCCAGAACGACCATGTATAGAGAACATGCATCGCTAACACATACAGTAGGTGGTAAGGATGCTCAATTCATAGTAGCCTAACTTTTTAGGTATAATCACTGCTTAGAGAGCGCAAGAGAATGCTGTATAAGACACGGTCATGAGGCCTAGCTCAGCAGACATCATCAGGAGGAGGCAAGAGTATGTCTCCCTACTATCGACGACATTTGTTTTTATTTGAATGGCAGATTTCTTTCCCAAAGCTTCCAATTTCATATACGAGATCCAGTCCGTAAATTTAAGGAAAGAGAGTGCTAGGCCGGACTCTTACTTTGCATCAGGGTGCGAGTATCTGGATATCATACCTGACGTAGAGGATTCAGGTTTGTGGATAGCTGCTGCAGGCTACTAAATAATTGTACCAAACTTCCATCCTTCATTTTATACTACCATAAAAACAAAGAAGAGAACTTTGTATCATAAACTACCTATTTCTTACCTGTCATCATGATCTCATCCCCTGCACTTAGTTTGTCTTTCATTTGGTTTGCACAACATTGGCCAAAATGGCAACGGCCTGGGGTAATATTAAACAAAAATGATGAAACAAAAGTGTTTCTGTATTTTCCGTATTGCTGGAAAAGGCCTCATTATTTCATGGACTGGGTAAAGAGCGTTTCTTAACTTTGTGTTCTTTCCTTTCACCTACTCAAACGGTCTTTGTTTTGAATTTTCCATGTTTCCGTCCGGCCGTTGAACAGCCCTCATGCATCTCATCTGTTTACTATCCATCAACCTTGATATTTTTTGACAAATTGTCAGTTGGTATTTAGTTTTCTTTCTGAATCAAAGGGAAAGTTCCATCTTTTGTTCTTCAGAGTTTGCTTTGCCTGTTTCCCTTCTAGAGCAATTTTTTTGTTTTGGTCAACGTTTTGTTTTCAAACGACGCTTATAGATGCTTTAACATTGTAACTTATTCGTTTCTCGATGCTGGATTATGGTTGCTAGCAGTGATACAGAGTTCTCCTCTTAGTACGCTGCTCTTGCTCTCAGCTAACTAGTCGAAAAATCTTACCATATACTCATAAATAAACAACCTTTTGCAACTCTAAGCTAATAATAAAGAACAATAATGGCTGCAGGCAGATTAATATATAAATAAGATTTTTAAAGACACTCTCCATATAATATTATCAATAAGCGAGTGTTTAATGAGCAAGCAAATCCATGAACTTCATTCAATTGTCAGGCTCATCAAGTTGATTTGACATATTTCATATTAGCAGTACAGCAGAATAATAAACTTTCAAAATGATCGACTTAATTTGCAATACTCAGAAATGAAACATGATTATACAGCTAATGTCCTATAGGATATAAGTGCTGGTTACACTTGAATAAATTGATCAAAAACATCTTAAGTCCCTGGAGGGTTAATGGAATATCCACTGAGGATCGCTCAATGAGTTCTGGCTCTTTGAATTTGATTATTTCCAGCCTCTCTGACATTTCTCTATTTCTCACTGGGGTATTAACATTCAACAATCTGTCTTTTTTTTTCTCTTTTTTTTGTGTGTGTGTGCAAACATGGCAATGCAAGCATCTTAGTACCTTTCACAGGTCAGACCTACAGTAGTTCATACTTCCTTTTATTGTTGCAGAGTTGTGTGACCACTGATTATTGTACATCTATGTGTTCTTGTAGTAATATGTGCAGAGGGGATATGCTGCTTCATAAAGCAATGCTCTTTGGCTCGGTGTACACAAAGACAATAAATGCAGCTTCTGCGATAACGATGACATTAAGGCATTCAATTTGATATATATATATATGTAATAGATCATCAAAGGCATAAATAAGAAGCATCGTTCATCTAACATCAGAATATCATTATTGAAAGTGACTGAACCCTGTAGTTTAGCATTCATCTAATTTTAGTCAGCTCCTTGGTAGCACTACAAACAGTCACCACCATATATATCATGACACACTTCTGTAATGTAAAGGTTTGTAGAATCTATCAGATAAAATGTTAAATCAACTGTGAATCTCATTGTACTGTGAGAAATCGCATAGGAGAGCTCAGATATTGTACTGTGGGAGAAGAACATTACAGTATACTGACCACAGTGGGAATTTGGTTTAAACTGTAGTGAAAGCAGCAAACAAAAACCAACATTGATAACTCTTTATTTACTGCTCTTACATTTACTGCATTTCTCTTGTTCCTGTGTCTGTTGTGCTATTGTATCATACTTTAGTGTGTGATGTGAAGTGGATTCATAGATTTGGGCTTAAATTTTCTAGATGCATTCTGTCAGTTCAATAGCTACAGTACGTAGCTTGCTCTTTGCAATATTCAGATATTCATTTTCTTTAATTCCCTACTGTAGACAGCTCAAGTTTCTAATTTTAGGTGCAGGCAGTCTGGAGATGCATTTTACCACACTAAATCCTCTCCAACTCCCCCACCCCTGCAGGCAGTCTGGAGATACTTTTACCTACCACACTAAATCCTCTCCAACTCCCCCACCCCTGCAGGCAGTCTGGAGATACTTTTACCTACCACACTAAACCCTCTCCAGCTCCCCCCCAACCCCCTCCATCCTCCCACCCAATGTTACCCACCTTCCTCCATATTGTATTTGGTAACTCATACCAGTTCATTCTGATATTGTGTTTTCTCCTTTAAACTACTTTCCCTCATTGACTCAAGGGCTCCTTTCCCAGATGCAAGTTATTTCATTGAAACCCCCCTCCCCCCTGCCTCCTTGCCTTTGTTACCATCACTCTTTTCCTGTCTCTAGGTTTCTCAAGTACCAGTTATAGCCTTGTAGTACAGTTTCCCTGTGTTTGATTCAAGTATCATCTTTTTGCAGATCCTTGCCTACTAGCTCCTGTTAGTACCTGTTATAGCCTTGTAGTACAGTTTCCCTGTATTTGATTCAAGTATCATCTTTTTACAGATCCTTGCCTACTAGCTGAGTCTAGCTCCTGTTAGTACCTGTTATAGCCTTGTAGTAGTTTCCCTGTGTTTGATTATTCAAGTATCATCTTTTGCAGATCCTTGCCTACTAGTTCCTGTTAGTACCTGTTATAGCCTTGTACTAGTTTCCCTGTGTTTGATTCAAGTATCATCTTTTTGCAGATCCTTGCCTACTAGCTCCTGTTAGTACCTGTTATAGCCTTGTAGTACATTTTCCCTGTGTTTGATTCAAGTATCATCTTTTGCAGATCCTTGCCTACTAGCTCCTGTTAGTACCTGTTATAGCCTTGTTGTAGTTTCCCTGTGTTTGATTCAAGTATCATCTTTTGCAGATCCTTGCCTACTAGCTCCTGTTAGTATGTTCTCTCCAGTTCAAAGAAGGAGAGCCGCTAGGAGCTGTCAAGGTATGCTTCGCTGTAAGTGTAGAACAGCACGAAAAGTTATGTGTTACGCATGTGTGAATGCATTATTGAATGCGTTATTGAATGCTACTGATATAAAGCATTATTGAATGCCACCGATATAAATGCATTATTGAATGCCACCGATATAAATGCATTATTGAATGCAATCCATATAAATGCATAATTGAATGCCACCGATATAAATGCATTATTGAATGCTACCGAAATATAAAGGCATTATTGAATACCAACGATATAAATGCATTATTGAATGCCACCGATATAAATGGATTATTGAATGCCACCGATATAATTCAATCCGGAAAGAATAATTCATAATTTACATCATAGAACTTGTACCAGAATGTCCTTAAACCTGACTCATACGTAAATTTCCAGACAACCTCCCCCCTCCCCCTTCGATAGAAACACTAAGCAGCATGATGGATCACACAGAGCTTGTCACCATTATATTATGATCATGGACCTAGGCTATCAGCTTCCAAAATGGCTTTTCAATTTAATCTTCCCTTTCACTTTCTAAAACTAAAATGTGATACACAGCTCCTATTAAAACATAAAAGATTTTTTTTTAAAACCATTCAAACTTAAGTAAGCAAGCTCTTAATTTGATAGCTGTGATAATGAATTTATGACAGGCAGGTCTTATGACTTTTTCTTGATCTGCTATGAGATATCTGTTAAATATGAATGGATAGGAAGCACCGTCTTGCATGAGTCATCAACTAATGTTTTTCTTTTCTTGTCTTCTTTCCTTCAAAGTGTTCACATTTTGAAGGCTTTGCACTCTAACACTAGAACACTAAACTATCTGACATATGACGTATATAGGATCCTTTCATCCAATGTCAATGTTTAACTGTGCAAACTTTTTTTTTTTTCCTTCTCTCTCTCTCGCTTTCAAACCCTCATTTCCTGATGTGGGTGTTTGTATGATGTAAAAGAGGAAGCATTTCATTGTGTATGACTTAGGTTTGTACAGTAAGCCCGGCAGCTACTATTAGCATACTTGATCATGATAGGGAGGATCAAATATCAAATTAGAGGTATTAAAACCCTTTAGGATGGTCTCAAAAAACAAAAACCAAAATCTGTAAAATACATCCATAAGTCGTAAAGTGTCCAAAATGTATCCATTCGTGGTTTTATTCCGTCTACTTCCAACAAAGTGTCCGCTTCTGAATTTCGCTAGCAGAAACTTGAATTTATGAGTTTCATATACCATGTGAAGTTTCTTTCATTTTGTCTGGCATGCCCTTTATTAGTTACTCATGTTTCAGGTTTGACTTGTACTTAGAAGGTCAAACACTGTCGTTACTAATTACTCTGTATGTACAGATATTCTCTCTACTCATTAATAACATAAAAACTTAGGTTTAATTAATTTGCATTGTGTGTCCTTGTTTTCATTCTTTTGCTAGCATGAAACCACAACTGATTAATTACCGTTCAGTGCTTATCAATAATCTGTAATCATAATAACTTCAGCCCGAGTTTATATAATAAAGATATAGTACAGTCTCCTAAGCTATCATTTTATCAGGAAGTACCATGTTTTCATTAAGTTTTACCGGGACACATGTCTAAAAGCTAACTGTTCAAACAAGCATATTGGTAAAATGCTCCCAATGTATGTTTTAACTAATTGAATATAGTTAATATATGGGGAATAAATCTTGTAGTTTTAGTAATGAAACTGATTTTGGGTAGTGAGAAACAGTTGTCCACTCTAAAACTCCTTGTCATAAATTAAAGTTTTCGATCTCCTCCACAAGAGAGCAAACCTTTTTAATGTAAGGCTCTAGGTAAACCAGTGTGTTTATGCAGTATTGTTAGAGTGACGTTAGAATAGTAGAGTAGATAATTAAAGTGAAAAACATGATATAAACATTGTGTTCTGTAAAATCAATAATAGAAAATTGATTTACTGTACTTCATTAAATTATGTTCTTGATTTGGACATGTATAACTTCGAGCAAAACAGCTGAAGTTCTCTTCCATTTTTTTCCATCTGTGGTCTGGTCTGTGATTTGAACAGTACACAAATAAGAATGGCTACTGCCCTTCCCTGGCACAAAATGATTATATAGGGATTTGCTGCCTGATAGTTATTAAACAGCATAACCCTAACCTTGGTTACATAGTTTACCTCCAAATAGCTACTGTATGCAACAAAGTCAGCAATACAGTACCATAAAAATACACAGAGCCAGTGTCTTGTGCAGACCATCAAGAGTGTTACTGTCTATGAGGAAGTGATTTTTCTTCTTAGTTGGAACCACGATAGCATGCAAGAAAAAGAGTGGGAGGATGACGGGGGGGGGGGGGGGGTTGGGTTATTTACCTACATTAACCAGTAATGACTTAACACATATAAATCTTTGACAATGTAAATAAAGTATTAATGTAAGACAGTTTGGTGTCATGGCATGGCATCAAACTTGCACGAGTGGCAGCATGATGCCATGGAAGACCTCTTTGTTTTAACCACAGATTGTGAGTGTGTAAACTGAACCTATTAAAACATGTGACAACAGTGAGGTCAGTAAATGTCTCATTCATCACTTAAGTACCTACATCCGAGGACAGCTTAGTGTGTGTCTCATTCATCACTTAAGTTGCTACATCTGAGAGCAGCTCAGTATGTGTCTCATTCATCACTTAAGTACCTACATGAGAGGACAGCTCAGTTTGTGTCTCATTCATCACTTAAGTTGCTACATCTGAGAGCAGCTCAGTATGTGTCTCATTCATCACTCAAGTAGCTACATGTGAGGACAGCTCAATATGAATCTCATTCATAGCTTAAGTACCCACATGTGGAGTCAGTATATGTCTCATTCAGCACTTAAGTAGCCTACATCTGAGGACCTTTCAGTACGTGTCTCATTCATCACTCAAGTAGCTACATGTGAGGACAGCTCAATATGAATCTCATTCATCACTTAAGTACCTACATATGTGAGGTCAGTTTATGTCTCATTCATCACTTAAGTAGCCTACATCTGAGGACAACACAGTATGTGTCTCATTCATCACTTAAGTAGCTACATGTGAGGACAGCTCAATATGAATCTCATTCATCACTTAAGCAGCTACTTCTGATGAAAACGTGAACCTTACATCTCACTCGCCAACATATGAGGACTTTTTCGCTCCCTTTGATCACATTTTCTGTCAGTAAATTTACCACTTTCAAAAACCATACTCTCATCAAATAATATACTGCCCAATGCTACATCAAATAATATACTGCTTAAACTGTTGTTCAGCTCATTGAAAACAAATGTTCTTCATCTTCTTCCGTAAGGAGCATTTCTTGCAATGTACCTTAATTTTGTGTAGCATTTTGTCATATGTACAGTACATCATATGTTATACTGTGACATTTATAATTGCTTATCTTTTGTTTGTTTGAGTGTTATTAAACCCTTTCTTGTCTAGCATGTCTTCTGCTGATTACTGTTTTTCTTGTGTCAAGTTACTGTAATAATGGATAAATTTAAGATGAAATATCCTTAAAAGCTGAAAAGTGTATATATTCATTTCATTTTTTGAGAAGCAGTGACTGATACAAAGTCCCTGTTTTGACTTGTCAAAGCATGGTTTACAAGTTTATGTTAGTTGAAGTTGTATGAGCCAATCGATACAATGGTTATATTTAATATGAGTTTACGTCAGTTGAAGGAAATATGAGCTGTTACAGTTATCGTTATATTTTGTTACAAGTTTTTGTCAGTTGAAGGTATATGATCTGTTACAGCTATTTTGTAATTGATCATTTGTAATTGATCATTGTATATCCATACAAAGTCTCTGAACAGCTCTATCTAGAATATATAAAAAAAAAAATGAGAAATGAAAGCAAATATGTAACTAAACT
This sequence comes from Apostichopus japonicus, assembly GCF_037975245.1. Taxonomy (NCBI): domain Eukaryota; kingdom Metazoa; phylum Echinodermata; class Holothuroidea; order Aspidochirotida; family Stichopodidae; genus Apostichopus; species Apostichopus japonicus. Next base: position 8,628,510 of record NC_092565.1, read on the forward strand.
GAAAGAATGCAAAAAGTTGGCACAAAAAAAGAAAATGCAAAAAACAAAAATAGATTAATGCTATGTGTAATCTGAAGCGAATCACTTCAGCAATGATTGAAATAAACTTCCTTAAAGGAAGCTTGTATTTGTCTCTATGGGATAAATACATAAAATTGATTCTATTATCTAATGAACGAAGAATATGATGTAATATTATGTCGAAAATTGATGTTAATGCAGAGAATATTCATGATTTCTATTTATTGTGACTGGTAGGTAAGAGGGTGAACTCTGACCCTCCGTCAAGACATTACAGGAACCACTCCCCCGAAAGCCGCACAACTCCTCAAACTAGAAGAAGAATGCTTCCAAATTCCCCGGGAAGCAGGCCTAAGTTTCCAGAGCCCGGGCGTGTCAGTGAGTGGCATGCATGATATTCTGCATGACATGTTTTACATGACTTGTCATCTAATCATGCTACGGTTTTAACACTGCTTGTAAAAACGTCAATTGTAAAAATGAAGCTCTCACTCAATTTAGGAGGAATGGTACTACATTCCAAGCAGAGTAACCTCGCTTACTCATACTTGCCACATATCTGCATACAACAGCATGTTTTTGTTCTAAATCATCTATCTTCTTTGCCTGTTTATTTAACTTTTTTTCATCCATTTATGTAAGTTACTGCTGTGCTGCTGCACCCTGTCACAACTGTTAATTTCAACCTTTCCTAATTAGCCTTAATTAAGAACCTAATAGAGACTAGTCACTACTCTTAACTATAGTTATAGATCAAAATAGGTGTGTTGAGACAATTATTTCACATTGTGAAAATATTGACATTGTGAAGTAAGGATGTGTTTATATTTTAAACACATGATCTATGTTTGAAATATCGCAGAACAGTGCCCACCAGCTCCATTTTCAAGATCTTGCACATGTCACATGTGGGTCATAGCTAGGTATTAAAAAGTTTTTTCAAAATTATTCTTCACTTCTTTCTGCGTTAGTCACAACCACATCTCAATGTCATATTTGATTACAAATGTAATGTGGTTCAAAATCTTCATTTGACTGGATTTAAAATAAAGCTTCCAGTTCTCATCTGAGTTTTTATGGGGCCAAACTGGTCTTTTACTGTACAGTGAGTGTTGCATCGAGGGTTCAAATTTGTACCTTTGTCTCTTACTTCATTTCCAATCAGTCTCTCAACTGGAAAAGGTCATACTGTTGAATTTGCATCCTCAAGGAACAGAAAAAAGTCTTAAAGGCATTGAAGACTCGCCTCAACCGCCTACCCCGCTCCGAAAAAGTTAACTTTCCGTTGCTTGCAAGTGAAGTTTTCTGCTTGTCGCTACAAAATGCAGACAGTAATGAAACGTGATACCTTGTTATCTTTAGCTGGACCTGAGATGTTCATCGCTGTATCGTTTGTACACTGTGCTGTGGGTATTAACCGCGGCTGTATTTACTGACTGTACACTAATGTCTAATTACCGACGGTAGCAAGCTGTGTGTGTATTTTCTGGGATCGATGGTGGTGTCTAACACTTCTGTTACACCTCATTGGAAACTAGGTCAGATTACCGGCATTAGACGTTTCTTTTTGCGCGGGTCTTCACACCCTTTAAAGAAAAATCTAACCAGTGCAAAATTCAGTCTAACCATAGACAGTGTTGATACTTACATTCTCTGCACAGCTTTCCACAAACTAAATTCAATGCAAGCTTCACGACAGCTTTAAACACTTTAAATTTAAGGCAAGTGTAAAGTTGGGATTTGTCTTTACAATCAAGTTAGCATTAAGACTCAGTATTGATATCTTTTTTCTTCTTCTGAAAATGAAACCTTGGTTTCAATCTTCAATGATTATGGTAAGATTAGTTTCCTGTGACTCACTTATTAAACTCTCTAGAACTCTGTTCTGAGGTAATTACTAATTTATTGACTTTTGAGTATGTCAAATTGAGTATGTCAAACATTGTGTGACTCATTATTAAGCTATCTATCACAGACATTTCACTTTCACTAAAGTCTTTTTCTATGAGATAGTCATAAAGAGCTTCATTGTAACCTGCTAACGTCAGTTAAAAAGTGATTTCGTGTTCAACTTGTTGTATTAATCATCAGTGTATTAAAGTATGAATTGAATTGAAGTTCTGAACTGAAACAACGGCTCCAAATATTACACGTTCCAGAGTGGAGGATTTTAAAGTATTTATGACCAATAAAATGTTAAGGTGTTGCAGAGTAAAGCTTCATCAAAGGCCTCATTTCAATCTCAGATTTGTTGGTAACAGATTCAGTCGCCATGAATTGTTTTAATTTAGGTTACACTTTTATGAGAGTTCAATGAACTACACAGTGCATTGAATGGCACTTTTCTATATATAGTGATATGTATATATATAACTTGGCCTTTTATTCATACATTCTTACACAATGATACTATTGGAAAGGACAAAGATTAAAAGTATGAAAGGGTTAACTTGACCTCTCAAAAGTGCATTCATTGTTATGTCGTTAGCTGGTTTTTGTCGTGCAGTTTGATGTATGCTTTATATCTCACAGCCCTGTTAACATCAGATAATTGAAGACATCCCCAGAACAAGTACTCGTTGCTCCTCAAATTATACAAAATTAGATTTTAATGACATCATGGAATGCCAGGATGTAGGTGTTTAATGAATATTTCAAGGTACAGGTTTTGTGTTCCTGCTTGCCTGATGGAGTTTGTGTATATTTATCTGTATTATTCACGTTGACTTCAAATAGCTGGCAGGACAGAAATTGGAATTCCAAGGCTTGAATCATTCATTGTAGTGTATTTGGTACAAACCAGACCCCTCCTAGCATATTTCAAATTCATAGTTTGCTGATATTATAACAAATAGTTAACTGTTTTGACTGACTCCCGCTGACCCCCTTACTTCCAGGTCATTGGCCATTTCCTTTTCCTTTTGAAAACACCAGTATACTTCAATTATCAGTAATTACTGATTTCATTAAATAATGGTATCAACTTAAATGAAACAAACCATTAATCATCCATTTCACCACTGGTGAATCAACAGCTTTTTTCTTCATTACAACATTTACTGGTTATTGAATAATCCCCTTAAATTTTTGTCAAAAGTTGTTTATAGTGTGGCAAACTGTTGTTACAGCGTAAGGTAGATTGATAATTGAAGCTCTGCAACCCTTAAACTTCAATCGTTGTCTTGTTTGCTATGAAGTGAGTGGTAGATACATCACAGAGGATGTATAAGTCACACAAGACTCTTGTGCTTTAGTTAGCTGTATATTGAGTTCATGGCTACGTAGTAACTATACTGCCCAAAGAAATGAGCCACCAAGCAATCAAGCACAGTACTGCCTCATCACTTCTTACTATTCTAGTCACTGTCACATCATCCTGCGATCCCATCCATCCCACAACCCCATCCATTCTACCCATCCACTGGAATCCCTAACCATCCCACATGCCCTTCTGCCATCCCATATATCCCACCCACTCAATTGCAATCCTTATCCATCCCCTACACACCCTATCCATCCCATCCACCACCTCCCCGCATTCCCATGTACCCACCCCTTCTCCACCTGCAAACCCTATCCATCCCACATGCCCTTCTGCTATTGTATCCATCCCACCCACCCCATTGCAACCCTTATCCATCCCATCCATCCCTCCCTGTCCATCCCATCCACCCCCTCCCTGCATCTCCATGATTTCACCCCTCCCGTGCACCCACATGCATTCCACCCCTATACCTTATCCTCCACCATTGATCATTAATTTGATGCAACTCATTGTTGTCCATTTTCAAATTCATAATATTTGATTTTCATTGTGAACAAATGAAAGCAACATGTTGGATATACATTTCTTTCATGGTTTTCTCTTCATTGAACTTGCTTTGAACATGACACAATATATTGCTAGTGGTTGCATGAATGTTACACCTGCTGCTTAAAAGCAGTGAGAAATAATGTTGAATTAAAAATTAGCTTAGAGCTACCACTTTTTAATAGCAGCCAAAACTATCAGAAATAAGAAATAATGCAATTATTATAAAAAATCAATGGATTTTCCAATGAAATATATAAACATTGTATTAAATTTGTGGGACACAAAGTTGTCATTATTATAGGAAAGCACATATAACTTTATTTATAAGTGTTATACCTTGTTATAAGTGCCAAATGGTTTTATCCTTATAGATGTAGTTATTAGAATGAGGTGTATCCGATTACTGTATGTGTAATATTGAATGTCTAGGTTCGGTATGGAAACTAATGCATAAAACCAATTGGCTTGTTTGAGAGTGAAAGCATGAGTCTAATCAGAAACTAGTCCGGACCTATAATAATGCCATTAAATAAGCTCTGGTTTAGAATTTCATTTTCATTGGTTAATTTTGGCTGGTAATAGTCTTTACTATTGCCTGCAGTGCCCTGAAGATGTCTGTATGAAATTTGAATATTAGACTTGACAGAGTATTAATGGAAATGATGGGAAACTATCAGAATATGTTAACAGCTCCCCAAAGCCTTAGAAGTAGGTGAATGTTACATAAGCAAGAAGTTGTTGACAGACTTGTTTGTATCAGCTTGCTTAATAAGATACAAGCAAAGTAGATATAGTCAACATTTACTATGATTGTGAAGTTGACTACTTAAGCTAATGACCTGTATTCCCATTGGACTTTAGTATCGATTAGTAAACAAGTACACCAAAATGATCACAAGCCGATGGAAGTTTCGTCATCTTTGAAACTAGTTAGATACTTAATCTTGCAAACCTGTAAAAGTTGTGAAACCTTCAAAACTTAAACGTAATTTACTACCATTTTCGGTGCCTTGTCGTCATTGAAAATAAATTTTGATATGTTCAGCTGAGTCTGCGTTTACAATACTCGGTTTTTAAAGAAGATTTCCTTGTCCTGTGTTGACTCTTAATTTAACTGAAACATGTTTAGCGTGTGTCTTAACAACATGTATTACATACACATTTGTTCTTCGGGGACTCTTACATCCACGGTTCCTTTAAACAACTCAATCTGCACTTTGAGTTTGATGGATGCCACTATGAATTAGCTCATTTAGTGCATTTAACTATAAATCCTCACTGTAGTTAACTCCAAAACTAACTGTTAAAACTGTGAATTACTCTCAATTCTATTTGCTAGTTGCTATGGATACGGTTGAATATTTGTAGATCAAAATCTCCCTTTTTTTTGTGTGCAGTTTTAGTTGGACAGTCTGTTCATCAGAGAGATTGTTGTTTGAACATTGTGTATGATATCATGTCACTATGAGATACACAGTCACTAGATTGCTACAGTATGCAATGTAGTGGGTGATTATCCCATGGCTTCTCAGATCCGCCATTACCCATGCAGAATGCAAATAAGATCAGGAAACATTTGTAGTGGGTGATTATCCTATGGCCTCTCAGACCCGCCATTACCCATGCATAATGCAAATAAGATCAGGAAACATTTGTAGTGGGTGATTATCCCATGGCTTCTCAGACCCGCCATTACCCTGGATGCATGCAGAATGCAAATAAGATCAAGAAACATTTGTAGTGGGTGATTATCCCATGGCTTCTCAGACCCACCATTACTCATGAATGCAAAATGCAAATAAGATCAGGACACATTTACACATTAAGAAAGCTGTTTTAGAGCGCTGTAGTCAAATTTGCTATTCAGCTGACATTTCTCATTAATATTACCTATATATGTATGTATCAAATCACTTAATGGTTCATTTGATGAAACTGAAGATGAAGTTAGCCATGTAATGATTAATGACCAACCTCAGCAAGGCTTGAGACTTTAATAAAGCATTCTGGTTCTCTGTAATAGTACTGTAGAGATTCTATGTAACATACTCTATATGTCTAACCACCTTCCCACAATCCACAATGTTATTCACAAAATGAGGCTTACATTTTCAATCTTTGGTTTTACCCAGAGTTGCAATACAATAAAAGCATAAATGGTTCTAACATTTAGGCACAAAGTCAATGTGTGTACTGTGTAGCTGGCAAACTGGTCAATTTTCCTACAAAGAGATGTAGTTGATTTGTCTTCAGGATACATGCATGTACATTAAGACATCATTGCTTTAGTCTGCATGTAAGTTACAATTTACATCATCTCGCTGCATGACATTAGCATTCCTGTTTATTTCTTTCCTTCATTTTTCTGTTTTGGTAATCATCATATTCTGTGCTTAATATTAGGCACAGAATAATGAATTCTCTTAGAGTATTAACTCTGATAAAGTGAGTAACATGATAATAACATCACCATCTTTCTTATTCTGTATCGTGTATTTAGTAATTTGACATCCACTCATTTTCAAAAGAGCATGTATCATTAACAAATATTATAAGGTAAATTCATCTTTGTTTTTTATTCTCTACCATTAAACATATCTTCGATCGTTAATAGATGGCAGAATGGCTTTCTTATAATGACAGTTGTGGTGTGGCTCTTGAAAGCTTCAAATTTGTGAGCTTGACATTATTGGGTAAAAGAACGTTGAATGGAATGTACTCTGCATTCTGCATTGTTCCATTGCGAGTGTCCATTGTTCCATTTGGTGTGTGTGTGTTGTTACAGTTTCAACAGAACTTATGTCAAATGATATCAACAGTTGATCTCTGGTTCAACATCATCCTCAGTATGTAGCTGCATTCTGAACATATCCTCACAGGAGCAAGGGGCTCTGAGGGGAGGGGGGGGGATTGGTGCTTTTGATTAACCTTTGGAGTGGAACAGATCAGCTATATGACTCTTGTCAGCATAAGGAAGCCATTCTCTGTATTATACTGTTGTAATAATGTAAACGCTTCAAGAAATTTAGCAAACCTTTTACTTGGATGGTGGCAAATATTGAAATATAAGTTTCTTCATTTATTATCTTGGCAGGGAAATATTTGTATGTGGGTCTTTGGGTGTCCATGCATGCATCCTTGGGTATTAAAATTCAGCTACAAAAGCATGGAAGTAGCCTTTATATCATGCGTATATGATATTTTGTGATGGACATTTATATGTTTATTTATACAGTGTTCAATCATAATAGCTCCATGGTTCAATTGACTGAGACTTGAAAGTAGGGTAATAGTAAAGTCCGTCGCATCAGACTGTATGGTTGTTTTAGTCATAGTTCTTGAATATATGGTAAAACAAAAGTTCTCAATTGACATCAAAACAATTAATTGTTTCCTTATTACAATCATCAAACAGAGGATAACTATGACAGAACGGACCATGATGCGCCCATCAGACTACCTCCACCGCCACCTCCTGGACGGCACCCCCAAGAAGCAGCAAAACCAGACATGGCTAATGTTATTCAGACTCTACAGAGAGGACACAGGACAAGGCAATCTGAAACGGAATCAATACATGAAGACAAACTCAGGTTTGTAGTACCTACATGGGCAGTATATACTCCTTGTAATGTACCTACATGAGCAGTATATACTCCTTGTTACTTCATTAGTATCAGGTTTGTAGTACCTACATGAGCAGTATATACTCCTTGTTACTTCATTAGAATCAGGTTTGTAGTACCTACATGAACAGTATATACTACTTGTTACTTTATTTGAATTAGGTTTGTAGTACCTACATGAGCAGTATATACTCCTTGTTACTTCATTAAATCAGGTTTGTAGTACCTACATGAGCAGTATATACTCCTTGTTACTTCATTAAATCAGGTTTGTAGTACCTACATGAGCAGTATATACTCCTTGTTACTTCATTAGAATCAGGTTTGTAGTACCTACATGAGTAGTAAATTCTCTATGTAACTTTATTTGTATCGTGTTTTGTAGTACCTACATGAGCAGTATATACTCCTTGTTACTTCATTAGAATCAGGTTTGTAGTACCTACATGAGCAGTTTATACTCCTTGTTAATTTATTTGTATCGTGTTTGTAGTACACACTTGAGCTGTATATACTCCTTGTTACTTCATTAGAATCAGGTTTGTAGTACCTACATGAGCAGTAAATTTGCTATGTTACTTTATTTGTATTGTGTTTGTAGTACAAACTTGAGCTGTATTTACTCCTTGTTACTTCATTAGAATCAGGTTTGTAGTACCTACATGAGCAGTATATACTCCTTGTTACTTCATTAGAATCAGGTTTGTAGTACCTACATGAGCAGTAAATTCTCTATGTTACTTTATTTGTATCGTGTTTGTAGTACAAACTTGAGCTGTATTTACTCCTTGTTACTTCATTAGAATCAGGTTTGTAGTACCTACATGAGCAGTATATACTCCTTGTTACTTCATTAGAATCAGGTTTGTAGTACCTACATGAGCAGTATATACTCCTTGTTACTTCATTAGAATCAGGTTTGTAGTACCTACAGTACATGAGCAGTATATACTCCTTGTTACTTCATTAGAATCAGGTTTGTAGTACCTACATGAGCAGTATATACTCCTTGTTACTTCCTTAAAATCAGGTTAACTTCGTCCTTAATAGATAGAATTGATAGATTCCAGCAAGTGCTAACTCTTTAGGTGTCTATGCATACAGTATTGTTCTTCCATTATCTCTGTGTTAATTTCCGCTGCAATTTGTATCGCATAACGTTCTGTTGCTATTTTATGCACTTGACATGTTTCAACCCTTTTCTTTTTATAGTCGGCCTGCCCCAGATGGCAATAGTTTCAGAGGTAACAAGTTTGTGGAGAGAACAAAGCCTCCTCCAATAGCTGTGAGTATCTCATTATTGGTGATAGGACTTAAATATCAATGTGTTTATCAATCCCACATTAGGAGTAGCTATCTCATTATTGGTGATAGAACATCACACTACATGTAAATATGTTTATCAACCCGCTGTAGGAGTGGTTATCACAGTATTGGTGATGGGACTTAAACACCAATGTGATTATCAACCCACATTAGGAGTGGTTATCTCATTATTGATGATAGAACTTAAACACCAATGTGTTTATCAACCTACAGTAGGAGTGGTTATCTCATTATTGATGATAGAACATCACAATATAGGTAAATATGTTTATCAACCCACAGTAGGGTTATCACAATATTGATGATAGAACTTAAACACCAATGTGTTTATCAACCTATTGTAGGAGTGGTTATCTCATTGATGATAGAACTTAAACACCAATGTGATTATCAACCCACATTAGGAGTGATTATCTCATTATTGATGATAGAACTTAAACACCAATGTGTTTATCAACCTACAGTGGGAGTGGTTATCTCATTATTGATGATAGAACATCACAATATAGGTAAATATGTTTATCAACCCACAGTAGGGGTGGTTATCACAATATTGATGATAGAACTTAAACACCAATGTGTTTATCAACCTATTGTAGGAGTGGTTATCTCATTATTGATGATAGAACTTAAACACCAATGTGTTTATCAACCCACATTATGACTGGTCATCTCATTATTGATGATAGAACTTACACAACAATGTGTTTATCAATCTCAAATTAGGAGTAGCTATCTCATTATTGGTGATAGAACATCACAATATAGGTAAATATGTTTACCCACAGTAGGAGTGCATATCTCATTATTGATGATAGAACTTAAGCATCAATGTGTTTATCAACCTACATTAGGTGTGGCTATCTCATTACTGTTTGTAGAACATCACAATATAGGTAGAGTAGTTGTGTTTATCAACCTCCAATAGCAGTATCCTTAGGTTCACACAAGTCCAGGGTATGTTCCCAATTTATTTCATCATCTGAAGATATTTGCAAAGATAATTCAAATTCCCAAATACATGTACTCTTTAAGTTATGCATTTTGTCTCACAGGTTTGTAGGGTTTGTGAAACCAAGAAGTGAACCATGATAGGCTAAAAATGAATTTGTTTCTGCTGGTAGCATACTAGCCACTGCAGCGAAATATCAGATCAGATCTAACATGCAGTCCTTCCTCACCTCAGAACAATGTGTGGCTCAGCCATTTATCTCCAATAGTGCAATCACTAGTAAATCAGTTTGGACTGACTGACCATCTGGAGGTTCCATTTTTTGCTAAATGTTTCAAGGAATTGATTCCTCTTAGGTAGATTGTTTGCAGAGGCTAATTGAAGTTTTAATGGGGTTTGGAAAACAGAATCAGTTGAAAAGCAAGTTTTTTTAATGGAATAGAAATGGAAATCAGGTGAATCTAATCCTAGTTTTATTTAAAGTGATCCTAGGAGACATCATGATTCTGTTGTTTTCCACCTTTTAAGTTGAATGGACATACTTTGTATACAGTGTTATCTTGTAAAAGTACTGGTATAGCTGTTACCCATAGACCTGGCTTTGAAACCAGAAAAAAAAATTCTACAAGCCATAAAGGCAAGTAGCTGTATTGAATTGCTAAATTAACATCAACTTTACATATGTATGTATATTTATATTTTTTAAATTGTCGGAGCAAACAGAGTTACAGAGTAAAGTAACCTTTTCGCATTTTTGCATCTCGGTAGACGCCAAGACCCCCCCCAAAGCCCATTACCAAGCCCAAGCCAAATGATATCAAACCAATGACATTGCCCAAGGCCACAAAACCCCAAGTGCCTGTAAAGGTAAGTGTCATCATTCTGTGACCTGATTTATAGTTTTCTTTTATGTCTCTTTGTTGGAAAATGCTTTGTTCCAGGTTAAGGTGCATACTAACCCATCATACTGAAGTATGTCTTTGTGAAAGGTTCCCCCTCAGCATAACTTAATATGATGCCATTATGCATTCCTTTGGATTCAAAGTCTAAGATTTACAATGGACAAATACCAGATTGAATTAAGGTCAAGTAAGGAGAAGTGGTAAATAGTGCAAATAAGGTTTGAATTAGCAAACAACTTTGAGCAGAGGAAATATAACTTACCATAAAGCTTTGTATATCCAGGCATCAAGATAACTCCAAACCCATTCAACACTACTGTGGTGGTGGCGCTACGTAACAATGATTTAGCATTGTATATTGTGCAGAGGATTCAGCATTGGGAATATCATCTTTAAATTGTTTCATTTGCTCTAGTTTAGTAGTCCCGGCTTGTGGATATTTTAATTGGTATTATGACAAATGCCTACAGCAATTACCCTCCCCAATATTAAAAAGGAACCCCAGGGTGTATGTGTCACAGAACATGATTGTAGTGTTCTGTAGTGTGTATGTGTCACAGCACCTGATTGTACTGTTTTGTAGTGTGTGTGTGTCACAGAATGTGATTGTACTGTTCTGTAATTGGGGTGTGTGTGTGTGTGTCACAGCATGTGATTGTAGTGTGTGTGTGTCACAGAACATGGTTGTACTGTGCTATATGGAGAGTATGTGTCACAGAACATGATTGCAGTGTTCTGTAGTGTGCATTGTGTCACAGAACGTGATTGTACTGTGCTATTGGGTGTATGTGTCACAGAACGTGATTTTAGTGTTCTGTAGTGTGTTTGTGTCATGGAACATGATTGTTCTGTAGTGTGTGTGTCACAGCAAATGATTGTACTGTTCTGCAGTTTGTGTGTGTGTGTCACAGCAAATGATTGTAGTGTGTATGTGTCACAGAACATGATTGTAGTGTTCTGTAGTGTATGTGTCACAGAACATGATTGTAGTGTTTTGTATTGTGAATGTGTCACAGAACATGATTGTAGTGTTCTGTAGTGTGTATGTGTCACAGAACATGATTGTAGTGTTCTGTAGTGTGTATGTGTAACAGAACATGATTGTAGTGTTCTGTAGTGTGTATGTGTAACAGAACATGATTGTAGTGTTCTATAGTGTGTATGTGTCACAGAACATGATTGTAGTGTTCTGTAGTGTGTATGTGTCACAGAACATGATTGTAGTGTTCTGTAGTGTGTATGTGTCACAGAACATGATTGTAGTGTTCTGTAGTGTGTATGTGTAACAGAACATGATTGTAGTGTTCTGTAGTGTGTATGTGTAACAGAACATGATTGTAGTGTTCTATAGTGTGTATGTGTCACAGAACATGATTGTAGTGTTCTGTAGTGTGTATGTGTAACAGAACATGATTGTAGTGTTCTGTAGTGTGTATGTGCCACAGAACATGATTGTAGTGTTCTGTAGTGTGTATGTGCCACAGAACATGATTGTAATGTTCTGGAGTGTGTTTGTGTCACAGAACCTGATTGTAATGTTCTGTAGTGTGTATGTGCCACAGAACATGATTGTAATGTTCTGGAGTGTGTGTCACAGAACCTGATTGTAATGTTCTGTAGTGTGTATGTGTCACAGAACATGATTTTAATGTTCTGTAGTGTGTTTGTGTCACAGAACATGATTGTAGTGTTCTGTAGAATACTTCATCTATTTTGCAGTTGAAATCATTTTTTGACAGCTGACTGTCAATGAGCTGTACAAAGTAACATAGATGTACATAAGTTGATGGGTTATGATTGTATGGGATGACTTCATTTTGTAGTACTGTACGCAAAGCATGTAACCGTATTGAGATCGTGTCAACAACAGTAGGTTTACAACTTCTACAGGGATTTAGCCATGTCTCAAACTGGACATTGTCCAAAATGAGATGACATGTAATGATGAGTCACTAGTCATGTGACTATGAGTTTAATTGCCTTATAGCTTACAGCACCTGATTTACTGTTAACCTTTTTTAAATTGTAGGTTGCAACGACCCAGTCAAGATTCACACATTTTTTATCTGGTGATGGACACATAATACTGTACAGTTTTTCTCAATCTAATTATTTTGTTTTTCTCTTAATTTTAATTTGTTTATAGGCGAAAAGAAACCTATTGCCAGAGAGTGCTGTTCTGAAAATAAGTGATAAAGTGTATTCTGAAAGGTGAGTCTGTTCATGTGAAGATTTAGTCTTAATATATATATATATATATAAATATATCTATATATATATATATATATATTAATATGTGTGTATGTGTGTGTGTGTGTATGTATGTTTATATATATATATATATATTTATATGTAAATATACGTCGAACGTACGTACGTAAGTTTGGTTGATTGTCTATCTTTGCGCAGAGCCAAGTATAGATGAGAATTACTTGAGACTAGTGGAACACTAGTAGTTGTTAGTTTCACGTAATTGAGCGATCATCAGACAACTGTTGTCTGGTGATCGCTCAATTCTTTGAAAGTGTTCCACTAGTCTCAACTAATTCTCATATCAGATATATGAAGGTTCAACAAGTGTTTAAATAAATTGATTATTAGTGACTGCAGCATTATGTTGGACTTTGTACCCTTTGTACTCCATGGATGAAAGATCAATGTCAGCAATGTAAATACACTAACAAAACAATTAAAACATAAATGAAATGTAAGGAAGAGACTGCATTTATTTACTATGCAAATGGCTATGCATATTCATATATTTAACAGGTACATTTCTGCCTTTGGTTAAGTCAGAGTGTAATATTTGTGTATCAATGACATCCCCCCTACCCTCCCCCCCCCTCCACCCCAACAGATGACTAATTGTTTATTGATCTTTCTTTTGTTTGCAGTCTTCTTCGAAAGCATAACTTGAATGGGATGTACCTACTGAGGGGAAGTGCTAGGGATATTACAAAGCAGGTACCGGATACTCATCATTTCCTGGTGTATCAATACAAAAACGAATAAATGTTTAGTAGAAAATAGTTTCTGTATTTTATCCAGACAATGACCTGGATATATTAATGTAGCTAGCTTAGACTAGCAAGGCTCTGATATTCATCCTTATACAAAATTCTGTTGTCATGGGAAAACCAAAGAGTGCATTTCCATGTTAGAATTTTCATGAAAGACTCCCAGAAGGAATAAAGGTCACTAAAATCCAAGGTAAAAATTGTTTTTAATGGCAAATTAGCATTTTTCTTTTGACTCTTTTTAACTGCCACAATCGTCTAGCTACTAACAAGGCCATTGTCTCCATTCTTGACTATCACAGTCCCCACTAAGAGTGGCCCTCTGTAGATGTATAAGGAACTCAATTGATGAACCTTTTTGTTTGGTTATTATTTAGAATGATGAAGTTCAATTAATGACTTTATTTTACTAGAGGTAGCCTTGTATTGGTTTATTATTACTGTTGTACATGTTTGGTTTTTGCAGGTCATTATGGTTTGGGATGAGCAAGCGGATAAGAGTAAGCATTACACAATATTCGGAGACCAGGTGAGTCGATATTTGGTTGTCAGTCAATGTAGCTAAAATGCCAAAATGTTTATCCTACTTCCACACATTGCAAACATATAGGCTCATTGTGTCTAGAGAACTCTGATAGGCCATGTTTTGGATCTGTGGTTACCATCGTCAGGTCATCAAAAAAGATTGTTTATTAAGGTCCTTGAAGTGTCCAGTCCAAACCTAATTATAACTCTAATGGTACACCTCCAGTTAGTACTCATCATAATCAACTCCATCCAGTCCTCAAACTAGTTAAGACTCAGCCTGGATGCAAACATACATGATATTTTCATGCACCACCCCCCCCCCACCCCCTCCTCCTGCCACTCCCCCTTTACTTTTTTTGCAAAATCTCATGAAGAGCAGATATCCTTCCCCTGTGTCTTAACGGAATGTAAAGTGTGGCAAGAAATTAAGAATCCTTGTAAATTTGTGGAAAAAAATGGTCAAGGACCAAAGCATTACCATCTCCCCACCCCCCACACCTCATCAGGTCATTGCTTCAAACCAGGGTCCCTACGTGTGTGACAACTTTCATGTTGTTGATATTATTTGTCCAGTGTGTTCCAACACACAATACATAGGTCAAACTCATCTTTCACGTTTCATTTACAACATACGTTTTCACCTCATAAAATGCACATTTCCAGTGGCTGAGCTTTTTAAATTTCCTTGCCTAAGGTTAGACTCCATGTACTTCATTTTTGTAAGAAATCTTCCTTACCTTAGTCTAGACTCCATCTACTTATCTGCTGTAAGAAATCTTCCTTACCTTAGTCTAGACTCCCTGTACTTCACTGTTGTAAGAAATCTTCCTTACCTTAGTCTAGACTCCCATCGACTTTACTGTTGTAAGAAACCTTCCTTACCTTAGTCTAGACTCCATCTACTTTACTGTTGTAAGAAACCTTCCTTACCTTAGTCTAGACTCCATCTACTTTACTGTCGTAAGAAATCTTGCTTACCTTAGTCTAGACTGCCTATACTTCGCTGATGGCACGAACAATCCAGCCTGGTGATTTTTTCCTTATTACTACAATTCATTAATGTGCCTAGTCTTGCAGTTTTGTTTCAGTTTAGTTTAACCTTGAGTGGTTTCTGTTTTCTTTCAGAGTTCTTCTTTTGCATTGGATCAAACTGCTCAATTTGCCAGCCTGGATGAACTTGTTCAATACTATCTTGTTAACTTTCTACCTAACACTAACTTGAAATTGACCAAACCTTGTCCAGGATGACAGATCAGAGACAGTATTCCTCTTTCGGTTTATTCAGGGACTCTTTATATCTATGTTGTATGTATGTTTGTAAGTAGGAGATTTATGGCTATGTTGTATACATTATGCGTGGAAGTAGGAGATATTTACTCAGCTAATAGTGCCATGCACAGTTCTTGAGACATGCACAAGTTAAAAATTATACCGCCTGATAACTCAGACTTTATTCAGATACTATGGTGTTGGTCATTAGTAGCTTTATATGCTGTACCTGTTACATACATTGATATCGATTGCCAAACAATATTTAGTCAGAGAGTGGTATATCCAGAATTATTACTATAATACTGTTATCTGTTGTGTTAGTGATGAACTATGACAATAGTGTCAGCCTTATAATATCCCCTGCACAAACTTGCTCATCATACAAACAACTTGGGTGTTTCTGGTGATTGTATTCATTAATTGATCCAGCTATTAAAAGCAACTGATCCTAGCTAAGAGTGACAGGGTTTGTTAATTGTTCTTGTAGACATGATACCTTAGTATCATGCCTAAAGCATGATCCCATGATACCCTGCTTATAGCATATCTTGATATCCTGTTTATAACATGATCCAATGATATCCTAAACCATGCTGATATCCGTGTTATACTGGAACCCTATCGGGGTATGATATCCTCTTGTGGTATGATATTTGCATATCCTGTTTTGAGCATTCCTTTGATACCTTGGTGCTCACCTAATCATGTTATATCAATGTTATGAGGTAATTAAGCTAGTTGGGTCTGTGTATATGCGATTCCCAAAGCTATACACCGATGGAAATGTATCACTAGTTTGAAAACGAGACAACATATATAATGTAAACAAAGGAAACCATTTTTGTGCCAAAATAAGTTTTTTGTTAAAAAGTTTTTTTGATGGTGGTCTCTGTTTTGGGATTAAACTATCCCTAGACCTTTCATTTTAATGTGCTATGAAAATAAGAAGCATTATTAATGTGTGAGTGCTACGTCTTCTCAATGCCTAAAGTTTAATTAATTAATTAATTAGAATGTTTTTCACACTTCAAAATCATCTGAGTTCTGTGTCAAATCAAATCCTGAAAAGTGTCCCTTATAAATTGCCAAATTGTACAAGTTGTAGTGTTTTGCTACATGTCTGTTTCCAGTTAATATAACAGTAAAACTACATACATCTCATATCAGAGATGGGTGCAATATTTCTTCTGAGAAATAGACTGACACAATCGCAATGTTTACATCAGGTTGTTATGGTGATGAGGAGCAGTGGAGCTGTACTGACGCTAAATGATAAGAAAAGACAACGTCAAAAGCTCATCAACGTTGGCCCTAATTATGCTAGGATGTCATATAATGGTCAGTCAGTTATATTCCACCGTCAACAGGCATTTTAATTACAACCATCAAAGTCATGTTTCCCATCGAGACATTTTCATCGAGACATTGTCTGATTTTACGCTTCTTTCTTGATGTGATTTGGAGAATGCAGAACAACAATTTGTTTTAATATGTTCAAGCAAGTTTTAGCATGCTAAAATGTTGGGCCGATAACACTAATGACCTTAACATATTCATGAAGAGGTCAGAGGTTAGGGTCGACCTGTCACCGGCTCATGCCATCTTCTCTCTCCACATTTCCGTACGAGTCGGAAAAACGTAGACAAATTAATTAACGTATCGTTATAATTTGATTTTGTAGTTTTGCCCTGTTTATTCTTCTTGCTGCTTTGTTGGGTTGTATTACTACTTAAGTGTTTAGTGACATTAGAAGGCTTAATTGATGACTTTATTATTTTTTTATGCTGGCAGTGTGCAATTGGTGAGGGCAGCTTTTCATATCTTTTTAATGATTCATAGAAAGTCAGTGGGGATGAGTCCCATTTACACTCTGTAAACAAATAAATTTGGTGCAGCTGGTAAAAATCTCAGAAGGGATTAAGTAAGAAGGTGTGTGTGTGTGACTTCATTAGACCCAGTGTCATTCAATGTTGAGAACGGTGGTTGTGTAAGGGTTCACATAGAATAGGAAACCTGCATTATAACAAGCTTATAGATCATGTTACTTCCGAGCTCTTTAAGTTTGCTTTGAGTTTGTGGCGTACTAGTAGATATTATACTTAGAAACATCGTTTATTGCCCCAAACTGCAGAAATCACAGTGTCTCTGTGTCTGATGCAAATATCAGACTATTAAGTATGTGTGTGGCATGCTGTCCATAGTACTGGGTCTCAGCTCCAGAAATCACAGTGTCTCTGTGTCCGATGCACATATCAGACTATTAAGTATGGAATGCTGTCCATAGTACTGGGTCTAAGCTCCAGAAATCACAGCATTTTCTGTGTCTGATGCAAATATCAGACTATTAAGTATGTGTGTGGAATGCTGTCCATAGTACTGGGTCTCAGCTCCAGAAATCACAGTGTTTTCTGTGTCCGATCCAAATATCAGACTGTTAAGTATGGAATGCTGTCCATAGTACTGGGTCTAAGCTCCAGAAATCACAGCGTTTTCTGTGTCTGATGCAAATATCAGACTATTAAGTATGTGTGTGGAATGCTGTCCATAGTACTGGGTCTCAGCTCCAGAAATCACAGTGTTTTCTGTGTCCGATCCAAATATCAGACTGTTAAGTATGGAATGCTGTCCATAGTAATGGGTCTAAGCTCCAGAAATCACAGTGTCTCTGTGTCCGATGCAAATATCAGACTATTAAGTATGTGTGTGGCATGCTGTCCATAGTACTGGCACTCAGCTCCAGAAATCACATTTTGTGTCGGCCTCTGTATTATTTTTCTCAAACTATGCAATGGTCATGATTTGTGTAATATAAATGAGGGAAACTTTTTTGTTAGTTCTTTACAGGTTTGTCATTTTTACCATCTTCATCAGTAAGATCAATTTCAACTTAATAATTTTAGCTACCGTAAGAGGAATAGCAAGAAACGTGATATTATACCCAAGAAAAAGCAGAGAATACTCTCCCTTTAAACATCTCAAATTTTAAGAAAATTTTCATACTTTTCCTAAATTATTGTAAACTTGGAAGCTTACATGTTGGTCTTTCCCGGTCATTTCGTGTGAAATGAATCTTCACTCAGCAAATTAATCATACAGTGTAAAGTATACAGTAAGTAATTATTTTCCTAATGTATCATTTTGTTTCCATGAAAGGTTGATATTATTTCATCAACAAGCAGAAGTCACATGAATAATTTCTATTTTATGATAGGTGTATTAAAAAGGTGTGGCAGTCATTTCAGGGTGTCCGTCTTCTTGAGAATCATTTACTACAATCATTTTGATTCATAAAAATCAAACTTTGATGTTATTTTTTATAACTCTATACTTGTATGTTGATATGTTAATCACTTTTGATATTCCCTTTGCCATTTTTGAAAGTAAGTTAAGTTTCTGACCCTTTCCTCTGTTTTTATGAATCATCTGTTAATACATGATAACCTTGCTTTAAGACGTTCATCATTTTTGATAATACGTGTTATTTTCTCCCTCGTATGGTATGTCTCTATACTGCCTTAGTCGTGTATTTAAGATGTGTCGTGTGTGTAAGTATCTCAAGATGCTCAGGTTAGGATAGGGAACAGTTTTTATATCTTGCAACGTATGCTGTATATCCTTATTGCAATCAAACCAGGTTTAGGACCTTTTCCATACCTGGTCACCTGGAGCATAGGATTTGAAAGACTACAGAAAGAGAGAGAGAAGGATTAATTTATTCAAAAATATTCAATATGTTTGTCCCTGATTATCGAAAAATTTAGTCTAATATATGAGATAGGGAAATGACCATTTAGTTTTCTTCATTTGTTTGATTGATATGGCTTCCAAAGGGTGCCTTGTTCCTATAGAATAGGGTAATTTATCGTAACATGATTAGACATTGACTTTGTAGTCGGTACTCGGATAGAAATATGCTTTTTCATCTCTGTTATTACATCAAATACAATGGTGTTGTATGTTGTGTAATTCTATCCTTCATGATAATATCAGCCCTGTTGTGAACTAAGGAGACCGACCACACAGGGAAGGATGAAACATTATTTTATAAGTTGCTGGTTGCATTTTGTGATGAATGTGTCCTGTTATGTAAACACACTTCATCCATAGGTAACGTTTAGTGGGTATGTATCATTAATGTTACAAGGATGTTTAAAACCCCTTATGAAGTCTTATCAACAATTAGGCCTAGCCCCCGACCAGCCGGTATCGTCTCAAGCAAAAAATTGGTTATTGTCAGCCGATTAAAACCATTTGGAGCAAACCAAAATACTTTGTATCATTTAGTGGTATCATTTGTAGATATTAACATTGCACTTAGTACATCATTAATGAAGCAGAGGCTATATGATCATGCTACTTCAGTTGTTTTAAGATCTAGTGTTCTCAAAGTTGACTTATGGTGCAAAATGAAATATTGATTTGTTGGAGTTCTTATAACAAAACACTGCTATCAGTGCTGGTGGTATTTTTTTAACACTATCAATGTTTGAGAAATGACCTCTTTAAACATCTGAGGTCCAACAAGTAAAGTGGCTGAATTGCTTAGACTAACCCACAGACCGTTAGGTTAGTTCTTCAGATGCAACACAAAATTTAAAAAAAAAATATGAGACAAATGATTTTTGTGACCTCAGGTATGGCTATCAAAGGGCACTTTGTTGTTAACGTGAAGTTAAAAGTGATTTGGTTGAGTTATTATAGTTATAATATCATTTTTTTAGGACTGTTTTTTTTTTTCTCAAAATTTCAAAGTGGTCAAATTTATATTGGGTAATGATGCAATTTTGTATATAATTCTCATGAATCTTCACTTATTGTTCATAAATGCTTTCATATGGAATATGATATTATTGTATAGATTAATTTTTAATGACATTTGTAAAAAATAGATTGGGAGATTAAATTCATAGTTTCAGAGAACCAGTGTAGTTGTTTTACTTTATCTTGTTGTGCTGTCTGGAAGTATCCCTTTAACTACAAATTTCTATGGCCGGGAGTGTGTTTTTATTAATTTTTATTTTATATTATTATTTAATTATTACATACTTTCTATCTTATCACTCCTATATTGAGGATTAGATACTGTAGTTGATTGAGCAAATTTTCTATAGCATGGTTGTCATGGCAAAAATTAATGTTCCTGAAAAGTGAGTCTTGGGGGGGGGGGGCACAGATGGTAGGGTACGTCTGTAATTTTTTGTCAAACACTCCTGGGCCAGTTTTCCTCAACCTCGGTAGAAAGGTGCCCCATGATGTGAACTTGTATGTGACGATGTTCAATTTCAGAAATAATGGTCAAAAGTCAAATTAAACAAACAGTAAACTCTTTGCTATTGAACTCACAAGGAGAAGCGCATATATTGAAATAAACTGCTGCTTCAAAAGCATATGATGGCCTGTATACAACTATTATTGACATTTTATTATTCAGTCTTCATTCATAGGTATTCTGAAAAGTGTAGAAACGTTTAAAAAAAATGAGGTGCCTGCTACTGCTTTTCTCTGGTTAAAGAGTTCGCCATTTTGAAAACCGGGACTATAGAACCCGTGACAACCAAGGAGATGAGTTTCAGTTTAACAGCACTTGCCTCTGCTCCTTTGGGAAATCAAGCGACCACTATCAGCCCAGGAAACGGCCCCAAAAGCTTGGGGGAACACCTGAGTCTTGCCGGCAATATGGTTCATTTACGCTGGTGCCAAGCATAAAACTACCTCTAGCCGGTGAAAGGTCAGCAAAATATCCCATTCTGGAGCAACCTGAATCACCGCATTTTCGGCACTTTCTTTGGAGGAAGCGAAGCCATGAATTACAAGGATACGCACGGAATGAGCAACTTGAAGTGATGCTCTCGGTGAAGAAGTCCACAACTCGAAGATGATAACAGATGTGATCAAATGGTAAACAACTGACTTGATGTTGGCCTCCGCTCGGAAAGAAATCTTGATGGCCGACCTGAATTAAAATATAACATGAAATCGATTGACTATGACTGACTATATATCTTGGTGTTTGACTATACTCCGGGTGTTTGAGTGAATAAGTATTATGCATTGTAAAATATTTATTGTCCCACGTCCAGCCCCTATATAGTGTAGAAAATACGTTGCCAGAAGCAATTCAAATTAGGGTAATCACTTTGAGTCGACTTACCTCTGTATTATAGCCAAAGACGGTGCCTGTGTGAATGACATCCACAAATCGAGCGTCCGATTTCTCAAGCAGACATCCGGTTTGTGAGAAACCCTCATATCCAGGCCCTGCTGGATCTAATCCTATAACAACGATATGTCAATGAAACAGTCAATCATTCGATTAATTCACCAGTAATGATGGAAAACATGCAAGTAAGCCCACATGCTAGCAGGCTTAGCTGGTTATGTAATAAATGAATATCTATCTAATGATCCTCCAGCTTACCTGTTATTCTACCGTATACACCCGAGAGATATTCGCCTGCATACCCAGCTGTATGAGCGCCCAGGCTATGTCCTATTAGATGCATACTAGAATAAGAAGAGCCAGCCAACGAGACCAGTTTCTTAGACAGTTCTCCAATTTGACGACCCACGACCCTCGTATTCTGACGAGCGATGGCATAGCTGTGAGGTACAGACGTCACATCAGCTATTATTCTGTGAAGATCGATCAAATCCGCTCCATCGCCCCAATCTACCAGGATGACGTTGAAATTCCCCTACACGGACAGCAGCGAGGTAGAAAAGGTGAGAGAATGGAACAAATATTGATATCCTTATTTAAATTGAGCAACTTACCAACGTGCGTGTGATCTGTCATAGATGGTCCCGCCAATACGCCCACCCCCTCGTTCCTAACACACACACACGCACCCAAACCTGAACAGAATCTCTACTTTGTTCTGATAACAACTCTTGTGACTTCAGACTCTGAAACAGACACAGACTTTGTGAAGAGTACTCGTCATACAGGTACAGAGAAATGTAGTTTTTACATACTTTTTACATACCTTTTTACATACTGATTAGGACCCGGTACTTTTTAATACAGGTACTTTTTAAGAAAAGTCACCAAGGAAAGAACCTGGGCACGAAAACCAAACTACCAAACGACTGATCCGCTCTCAACCCCAGTCCCCTTGCATCGGGACTGTGACTGTGTGATCATCGTCGGGTGTGCATCACCATTCCCCTCGAAAGGGAACAGATACTACACATGATCTTAGCCAAAAGGCCGAGAAGCGACCCGTCATTCAGGTACAGAGAATTGTAGTTTTTACATAGTTTTTTTTTTTTTTATAAATAAAGAGATAATCATATATGTTGTGATCGTAGCGTAGGTTTGATTTTTTCTTAGTAAAGTCTCTCAGTGGTATAGTATAATCTGGCTAAACGTAACAATGGAACCCAGTTTTTGTACATCTCCAGTGTAATATCCGAAATGTCAGTACCTATAATCGTCATATCGATTGTGCACAAAAAATGTAACATCAGATACTGTGTTTTCAACAAGCAATAAGTATTATTACTCACAATAGAGAGCAGCGCGTCCTTCATTTCCAAGAATTTACTCTGCATGGCGTTACCATTGAGTCCATGGATGATAAACTTGGTTGGTCTGTTACCTCTGAAGTTAGAGTTGCGGATGCTCGAAACGTCCGACAAACTCAACTCTTGACGGGTGTCTGGCAGCTCAGGGGTGTAAAGGAAAAATCTAGTGTTGATCTGCTCGGGTGTCTCTGGCGCGCATCCTTGGTGGCAAGAAAGTTCATCTGTAAAGCAACCTATAGACGGAAAACACATCGAGATTGCTGTCCCTAAAAAGAAAAAGAAAAAATAAACATTAACCGCAATACTAGAATAAGAGGACACCATGCAGATCACATTAAAATGACGGATTGGTATAGGCCTATATGTGTTGTGTTGCTCAGTCGCACAAGTTTTTTGTCATTGAGGTTGTGTTACCATACATACGCCACCAACTTACGGAGTCCCTTAGGAGCATTCCAATTACAAGTATATGTTATATTACAATTAATATGAAAAGGTTCATCGATTGGCTATATGTAGCCACAAATCGGAAGAGACCCCAAAATACTAAATGACAATTACAGTAAGAATGAATAATGAATATACAGAATGAAAAAATACGGTACAATATAGAATATAGTCATGACGTCAGCACCCAAAAAGAGTTTAACTTCGTAACTGGGCATGACCTTGAGTTTGACCTTGAAAAGCACAGGTATTATTTATGGACATAACATCCCCCTCCCAGGTTTATGTTCTTTGCAGATTGCGGGCGTTGGGGGGGGGGGCGTTTTGCTCAGATTATGTCCCTTGTTCATCTGGGTCCTACTTTAATAAAACTAATGGTCAAACACAAACAAGAAATCACAATACTTAAACTACTTTTTCAAGTATAGTTAAAAGGCCGTGGGCGCCTATTTTATATAGTGACAGACATTTATTGGATAAAGTAACTTAACACTTGTGTGTTTGGTGGAGTCCTGTTTACAGGAAGTACATACATTTAATTCAAATCCAGGTATTAACGATTTTATTAAAACATGTTTTTGCAACCTGATATATACTCCTACGGTGTTAGGATAACCAGCATAAATGGTATCGGTGTCTCCCTTTATTGGTGTATTCTTGTTATCTTTTATAGTTTTTCTTACATCTATATCGGTCTGTCAAGGTTTGTGACAAGTTATTAGCATTCAATCATGCCTGGATCTTTTTTTCTCGAAAAATGATACAAACACATGTATAAAAAAACCCAAAATAACGCTAAAAGCAATTTAAAGAAAAATTAACTTGGAACTTGTCAATTTTCGACACTTTTCAACGCTGGAATTGCCAAAAAATATTGCTGTAAATTTGTGTGAATGGTCAAGTTTAGTTTGAAGTGGTTAAGAAAGAGTATGCGGTACAAAGTTATAAAGATCATAATTTTTTAATTTTTTTTTATGTCATTAAATACTGATCTGAAAATTGTCTAACCTAATTTATATACCTATACCTTATATATACCTACTTTATATATGTTTTACATCTAAAATATTCGTTATCAGAATGATATCTTGCTACGTAACAAAAGTAAATATTGCAATATTAATTCAACTAATCATTTAGTCGGTGTGATCAAATTGCCGAAAACATGCAGGACCAATTCAGTCAAATATGACATTCATGCAGAGGGCACTTTTAATTGAAGTTGGCAAATTCTATAAGTAAACGTGTTACGCACAAGCGTTCCCGTCAGAATGCAAACACTCATATAGACTCTTACAACATGTTTCACGCATATTTTGCATGTGAACTAAATGACGGTTCGTTCGGTATTAAGATGATGTGTTCTTAATCTTAAATATGATATCTGCTGTGTTAGATTTACATGATTATAAAGATATCAAAACTAAAATTTTGACTCAGTCCTCAAGTCAGTTTGCAGCCTGCAAGTACATATATACAACAGCTTGAAAAAAAAATAGTCCAGATCCTTATTTCTTCATCATTTGTTTTTACGGTAAAATCACCAGAAAATTACAACCAAAAAAAAAAAAATCACTTTTTCTCAGTTTGTAAAATTTAGATGGTCCATCATGAATAAGAGAACCATGTGAACTACTCGTTAAACATAAAGCGTTTGAAAACTCATTGGCGCTGTACATTATTGCAACAATCAGGTTTAAAGGTTGATTCATGCTAATTATTTTAAATTATAGTAAAATCAGGTGAAAGAAAAAATAAAATAATTTAATGAGGAGGGACTAACGGAAGCAACATGAGTTACTTGGCATTGTTCAGTTAGTGCTTTGTTTCCACATCCAAGCCAATATTTATAGTGCCTCATCCAATCACGTGCAGATATACTCAGCTTTTACGCGACAAAAGTGTTCAAGTTGAGTTGATAAGAGAATTTTCACTATGCATTAAGTTCACATTGTTTTGTCCATAAATTTATTATGTCCTAAAAAAAGTTCTGGCGAAAGGGAATTAAACTGGGCAGTTTAGTGGATTGAAAAAAAAACAACTTAGAAATGTAAGTAAGACCGTTGGCTTACCGTTTAGCGTAAAAATAATCGAGCATATTGAAGCTACTTTGGCCAGGCCGGTGAGATTCAAGACAAATCCTGTTGGCAATGATTGCTTCATGATGACAACCTTTCGCGATGACGTCCAAGATGAATATGCTGTTGTCGTTTTTTGTAAGTATTCTCGTAACTTTCACCTGTTTACACCCTTACCAAGCTGCGACACCTTACCGACTGGCTGTGAGTCTACAGGTGTACCAGTAACATAACTGTAATGGTTATTAAACGTCTTGTAAGTAAATCTTGTCAATTTTTAAATAGGGAAAACTAAATTCTGATGAAAGAAATCTGCGATAATGACGAAAATAAGACTCACGAAGACAAATATGTTGCTACGTCATTGTTTTTTGGTTTGTGTATATATAAATAGCCATGCGCGGAACAAGGATCATCGGTCTGGTAACAGTTAATAATAAATGCCGAACATGATACGTCCATGGGCGTATATCAGGATCAATGCTGTCAAACAAACCAGTCACGTGGATGCAATGACCATACATACAGGATATGTAAACTGGGAGCTGATTTAAGAATATCGTCTTTATACAGGTGGGGGGTCTTGAAGGAACAAGCTAACAAGTTTGCCAAAAAATTGTCAATTCATGCTTTCGCACATTTACTTTTTTAATCATCTTTTCCATTACCACTTGGTCACTTCTCACTGCGTGATTTTTTCCCCTCACAACAGGAAGTCATAGGTTATACTTTTTTCTTAACAAAATATGAGTAGAGGGGACCTACCCCACCCTCCCCTCCATAGCAAAATCCAACCCACCCAATCCTGCCCTCCATAGCCACATCCAACCCACCCCACCCTCTCCTCCAAGGCCACATCCAACCCACCCTCTCCTCCAAGGTCACATCCAACCCACCCTACCCTCCCTCCATAGCCACATCCACCCACCCTCCCCTCCATAGCCACATCCAACACACCACACCCTCCCCTCCATAGCCACATCCAACCCACCCAACCCTCCCCTCCATAGCCACATCCACCCCACCCCAACCTTCCCTCCATAGCCATAGCCACATCCAAACAGCATATTCATATCACAGATAACGAAATGTGTAAGTCATTAAATTTTGCAATATGAATTGTTAAATTTTACGCGAGAATCTGGCGTAGTACATGTGAGGTCACCATGACAACTGTCTGTCTTATACAATATACAGTTACACACATGGAGACTATCGCATGAACTATTTCCAGTTAAGAGTTGTTTAACTACGGCAGATATGTGAAATATTACAGCTAAGCTCGCTAGGACGACTCCCACACAATGGAGATATTTCGAATTCAGCAAACATTTCTTGGTAAAATCTCCCTCAGGAATTGAAAAGTGACTTTTCTATTCGTAACCTGTATGAAATTTAAAAGCTAAATAAATAAATAAAGAAGGTATTTCCTTTTTTAATTGTAACATTAATATTTTAAGGGACAGTCCTTCGAAAGAGTAAGTTCATTATTGCTGAAGCAAAAGTGACATTACATGAGTTTTAATGATGCTCACGTAATTGTAGTATACGGAATATCCTCTGCTATGTTCGTAACAAAGCCATCATTACGTCACTGAAACGATCCAAGCAGGGGTCACTTCATCTTTGTTTTGGAGGATTTTTGTAGTTAGAACTCCATGCAATTCGCAATAAAAACAAACGATCGATAGCAAACCAATCACAAACATGACGAATTTAGCTCTCAATCGTGTCAAAAAATATTATTATGCAGGTACATCCCTTTAAGTAGAGGTCAGAATATAAACGTGCAGGATATTCCCTTTAAGAAGACGTCACAAATATTATTATGCAGGTCCGTCCCTTTAATCAGACAAGTCGAGTGGCCATATGTGACCTGAGCAGGTGTACACAGCTATAGGTTAAGTTATTATTGCAGATTGTCATGGACATGAACTGAAGGAGTTCCACAAATAAAACAACAATCGACTCCAGAGACTTATGACGTATATTATATTTTGCACGTTTTTAACAATACATATAAGTGAACATTATTCCAAAGTATATAATATAGGTAGACACTTAGAATCTGCGTCTGTTCGACAGTTGGAAATCTGTGACAAATCTGTGATTATTATAACTGACGTTTATTTACCATCTGATCTATAACTCTATAGTCTACTGGAAACTATATCTGTAAGTGTTCTTCTACTTAATTTGGTATAATACGTTTCATTCGGTAGAAATAAGAAGAAGAAAATCAATTCAAGTACATTAATAGTTATATGACGTTGATTTAGTATTGTTGACAATATATGAACGTTTGGGGTCTAGAATGCAGTATGGCATTCTCACAGTATATTCAATCGAAAGGGATATCACACTTATTTGGAGCATTGATAATTTGTACGTGTCTTGTTGGATTAGCCATTTATTTATTCTCAAAAGACGAATTAAAAATTCAAAAACAGTATTGATGATAAAGCTGATTTTTTTTTTAAATTAATTCGCTTCGCAAATATCATAGACCATAATTTTACGCTTTTTTACAGATAGTTCCAATTGTTCAAAGTTATAGCATTATTTATTGAATATATTCGTACACTTCAGTTTAAATTGATTCAATTCAGGGCATAATGTAGAGTAGTTGTACAGAGTACATGTATGGTAGCTTATAGGGTACATATATACAACAGTTCAGTTTACCAAATAATGTATCTTATGTTTGATGCTGATGCTATTTGCCGTGTCTTGATTCATAAACACAGTAAATGATTTATTTAACAGAAACTGCAAGAAATCAACATGAAGCTGTTATCGATGACGCTCTTAGCGGCGGCGGTTGTTATCACCCTTCCTTACCCAGGTTAGAAATTTACATAAATATCATATCAACAAGTGATGTATGGGTTGATAACTTCTTTTGCTTCTAATGCTGTTGTGATGCTTATCACCAATTTTTTTAAAGAAGATTTTCACAATGAAAAAACAAATGCAAAGTCATTCAACTTCAAATCTTGTTAATATACATGACTAACTTACGATACGTTCTTCATTCATTCCGATGTAGGTGCATGCTAAGTTAACCTTACAGTAAAAATAATAAAAATAATAAATAATAATAATAATAATAATATATAAATATATATATATATATATATATATATATATATATATATATATATATACCGTGTTATAAATTCCCCTCCCTGCACATCCGGTATATGTTCAATCATTAATGGGCCTTACTTGTGTTAGGTCGCGGCTATGTACGCTCCGCCCCATGCAACGTACATGTCACATGTTATAATGCGTTAGTAATGCTAAGCATTTGTTTCTTTTTGCTTTGACAACCAACCAGTTCAGTTTCATAACACTCGAATTGCCGTGATCCATACTGTGATACGCAGGGACTGTACCGGCAAGTCGACCGGAACTGGGTCATCTTCTGATGGAGTCGTAATAGCGCCACCACTTATTGGTAAGTGGCGACCGAAAATAAATATATCTTCCATTACAACTATTGAAAGTACAAATTATTCACTAATTTGGAGATGTCTATCACGGGTTTTCCTTTGTTTTGTTTTCTACAGATCCATGTAACCCCAATCCATGCCAAGGCAGAGGATACTGTCAAAATTAATAGGTCCGTTGCTAATGGTTACCGTTGTACTTGTGTCAACAATCATGAGGGCTTGCGGTGTCAATTTAATAGTAAGTTATCCAAATATAATACTAACACAAAGAACAAATTATTACAAAACAACACTTGATGTTTTCGGTTTAAATTGTCTAAATACGGTTGTTATACAAGAACAAAATTCGCAAGTTTGACCCCCAGAATTAGTAGGCCTACATTTCATATAAATTGTATTCTCTAGTAAACTTTTAAATGACCTTGAACCGTTTAAGTTTTCATTGCGCTGTTTAATCAACTTTCTAATTTGGAATGGTTTCATTCTTTCTTATTTCCTTTTCCCTAGTGACAACTCCAAGAAACCCTTGCGCGGGAACAAACCCTTGTCCGCGTTCAGACCAGACATGTACTGCGCCGCCACATATGATTGGTTTCTTGTGTTCAACGTAGAGCTTCAGTATAGTATAAAAGCTATACTACCGTTATAGCGGCACACGCAACCCTGTGCGTATCTGAGATTCTCTTTTGTATGTAAGAGGTTTCACTGTTATAACTGATCATTTGAAAAAAAGTGGACATTTTGTATTTTTTGGGGGGTTTTCCGGATTTATGAAAACTTTGTCTCAGTCTTTCTACATCAAAAAATAAACAAAAATTCCGAGAAACGTGGAAGCTTTGCAGCTAATCCAGGTAAAGGTTGTGAAGGCAATGTACAACTTTAACGTCACACACTAATTATTGACTCAATTTGACTCATAATAATTGTAGCGGGTTTTGTTCGAGATACTTGTATTACGTAATAGTTCACAACAATTCCCTTTATTGAATATTCAGTAGATGGTTTGCATATTATTTGAGCTATTTGGTATAGCTCACCAGCTGTATAAGCTTTGTGGATGTGTAGTTAATGTTATATCGCGATCCTATAGTAAGTTCGTGTATAGTTTATATGCTCTTATCCGTGGTTTCATGAGAAACATGAACTGTTTCTTGTAATTAATTAAAGCGGCATCAGTATTAAAACACTCGACCTGTGTCTTTCTCGTCTTCATTTTATGCTTAAGTTGTGTCCTCGGCCAGCGCTCAAAAGGTACTCTTTTAGAAAAGTCACCCAGGAAAGAACCTGGGCACGACAACCAAACTACCGAACGACTGATCCGCTCTCAACCCCAGTCCCCTTGCATCGGGACTGTGACTGTGTGATCATCGTCAGGTGTGCATCACCATTCCCCTCGAAAGGGAACAGATACTACACGTGATCTTAGCCAAAAGGCCGAGAAGCGATCATATTTCGATCCTACTTTTTAAGAAAAAGTCGCCCAGGAAAGAACCCGGGCACGAAAACCAAACTACCGAACGACTGATCCACTCTCAACCCCAGTTCCCTTGCATAGGGGCTGTGACTGTGTGATCATCGTCGGGTGTGCATCACCATTCCCCTCGAAAGGAAACAGATACTACACATGATCTTAG
This sequence comes from Apostichopus japonicus, assembly GCF_037975245.1. Lineage (NCBI taxonomy): Eukaryota > Metazoa > Echinodermata > Holothuroidea > Aspidochirotida > Stichopodidae > Apostichopus > Apostichopus japonicus. The sequence continues at coordinate 8,659,109 of NC_092565.1, forward strand.
TCAAAGATCCTGTTCACAGGAACAGATACCCATTCAACATATAATCACTAATTTTTCTAACTTTCCATGGACCATTTGTTTTCTGCAAACTTTGTCTCAGTCTTTCTACATCAAAGAAATAAACAAAAATTCTGAAAAACGTGGAAGCTTTGCAACTAATCCAGGTAAAGGTTGTGAAGGCAACGTACAACTATAACGTCACACACTAATTATTGACTCAATTTGACTCATAATAATTGTAGCGGGTTTTGTTCGAGATACTTGTATTACGTAATAGTTCACAACAATTCCCTTTAATGAATATTCAGTAGATGGTTTGCATATTATTTGAGCTATTTGGTATAGCTCACCAGCTGTATAAGCTTTGTGGATGTGTAGTTAATGTTATATCGCGATCCTATAGTAAGTTCGTGTATAGTTTATATGCTCTTATCCGTGGTTTCATGATAAACATGAACTGTTTCTTGTAATTAATTAAAGCGGCATCAGTATTAAAACACTCGACCTGTGTCTTTCTCGTCTTCATTTTATGCGTAAGTTGTGTCCTCGGCCAGCGCTCAAAAGGTACTCTTTTAGAAAAGTCACCCAGGAAAGAACCTGGGCACGAAAACCAAACTACCGAACGACTGATCCGCTTTTAACCCCAGTCCCCTTGCATCGGGACTGTGACTGTGTGATCATCGTCAGGTGTGCATTACCATTCCCCTCGAAAGGGAACAGATACTACACATGATCTTAGCCAAAAAGGCCGAGAAGCGAATGGTTCTCCAAGTTGAAGATTAGCGACCATTGCCAATTTGCCATTCTGACGAGCCGTGGCTGCAGAGATACCCGGATGTGACGTCAACTAAAGTGTTCTTTGAAGATCGCCCGCAATATACCAGTATGCCGTTGTAGTTGCTGTGCAACAGGAAGTTGACGTATAAGGTAAGAAGTTACAAGTAAAACAATAGAATAGAAAATGTTATTTGCGAATATAGAAACCAGAGGCGTCGAGACCCCATGAACAATTATATTATTGAGCCTTGTACACTTTATATACACTTCATATCACCCTTTTTTTCGGCACCCTTCAATACTGTCCTGGGCCGCTAAATTGATGCCCTCCGACCCTTAGTCCTTCTCAACAGGCCTTATCGAAGCCACATTTTTCGTAAGAATATATCTTTGTTGTGGTGGCACTTCACTTTCTTATTAAATGGTACCGGCACCTCTCTATCTTTTAACAAATTAAAGCAAATGCAACAATCTAAATCTTGAAAACAAAAACATCAACAAAAACAACCAAATGTAGATAACTGTAAAATCTTTAAGAATGAGGAGCTCCATGTATATGGCCGACATCTCACTGGGTACTACTTCATGTCATCTGTCTGACCAGGGAGTTGTTATGTTCCATAACAACTCCCTGGTCTGACACACCGAGCAGATAAAGTCCCCGTTAAAGTAAATTTATCACTTTTAAAAGTATCCAATGTCACAAAAAACAATCAAAATCAAACTGTTCGTCAAAAGAGGAATTATTCTGAAGTTCAAACAAATATTTGGGCATGTATCCCCTTCGTCGCCTTGTGATTTTTTCTTCTTGTTTTAACAACTTATTAGGAGGGAACGGGTAAATATTTTGAATGATTTCGGTTCCAAACTTGACACCGGCTTGATCATGTTGAATACTTTGAAAACGATCATTCATTCACAATCCTAATATTTAATGCATTTCCACCTCTCGTCGCCCTACCCCCGTCCATCGGTTGCTCGTGGACTCTGCTAGGTGATCCCATAAGTAACATTTAATTTTAAGCCGGGAACGATATTAATCATATCCTCTTTAAAATATCAAGGAAAAATAATGTAAAACCATTATTGCTTGCGTTGGTGACGTTACATACGTCTTTGGTGACGTCAAAGAAAACAAATGATTACCATAATAAACAATAAAATCAAAACTAACACCTCGATCACTGCACATTATTATAAGACATTTGAATTGATGCAGTATACATATACACATACCCAATATATACATAGAGTGTTATACATTCAAAGTGTCACATCGAACTAAAGGTACCAGACAATCTATAGGTTATCAATAGCATAGTCACAATGCTTAACTGTATGTACAATATTTCTCTCGTGCTGGCTGTTAAGTCTATTACTCACACGTAAATCACATGACAAGAGCAATAACGCTTGGTACCCAAACTTGGTACAGACTTTCTACAACTGAGAGGTAAGTGTCGCTACAGAATCAGGTATTTTCCTGATTCTGAACATGTTAAATCGTTTGAAACTCGGATTTGTGTAAGCGTAAATGAATGGGTTAATAGTACTACCCAAGTAGGCGAACAACCGAAAAAAGAATCCGAGGATGACTATCGTCTTCCAATTAGCCGGCGATGTAGGTAGGGAATGCTCTCTGCAGGATAACCACGTCTGGTAACCCTGGATTGGCGCCCAACTGAAGAAAAAGATCAGAATAATCACAAGGACCATGCGCGCGAGTTTGCGCGTTTGATCATCACTGTGACCAGAGTCAATGTTGGCGGTGCGCTTCAGTTTGTATCTTCCCCTCCTAAAGGTTAGAATGATTTTGCTGTAGCAAAATACAATCACAGAGAATGGCAGTAAGAAGATGAAAACCAGCTTGAGGGCGGCAAATATCTTGGTTTCGAGTGGTATGGGGGTAGGCTGGTAGCCGGTATTTTTCATGTAAAGTATGCCACAGGCCACCGGAATATACAGCAGCACAGATACTGAAACCAATAAAGATATAACAAATAATAATAATAATAATTATAATTGTGGTTACGTCACTCTTGGTCATATAGTATATGGTATATTACTGCAAATTTCAGTGTGTTTTAATTGCTACAAAGTTTCGAAGGGTATCTCTGTTGGTAAATCTTCCCTAACTTCACATTAGTTTCTGATATTGAGGTTAATTAAAACCTCCCATCAAGAATAATGTTATTTGGAAACATAAATGTAAAGACATTTAAGAGTTGTGGATCGAAACGTTCTTTTAAATTTGATGATAAGGAGAGTAGCGATGGAAGTGAGGTATGGATGAACAGTGATACCGTATAAGCGAAGTTGTAGTATTTGTTTTACCTCAACTTCCCCCTAACACCCCTCCCTCCCCCTCCCCATCAATTCCCACGTGATTGTATACCCACATATTTAAACAAGGTATTTGTGTAAGGAATAGGATATACTCACATATCCAAGCTGCACCACAGCACATCCATACTCTACGTACGGTCCACTCTGCCTTGGCTTTGAGGGGGAGGACTACCATGGTGTACCGCGATATAGACATGAAGGCTAAGATCAGGGCTGTAGCCTGGATGCAAATCTAAGTAAGACAGAAACAAGGTCACGTGTCAATTCTATGGAAATACTAAAAAATGCCTATGTGGTATAACTGAGAACTATAAACCATAATGTTGGTAAAGTACAAATTATGAATATTGAAGAATCAAGCCAAATCTTGATATAAAGTTTTGAACGAGGCAATTTCTCTGACGTCACAGTGTCGACTAAAATATATAATGCTGTAGTAGGAATTGCTATGTACGAATATAAACTTCAAATCACGTCATGATGACGTAAATTGTTTAATCAAACTATGTTTACTTTTCATGGAACGTACACAATTTCTTTATAATCTACTTAGCTGGCCCACTAATCGAAAGTGGTTAGTTTGAAAGTTTAACCTCAGAGGGAAGCCCAATGTTTGTTTCTTTGCTGGCATCCTTGCTTTTTATTATTCTTAGCCTGGAATTCTTACAATAAACCATTAGCTACATTAAATATGTTTCACTATAGCTCGACATTCTGACTAACCCATTTTGAGGTTTTTTTTTCGGGCGTTCAACGGTTTAGCAGGATATGTAATTCTTGTTGAAGACACAAGGGAAGCTCCCTAATAATCTTCTTGATCTTATATCTGATCACCATATTGTTGCTTGCAATCTTAACATCGCAAAACCACCTCCGCTTGTTAAGATAATAACATCAAGGAAATATCGCTCTGTTGATTTGCCTGCGTTCAAGAACGATATATCATCTTCTGATCTAAAAACGGCTTCATCGGAGTCAAACAATGTATGTGATCTTGCTGACAAATATAATAGTGTCATGTCTGATCTCCTCAACAAACATGCACCCCTTAGTACAAAAAGGGTGGTGATTCGTCCAAAGCAGCCTTGGTTTACTAACTCTCTTCATTCTGCTAAGCGCAATCGCCGTAAGGCTGAACGAAAGTGGATTTCAAGTCGCTCGCTGATTGACTTTGATAAGTTCAAGAAAGAAAGAAATAGCTATAACATCGAGCTGTACCGTTCCAAGTGTACTTTCCTCAACAACAAGATCATGGATTGTGGAAATGATTTCAAGTCCATGTTTCGTACCATAAATGACATTCTTCAGAGAAAGAGACCCACAAAACTACCGGACCATGACTCTGCCAAAGACTTGGCAGATCAATTTGCAGCGTACTTTTCTACTAAAATTCAAACCATTAGGGACAATCTCACATGTCAAAACTGCGATTCTTCCACGCCATCTCCCGTTTCTCACTCCTGGGACATATTTGTTATTGTCAGCGAGGACGATCTTCGTGAGATAATTTCCAAGGCAGCAAGCCCGTCTTGCATTCTTGATCCTTTGCCTTCTTGGATGGTGAAATTGTTGCTTGACTCTCTTCTGCCAACCGTAACAGAAATAGTGAATACTTCGCTTAGATCTGGCGTTGTTCCAGATACCTATAAGGAGGCTGTTATTGCGCCACTCCTCAAAAAGGCCAACTTAGACCATAACACGCTGAAGAACTACAGGCCTGTTAGCAACCTTCCCTTCCTATCCAAGGTGCTTGAGCGTGTTGTTGCAAAGCAGCTAACCAACTACATGACCGAGAACAGACTTCATGAGCCACTTCAGTCTGCCTATAAGCAGTTTCAGTCAACTGAGACTGCCTTAATCAAGGTTCACAATGACATCTTGTGGGCAATGGAGAGACAGGGAGTAACAATCCTTGTCCTACTTGATTTGAGCAGTGCATTTGACACTATTGACCATGAAGTTCTTATACATCGCTTGGAATATCTGCTGGGAGTACATGGAATTCCGCTTACCTGGTTCAAATCGTACCTGTCTGATCGATCTCATCGTGTCCTTGTTGATGGCAAATTTTCTTCTGTTCAGAACTTGGTGTATGGCGTGCCTCAGGGATCGGTGTTGGGTCCTTTGCTGTTCGCCATTTACATTTTGCCTCTCGGAAATCTTGTTCGCGAATATGGGCTAGATCTGCATATATACGCTGATGATACACAAGTGTATGTTTCGGTTTGCCCAACATCTGAGGAGGGAGTGAAGCAAGCAGTTTCGAAACTTGAAGACTGCCTTTCCAAAGTGCAAGCATGGATGTCAACAAACTTCCTGAAACTCAATGCTGACAAAACTGAGGTTATGGTGATTGGGTTCAGAGCCCAATTGGTTAAGTTCAACCTGCCCTCAGTGACTGTTGCTGGTGTTGATGTTCCCGTCCAGACAAACCCTGTCAGAAATTTAGGGGTTATGTTCGACTCCGGTATGACAATGAGTGCACAGGTCACAACTATTATCAGATCTGCTAACTATCATCTCAATAACATTAGTCGTGCACGCAAAATGCTCACTACTGAGGCAGCCAAGCTAGCTGTGCACACATTAGTTACCTCCAGGTTGGACTACTGCAACAGCCTCTTGATTGGTGTAAACAAATCCCTTATCACTAAACTTCAGAATGTCCAACGCACCTCTGCTCGCATCATTGTCAAGCGTAAGAAGTATGACTCTATCACATCGGAACTCATTGCTCTTCACTGGCTTCCTATACAACAGCGCATTAAATTCAAAGTTCTCCTTCTTGTGTACCGGGCTCACCATAAACAGTCGCCATCCTACATATCTGACTTACTACAGCTGCAAGCACCACGCAGACAGCTTAGATCATATATATCTTCTCCTCACTTTATCGTGCCCAGAACCCGTGCTGTGTCATTTGCAGATCGCTCATTCTCCTGCTATGGACCAAAAGAGTGGAACACTCTTCCAAATCACATCAAGGATGCTCAGACTATTCATATTTTTAAGAAACTGCTCAAATGTTATCTTTTTCAAGAAGTGTATTGTAATTAATTTCATGTAACTGTCTTGACCGCCTTTGAACAACTTTTGTTGATTTTGGCGCTATATAAATATTTTCTGATTGATTGATTGATAATCATGTTAACTGAAGTCGAAACGTTATAAAACAGGGTAAAAAGGAACAAGGAAACAGGAAACAGGGTAAAGAGGTCACATTATACATCCAAGAGCTCAGTGATTCCTGTAATCTAGTGACCATGCAGAGACGATATGAGAGCTTGGGGATGTCCCACCAGTAGTCTTAAACTCGCACACATATAACATTAATAGCTCTCTTTCAGCTTGAATGTATATCTCGAGTATATCTCTGCACCTCCACGTCGCTTCCGGTAAGAGGAGTAGCACCACCTCATACGAACTCCCTTATCAAATAATATATGTCAGTTTAGAGTGTCATCTTTTTTCTTTTTGGGAGAGACATTTTTTTTATAATGATTAATTCGTGACAATGACAAATACATGGAAATACTGAAATGATTAACCATAACTTATATAGGGGTGTGGGTAGGGTGGGATGGTGCGGGTGGGGGGGGGGACATTGTAACTATACGAGTAGTATTCCAGATTTTATACGAGTAGTATTCCAGATTTTCAGGGGGGCAGTGATAGGCCTAAACTGGATACGGTCTTATTTTCGGATGACGTTGTCTTAAAGGAGCTGCTTCGTCTAAATGTTTCTAAAGCTTCTGGACCGGATGCAATCCATCCGTATTTGTTGAAGACTTTTGCACACTATTTCTGCGTTCCACTCTCGTTGATTTTTAGTAAATTTATGGATGAAGGTTATGTTCCTAGGGACTGGAGATGTGCTAATATTACCCCAATTTTCAAGAAGGGTGATAAGACTAAGCCCTGTAATTATAGGCCCGTTAGTCTCACTAGTGTAGTTTGTAAGGTCATGGAGTCTATTGTTAAAAAGTCTTTGGTCTGTCACTTCAGCAGTCAGTCTTTGATCAGAGAGTCTCAGCATGGCTTTTGTCAAAAAAGGTCTTGTCTCACTAATATCCTTGAGTTTATGGAAGATGTAACAAGCTCACTAAATAGGCAGATGTCTGTAGATGTTGTGTTCCTGGATTTCCAGAAGGCCTTTGATAAAGTTCCCCACCAGCGTCTTTTACTTAGGCTGAAGAGCATGGGTGTCATAGGGAATTTACTGTCTTGGATCGGGAATTGGCTTGGTAATAGGGAACAGAGGGTGGTAATTAATGGCTGTGCTTCTTCTTGGCAGAACGTTACTAGTGGGGTTCCACAAGGGTCTGTAATAGGTCCCCTGTTGTTTGTTGCCTATATAAATGACATCGACGGAGATATTTTGTGTACAGCTAAGAAGTTTGCTGATGACACCAAATTGTATTCTGAGGTCTCTTCCAAAAGCGATTCTGAGAAATTTCAAGCGGATTTAGATAAGATTTTTTCCTGGTCTCAGGGGTGGCAAATGCTTTTTAATATTGATAAATGTAAGGTAATGCACATTGGTAGTAGTAACCAAAAGTTTACATACAATCTAAATGGTGTGGAGTTACAGGAGGTCTCTGTTGAAAGAGACCTAGGTATCTACATTGACTCGTCTCTGCAACCTTCCAAACATTGTCTTGAAGCTGCTAAAAGAGGTAATAGGGTTTTAGGTATGATCAAGAGGAACTTCAGTTTTCTGAAAGAGGACATCGTAGTTAGGCTTTATAAGCAGTTGGTTAGGCCTCATCTGGAGTATGCTGTGCAGGCTTGGAACCCTTATTTTGCTAAGGATAAGGAAGTACTTGAAAAGGTCCAGAGGAGGGCTACTAGGATGATTAGTTCATTAAAGAGGGTTCCTTATTATAGGCGGTTACAACTGTTGAATCTCACCACACTGGAGCTTAGGAGGTTACGTGGGGACTTGATCCAGGTTTTCAAGATTGTGTATGGTTTCGACAATTTATCCTTTACCGACTTTTTCATGTTTGCAAACAGTAGTTGTACTAGAGGTCATTGTCTTAAACTTCAAAAGTCGCATAGTAGGATTAATATTCGGCATAACTTTTTTTCTAATAGGGTTGTGAATGAGTGGAATAGTTTGCCTGAGAAAGTTGTACTTGCAAGTAGTGTCAATGGGTTTAAGAATGCTTTGGACAGGCACTTTAAGCATTGTAATCGGGTCTGAGTGTTTGTGTCTTCAGTTTTTTTTTCCCTCTCTTTATAGGGTCCTTGATGGGGACTTAAGTGTCCCTCCTGATCCTTTTTTCTACTAAACTAAACTAACTCAGCAGGGAGCTGAGCAACAATTCTTTTGAAAATTTAACTTTTTTAACTAATTTAACTTCAATTAGACGCATCCAGATTGTATGTTACGTGTGGTAGTTTATTGAGGCTTTTACATATACGCTGATAGTCGAAGAGCTTAAAATCATTAAAAGACAATAAAAATTGCTTTAAAGCCTGCACTTCTCTAGGAAATTTAATTACAAATCAGCGAGCCTATCTTGACTGCTGATAAGACGAGTGATTGATGAGGCAGAGTTGAGGGGGATGTGGGTGGGGAGGGATGATGGGAGAGGATGGGCCGCGAGGGATCTTTACTAAAGTCATACTGTCCTTCGCGTAAGACAGGTATCTAAGCTAAATATAAAGATATTGTTTCATTACACATACTAACGGGAGAATGGATGTGTGATTGAGTTGTATATCCAACAGAAGAGATTCTAGTTGGAGCGAGGCTGTTGCTGCAAAGATCAGAGGTTTTTTGTTTGTTTCACTGGTAACCCCTTAATAGGGCCATAAGAAACTTACACATTATGCAATTAGTCGCCTGCGTACCTTGTCATGCACGTTCGTCCCGTGGTTGCCATGGTAAGGTCCAATTTGGTACGAATACACTGTAACCAGTCTTTCATATACATTTTTCGACAAGAGTCGACGCAAATGTTCTCTACTGATTTCAAACATCAAAACTGCAGGTTGATCGCTCGTATGAAATCAATATTGGAAACGTGCGGAATGTGTTTAATTTTGGGATTTAAGAGACGTATCTGTAGTCTATATTGATGTTAGGTTGTTCTATAGAGGACATTACACTGTTGCGTCGGCTAGTACATGTAAAAACAGCCGTTAGTCACTTTTAAATGCAAACAGACCGGTGAGTTTGGCGGTGTAAACCGTCAGATCAAAACATGGTCTCATGCCTGCTAGTTTTCATCATATGAAAGAAAATACTCATGATTGAAAAGAAACACATAAACAACTGAACATCAAAACCTGACAATCAATTGTTTGAGCTTGAAAAGGATTAGCTCGGTACGGTAATTAAAATGTGTTCTTGATGAACTCTTTATATATCCAACTCAACATAAACACATCCCTGAAAGAAGTTGCCTGAAAGAAGTTAGTGCAAAATGTTGGGTTTTTTCAACTATAGTGAAGGATAAAATATTTATGTTAAATTAATTAATTTGCAGAGATAGAGATGGAAGTCCATCGACCCATTGTCATTACAAATGCTCCATTCTATATAGGTACTTACGTGTTGATATAGGCCAATCCTAATGATTGAAAACAGTTGACGTGGTAAATCGCATACATTTATAATAATTGGTTCTACATCTGCACTCAAAACTGAGAATTGACCACAGAATAGATTGCTGACCCTTAGTCCGTATACCTCGGAAGACGCCAATCCATTTATCAAACCCAACAAAAGTAGTCTCTGTTCTACACTGTTTTACTTTCTACACTTACTGGTAGACATGATAATAAACGCATCTGTTTACTGTTTACTAATTTTCGAACATTGCTTCCGTTCGGGTGATATCCTGTTTGGTGATTGTCATAAGTAGATATGTTACGTATAGTGTCACTAGAATCTGGACAAGCCCCCCCCCCCACCCCAAGTCTCCCTCCCCTATCCTTCTTCGTCAAGCATGAGAAGTTGTTACTATGCCTACATGTAATCAAGAAGTTTGCTTGACTAGAGACTAACCATGCATATGATATCGAAGTGAATGGTTGCTACCGCAATATGCATGGACACGTGATAGTCAGGTCGAGGTAAACGGAACACGATGGTCGTTAGGTGTGCCGTTTCGCCATTGTATGCACATTACATCCGAGTCGGATACGGCTCATAATTTCCAAGAATTGTACAAATTCATTTCCCAATATTCCGGAGTTTATATCACCATAGAGTTGACTTATATGGAATTTTTAATGTTTCGCTGTTAAATCTGAACCGGATTCTCCATCAAACTTCGACTACTCAGTAAAAATGTTCATAATATTAACCTATAACGATGAATGTATGCTCTGACCAATCAACGGTGGACAAAAGCCTATCGTCGTCTCTTGCCTACGATAAAACCACTCAAAATACTAACATATTCAAGTCATGGAAACAAAGATATGTTTACCTATTTTTCCTTTGTTCTGCCTGACACCGGGATCAAAGTAAGCTGCATAAGACAATGGTATGCTAATTTGGCCATGATATATATATATATATATATATATATATATATATATATATATATATATATGTATATTATAAAGCAAATACACGTGTGCTCCTAAGGAAATATTATTAGATTAAAAGCAGGACCTTCGTTGGCAATACTTGGCAGTGGAAAGTACAAAATGTAACACCATAAATATGACGTTAGACAAGTACGAGGGGCACTGGTGGTATTAGTACCAAATAAACCATGACTTTATAGGAAGTGGCTTAAGGAGCAAAGAATAGGAAGAACGATACATATAACTTTGTGGAACTGGTTATATAGTTGTTTAGGGGTCCCAAGTCTTGGCCGGTGATGTGAGACTGAATATGAGAGATCCAATCGATTTCTGGAATACATGATTATATACGCATATGATTACTATTTACTAATTTTCGAAAATTGGTCCGTTGGTGAGATATCTTGTTTGGTACGTGGTTGTCATTAGTCATATCTTACGTATGGTGCTGTAACAATGGCCATGGTGAAGAATCGTTCAAAATAATCTTTATTTGTACGGGCTACACTCATTGCTTGTGGGCGCACGGTATTTTGTTAAATATAGGGCCATCATAAAAGCTCTAATAAAACGACTCTTTTTCCTGGAAAACTAAACTTTTGCTGTTAGCCACGCCTCTGCCTATACTCTAAGGTAAAACATGAAAACATTGCATACATGGTATATACTTACATGTTGGATATACTGTATTACAATAAGAGATGCACGGTATGTAAATATCTTCCAACTCGTAAAAAAGTTGACATCCCGTGGTACTACCAGTACGAATAGCAGAATCAGATCGGCTGCCGCTAGGTGAGTGATGAAGTGATTCGTAGGTGTCCGAAGTTGTGCGTGTTTCGCAACCATATAAATAACCAATCCATTGGCCACAATACCAACAATCGCAATGAGGGTGAAGAGGATACTTCCACATAAATCGAAACAGTACGAAAAATACGTCAATCCGTTATATACCTCTGTATCATTGAAATAGGCAGGTGTGTCAGCCATTTTATAACCTTGATCAGAGTCGTCAGTATCCACTCAAATAGAAACAAAACAATTTAAATAAGCACAAACCGCTTATATTGAGATGGAGTTTATACCCCGTATATCAACAATATGGTAGAACTTTCGATTGCGAACAAATAAGTAGGAACTATACTCCCAGTCGATCGCTTCAGTATTCGGAAATGAAAGTACAGTTAAACCTATCGTCCTCAACTCATTCATTTCTATATTAACCTGCTTGTACTAACAGATAGCAAGTCAAATATGGTACAGTACGGAAGTTGTTTTGTAGGTCTTTGCATCATTGTGGTGGATATTGTTGCACTGTAGCTTCAAAGCGCTTCCCCACTTTTACAGTGAAACGGGCAATCAGGTAAAATTCTGGTTGAAAACAGGAATAATTCAGTCAGATCATTCTGACCTATTCAAGCAAAGGATGAGAGATCACACAGGATTTGACCTCCCTTTCATGGTGCGAGCTCTGTCAAAAAACAATTCTTGGACGTTAAAGATAGTTCTCGCTGTTACACAAGAAAAACAGAGCTTTGATCAACTGCACCGTTTCCTAGAATATAGACGCACAAAACTCAACATACCACGTGACCGAGCAGTGGAAAATATCCCTCTCCTTGCTGCAGACAAGGTATAGCTATGGGTATAGCCAGGTATAGCAAAGTAGAGCTATATACATTTTTCATCTCTCATATTCATAATAAAATGAAGGTTTCTAGAAGGGGCTCGGAGACATATTTTTTCTCCACTGGGGCCCGAATCTGGCTCTCGACGCCACTGCACGTGTCTGCAATAATAACACCAAAAGAACTTCTAGTTTGTCGATATCGATGGAGGACTAAATAATTTGCTACATTTTTTAGTGTTGAACTAAAATCTGCCGCCTAAGATCGATAATTAAATTTATTTGCTTAATGAGTAATAGTGTTTCCGTTTTCGATGAAATCGCTTACCTCATCGCTCGACGGCAGAATGGTCATCATGCATCACCGTATACATGGACTACTTCCGTGATGTTGTATGAACGTATTCAAGTATAATGGTATATCCCTGCGCTACCTTTAGTAACGGACACTGCTGTATTAGTAGAACGGATTTTGTACATTGTAGTTCCATGATTTGAGTATAGGCCTATAGTCATAGCATATGACTGGATGTAACAAATCCCAGTTAACGAGGTTATAGGTACCGATCGTGTTGCTCCAACTTTTAACCTTTCGCAATTTTGTACAACATGCAGCTAAATAGTGTGTAGTATAACACATGTTAACATGAAGTGAGGAGTGATTTACGATATCTTATCTTTTCGTAAAAATATACCTGAACGGTGAACGTGAAAGTTTTAGGGAAGACTACAGCACATATATCTTTATGTTGATCCCAATTCTACAGTGATTCTATTTGTTCCTGTCGTGAATGTTCACAACTGATGTTAATTATAGTTGCGGTATAGATTTACAGCCAGAACCGAATCCAGTCAATGTGTAGGCCTAAATCTAGAAAATCTAGTTAAACAAAAGTGAGACAGAACTGCACATGTGGGTACCAGTAACATAACTGTAATGGTTATTAAACGTCTTGTAAGTAAATATTGTCAATTTTAAAAAGGGAAAACTAAATTCTGATGAAAGAAATCTGCGATAATGACGAAAATAAGACTCACGAAGACAAATATGTTGCTACGTCATTGTTTTTTGGTTTGTGTATAAACAGCCATGCGCGGAACAAGGATCATCGGTCTGGTAACAGTGAATAATAAATGCCGAACATGATACGTCCATGGGCGTATATCAGGATGAACCCTGTCAAACAAGCCAGTCACGTGGGTGCAATGACCATACATACAGGATATGTAAACCGGGAGCTGTTTTAAGAATATCGTCTTTATACAGGTGGGGGGTCTTGAAAGAACAAGCTAACAAGTTTGCCAAAAAATTGTCAATTCATGCTTTCGCACATTTACTTTTTTAATCATCTTTTCCATTACCACTTGGTCACTTCTCACTGCGTGATTTTTTCCCCTCACAACAGGAAGTCATAGGTTATACTTTTTTCTTAACAAAAAATGAGTAGAGGGGACCTACCCCACCCTCCCCTCCATAGCAAAATCCAACCCACCCAATCCTGCCCTCCATAGCCACATCCAACCCACCCCACCCTCTCCTCCAAGGCCACATCCAACCCACCCTCTCCTCCAAGGTCACATCCAACCCACCCTACCCTCCCTCCATAGCCACATCCACCCACCCTCCCCTCCATAGCCACATCCAACACACCACACCCTCCCCTCCATAGCCACATCCAACTCACCCAACCCTCCCCTCCATAGCCACATCCACCCCACCCCAACCTTCCCTCCATAGCCATAGCCACATCCAAACAGCATATTCATATCACAGATAACGAAATGTGTAAGTCATTAAATTTTGCAATATGAATTGTTAAATTTTACGCGAGAATCTGGCGTAGCACGTGTGAGGTCATCATGACAACTGTCTGTCTTATACAATATACAGTTACACATATGGAGACTATCGCATGAACTATTTCCAGTTAAGAGTTGTTTAACTATGACAGATATGGGAAATATTACAGCTAAGCTCGCTAGGACGACTCCCACACAATGGAGATATTTCGAATTCAGCAAACAATTCTTGGTAAAATCTCCCTGAGGAATTGAAAAGTGACTTTTCTATTCGTAACCTGTATGAAATTTAAAAGCTAAATAAATAAATAAAGAAGGTATTTCCTTTTTTAATTGTAACATTAATATTTTAAGGGACAGTTCTTCGAAAGAGTAAGTTCATTATTGCTGAAGCAAAAGTGACATTACATGAGTTTTAATGATGCTCACGTAATTGTAGTATACGGAATATCCTCTGCTATGTTCGTAACAAAGCCATCATGACGTCACTGAAACGATCCAAGCAGGGGTCACTTCATCTTTGTTTTGGAGGATTTTTGTAGTTAGAACTCCATGCAATTCGCAATAAAAACAAACGATCGATAGCAAACCAATCACAAACATGACGAATTTAGCTCTCAATCGTGTCAAAAAATATTATTATGCACGTACATCCCTTTAAGTAGAGGTCAGAATATAAACGTGCAGGATATTCCCTTTAAGAAGACGTCACAAATATTATTATGCAGGTCCGTCCCTTTAATCAGACAAGTCGAGTGGCCATATGTGACCTGAGCAGGTGTACACAGCTATAGGTTAAGTTATTATTGCAGATTGTCATGGACATGAACTGAAGGAGTTCCACAAATAAAACAACAATCGACTCCAGAGACTTATGACGTATATTATATTTTGCACGTTTATAACAATACATATAAGTGAACATTATTCCAAAGTATATAATATAGGTAGACACTCAGAATCTGCGTCTGTTCGACAGTTGGAAATCTGTGACAAATCTGTGATTATTATAACTGACGTTTATTTACCATCTGATCTATAACTCTATAGTCTATTGGAAACTATATCTGTAACTGTTCTTCTACTTAATTTGGTATAACACGTTTCATTCGGTAGAAATAAGAAGAAGAAAATCAATTCAAATACATTAATAGTTATATGACGTTGATTTAGTATTGTTGACAATATATATGAACGTTTGGGGTCTAGAATGCAGTATGGCATTCTCACAGTATATTCAATCGAAAGGGATATCACACTTATTTGGAGCATTGATAATTTGTACGTGTCTTGTTGGATTAGTCATTTATTTATTCTCAAAAGACGAATTCAAAATTCAAAAACAGTATTGATGATAAAGCTGATTTTTTTTTTTAAATTAACTCGCTTCGCAAATATCATAGACCATAATTTTACGCTTTTTTTACAGATAGTTCCAATATAGTTACAGCATTATTTATTGAATATATTCGTACACTTCAGTTTAAATTGATTCAATTCAAGGCATAATGTAGAGTAGTTGTATAGAGTACATGTATGGTAGCTTATAGGGTACATATATACAACAGTTCAGTTTACCAAATAATGTATCTTATGTTTGATGCTGATGCTATTTGCCGTGTCTTGATTCATAAACACAGTAAATGATTTATTTAACAGCGGCGGCGGTTGTTATCACCCTTCCTTACCCAGGTTAGAAATTTACATAAATATCATATCAACAAGTGATGTATGGGTTGATAACTTCTTTTGCTTCTAATGCTGTTGTGATGCTTATCACCAATTTTTTTAAAGAAGATTTTCACAATGAAAAAACAAATGCAAAGTCATTCAACTTCAAATCTTGTTAATATACATGACTAACTTAC
Organism: Apostichopus japonicus; assembly: GCF_037975245.1. NCBI lineage: Eukaryota > Metazoa > Echinodermata > Holothuroidea > Aspidochirotida > Stichopodidae > Apostichopus > Apostichopus japonicus. The sequence goes on from NC_092565.1 coordinate 8,675,078, forward strand.
GATACGTTCTTCATTCATCTCCCGATGTAGGTGCATGCTAAGTTAACCTTACAGTAAAAATAATAAAAATAATATATAATAATAATAATAATAATATATATATATATATATATATATATATATATTTATATATATATATATATATATATATATATATATATTTATATTTATATATATATATATATATATATATATATATATATATAGATATATATATATATATATATATATATATATATATATATATATATACCGTGGTATGAATTCCCCTCCCTGCACATCCGGTATATGTTCAATCATTAATGGGCCTTACTTGTGTTAGGTCGCGGCTATGTACGCTCCGCCCCATGCAATGTACATGTCACATGTTATAATGCGTTAGTAATGCTAAGCATTTGTTTCTTTTTGCTTTGACAACCAACCAGTTCAGTTTCATAACACTCGAATTGCCGTGATCCATACTGTGATACGCAGAGACAGTACCGGCAAGTCGACCGGAACGCGTGATTTTTTTTCCCAGGATGGTTGTGGGTAATTAACATAAAGGAGGCGTGTCTCAATCAGTGCACATGTGCAGTAGGCCTACTTTAGGAAAGTTTGGTATGACCTATGCACTGTACTATACTGCTATTGTTACAAATACCGTACCATCACACAACAACTTGGATATCGCGCGCATGCACTGTACTAGCCTAGCCTATATGACATATTATAAGGCTAGTGCGAATCACACGTACGTCATCTGGATATGGGCATCGGTTTTTGTTAGTTCCTAGTCCTAGTTCGCTCACTTACTCACCCTCGTAAAAGTTACAAACTAGTAATAGGCCAGTAGTAATACTGTAGTATATAGGTGGTACCAAATTTCATGACCCCTACAAGACACACGTACGGCAGACCATATCATCTACGTATTACGGACTTGTGCACAGAATCAATACAACACCCACGCAGGGCCAAGGCCAGGGAGTTTGGTCCTCTCAAGCTTGTGCTATGGATATCCCTACCTGTACAAGACACACGTACGGCAGACCACATCATCTACGTGATACTATACTTAAATGCGATCAAACCATGCCTGCTCCAAACTCTGTCTGGTTTGTATACACTGTACAGGAATGCATTGAACGCGCCTACTTTATGTTAATTACCCACAACCATCCTGGGAAAAAAAATCACGCGACCGGAACTGGGTCATCTTCTGACGGAGTCGTAATAGCGCCACCACTTATTGGTAAGTGGCGACCGAAAATAAATATATCTTCCATTACAACTATTGAAAGTACAAATTATTCACTAATTTGGAGATGTCTATCACGGGTTTTCCTTTGTTTTGTTTTCTACAGATCCATGTAACCACAATCCATGCCAAGGCAGAGGATACTGTCAAATTAATAGGTCCGTTGCTAATGGTTACCGTTGTACTTGTGTCAACAATCATGAGGGCTTGCGGTGTCAATTTAATAGTAAGTTATCCAAATATAATACTAACACAAAGAACAAATTATTACAAAACAACACTTGATGTTTTCGGTTTAAATTGTCTAAATACGGTTGTTATACAAGAACAAAATTCGCACGTTTGACCCCCAGAATTAGTAGGCCTACATTTCATATAAATTGTATTCTCTAGTAAACTTTTAATTGACCATGAATCGTTTAAGTTTTCATTGCGCTGTTTAATCAACTTTCTAATTTGGAATGGTTTCATTCTTTCTTTTTTCCTTTTCCCTAGTGACGACTCCAAGAAACCCTTGCGCGGGAACAAACCCTTGTCCGCGTTCAGACCAGACATGTACTGCGCCGCCACATATCATTGGTTTCTTGTGTTCAACGTAGAGCTTCAGTATAGTTTAAAAGCTATATACTACCGTTATAGCAGCACACGCAGTCCTGTACGTATCTGAGATTCTCTTTTGTATGTAAGAGATTTCACTGTTATCAGGGGCGGATCCAGGGGGGGGGCCGACCCGGCCCCGGCCCCGGCCCCCCCTTTTTGGAAATCAGTTGCGTTTTTTTGTGGGAGTACTTCAAATTCCTAATAAGCATAACTTGGTGAAAGAAAAGCCTAATATATATCCAGCTGCTCTTCCCTGAAACGCGATCGTTTTTATTCCAAATTTGAAACTAAGGCAATTATCAGGCCTACGCGACATCACGTATTAATTAGATACGGCTCAGTACTATAGTGCTGACTATTACTGTCAGGGAAAATCAATGCACAGTTAGCAAGTATATCATAATTATCTGAGTGAAAGGGGGTGTAGGCGGTTTTACACTATAACGCAACGTAGTCGCCAAGAACCTGAAGTATTTTTAAGGGAGGGCCCGAGGAACATGAACTTATAGCATGCTCCTCGTGGTGAAACGTAATTGCACCTATTAGGTGAATTGAGTGTACTGTTAATAGTAGGAGAGACTAGTGTAGGTTCTTATGACCAACTAGACTGGTTTCTGCTCTCAAACTTTATAGGAGGAGCTTCATCAGTAGTAAAAATTGCATCTATTTTCTGTGCACGAGTTTTTATGGACTCATAGTGCAGCTATAAGAGCATCTAAAAGAGCTTCGTGTGAACCTTGAGAGTCAGCTGATTCTTCGTTAGTATGAAACCTTGAGTTAACAAGTAAATCTTTGCACCAATCCAATCACCCGACGCCTGCAAGTTAAAAACCTCTCGGCAAATAACTGATAATGTCACGGCCGTCAGTATAGCTACTGTAGCCAGGCTCAGCTAGACGAGTGCCAGAATCGCCAGCAACTCAGTGAAAGAAATGGAATTAAAGGCTTCCGTATAGGCCGCAGCCCATGAGTCGTGCTATCGTGTGACAACGTGTTGTTATTATCCTCTGTTCAGAATGACGTCATCGCAGATGTCATTCGTTCTCCGTGGAAAATTTAAGGACACGGCTCACGAATTGTACACAATATTTAACGTTTCTCGCTTGTATATCAATGAAAGTTGTTATTTCTCATTACCGGGAAGTTTTCTGAACATTTTCATTACGAAGTTTCACTATTTCAGCGATCGGTAAAAGAGAAAACACAGTTCGATAATTGGTCCCAATTAATTCTTCTTCTGCCGACTGCCATAAAAATAATATCGAAATGGAAATTCTACGGTGCCAAATTTGACTTAAAATATGCACCAGATTGCATCTAAGGACGTTTCAAAACTAAAAATTTTCCAAAGGGGAGGGGGACACCCCCTCCCCTTAGACCCCTCCCCCATTTCAGTCACCACTTCCAGATCCGTCGGCAAATCAAATCCTCCACCCCCCCCCCAACATAAAAAGAAATTCGCTACTCCCCTGTCCGCGTGTTGCGAGATTAAGTGCCAATGTTTCAAAAGTACATTTTTCAAATGCGTGGTTTTGATATGGGGTGTATAGGTAAGCTTGCAACCATTGGTGATTCCTTTTGTTTAGGTTTGGTAGTGAGGTATTGCTCACGGTTTTCAAATTTTATGCCTTTCGTGGCTGAGGCAATTTCCTCTTTCTTATAGTTACGGAGTAACAGTTTCTCTGTGAACGCATTCTATTTCTGTAAGAAATCAGTCTCATTGTTACATAGACGTGCGTATCGTAAGACTTCCCCTTTAATGAAGCCTTTAAAAGTGGCAAGTGGGTGTGCAGAGTTTCTGTCGAGGTAGTGGAAGGTTTCCATGGGTTTGGTGTAGACTTTGGTGTCTAATAACCCATTGGTTTCAAACCTTGGACCTTTGAAGATTTTCAAATCTAGGTATGTTACCTCGGTGTGTAATATTTCTACCGTAAACTTTAAGAAGCGGTGAATTTCATTCAACCTGTTTACTAGTTGTTCAAGTTCCTGAGGTGAACCGTCGTAAAGCAATAGAATTTCATCTCTATAGCGGAGCCATTTTAAGATTTCATTATCTGTCGGTAAAATCTGGTTTTCCAGTCTATGCATGACGATATCACAGATTTCCGGAGAGGCTTGGCTACCCATGGCGCAACCGATCTTTTGTAGATAGAATTGGTTATTTATATTTTTTTATTTTATTTATTCCATATTCGCTTTTTTCCGCCTTTTCATTAGACTTCTTGACATATATCTAATGCCTCCTCTTGGGGAGTATTGGTATACATGGCGACGACATCGAGTGTAGCAAGTACTACTGCTTTTGGTAACGGGGTGGCTTCCACAATTTTCAGAATGTGATTTGTGTCTTTCACATAGGTGCTTTGTTTTAATACAATAGGAAGCAAGAAATAGTCCACAAATTCCGATATTTTTTCGGTCGGTGATCCATTTCCGCTTATTATCGGGCCCTCCCTTAAAAATACTTCAGGTTCTTGGCGACAACGTTGCGTTAGATAGTGTAAAACCGCCTACACGCCCCTTTCATTAATAAGTATATCATAATTATCTCATTGAATATATCTTGTTTTATGTTTTTTCTTGGGGTGAATCTGGTGTCATAATTTTCGCGCAGAAGAAAGAACGAATCGACGCAATAATAGTGTATCCATTGTACATGCACTGTTGAGCGTTGTTAAATATGTGTCTATCGAGAAAAAATATGTGCACAAAAAAGCGTGTCTGCAACGTTTCTGGTTTTTCTAGTTTTTGGCGAAATGTTTCACCATTTTGCATCTAAGCACTCACAATTAATCAAAAGTTTCCAAGGGGGAGGGGTTGTCCCCCTCCCCCTTGGAAATTTTTAGCCCCCTCCCCTCCCCACTCTTTTTGACCCCTCCCCTAGGACGCAGATCACTAAAGTGCTACCATCGGGATGTCGGCCCCCCTTTCTCAAAATCCTGGATCCGCCCCTGGTTATAACTGATCATTTGAAAAAAAGTTGACATTATATATTTTGTATTTTTTTGGTTTTCCGGATTTATGAAGAATACGGCGCAGCATAGGTTATAGCCTGAATGTAGCATTTAACGTCAGCAGCCATAACCTATAACCTCGATATAGCTATACCTCTGCTAGTTTTCCCATGTAGGATGTATATAGTTAATATTTATTCATTAGGCTATTAAGCACTAACTTCAAAAGCTATTGTGTTTATGTTTATATTTCGATCCTACTTTTTAAGAAAAACTCGCCCAGGAAAGAACCTGGGCACGAAAGGGAACAGATACTACACATAAACTTAGCCAAATATCCTGTTCACAGGAACAGATACCCATTCAACATATAAGCACTAATTTTTCTAACTTTCCATGGACCATTTGTTTTCTGCAAACTTTGTCTCAGTCTTTCTACATCAAAGAAATAAACAAAAATTCTGAGAAACGTGGAAGCTTTGCAACTAATCCAGGTAAAGGTTGTGAAGGCAATGTACAACTATAACGTCACACACTAATTATTGACTCAATTTGACTCATAATAATTGTAGCGGGTTTTGTTCGAGATACTTGTATTACGTAATAGTTCACAACAATTCCCTTTAATGAATATTCAGTAGATGGTTTGCATATTATTTGAGCTATTTGGTATAGCTCACCATGCAGCTGTATAAGCTTTGTGGATGTGTAGTTAATGTTATATCGCGATCCTATAGTAAGTTCGTGTATAGTTTATATGCTCTTATCCGTGGTTTCATGATAAACATGAAATGTTTCTTGTAATTAATTAAAGCGGCATCAGTATTAAAACACTCGACCTGTGTCTTTCTCGTCTTCATTTTATGCGTAAGTTGTGTCCTCGGCCAGCGCTCAAAAGGTACTCTTTTAGAAAAGTCACATAGGAAAGAACCTGGGCACTAAAACCAAACTACCGAACGACCGATCCGCTCTCAACCCCAGTCCCCTTGCATCGGGACTGTGACTGTGTGATAATCGTCGGGTGTGCATCACCATTCCGCTCGAAAGGGAACATATACTACACATGATCTTAGCCAAAAAGGCCGAGAAGCGAATCGTTCTCCAAGTTGACGATTAGCGACCATTGCCAATTTGCCATTCTGACGAGCCGTGGCTGCAGAGATACCCGGATGTGACGTCAACTATAGTGTTCTTCGAAGATCGCCCGCAATATACCAGTATGCCGTTGTAGTTGCTGTGCAACAGGAAGTTGACGTATAAGGTAAGAAGTTACAAGTAAAACAATAGAATAGAAAATGTTATTTGCGAATAAAGAAACCAGAGGTGCCGAGACCCCAGGAACAATTATATTATCGAGCCTTGTACACTTTATATACACTTCATATCACCTTTTTTCCGGCACCCTTCGATACTGTCCAGGGACGCTCAATTAAAGCCGCCCCGACCCCACCCCTTCTCAACAGGCTTGATCGAAGCCACATTTAACGTGAGCATATATCTTGTTGTGGTGGCTATTATTAGCATATCTTTTCTGCATTTGACTTTCTTATTAAATGGTACCGGCACCTCTCTCTCTATCTGTAAACAAATTAAAGCAAATTTAACAATCTAAATCTCAAAAACGAAAACATCAACAACAACAACCAAATGTAGATAACTGTAAAATCTTTAAGAATGAGGAGCTCCATGTATGGCCGACATCTCACTGGTGACTACTTCATGTCATCTGTCTGACACACCGAGCAGATAAAGTCCCCGTTAAAGTAAATTAATCACTTTTAAAAGTATCCAATGTCACAAAAAACAAATCAAAATCAAACTGTTCGTCAAAAGAGGAATTATTCTGAAGTTAAAACAAATATTTAGGCATGTATCCCCTCCGTCGCCCTGTGATTTTTCCTTCTTGTTTAACAACTTATTAGGAGGGAACCGGTATATATTTTGAATGATTTCGGTTCCAAACTTGAGACCGGCTTGATCATGTTGAATTCTTTGAAAACGATCATTCATTCAAAATCCTAATATTTAATGCATTTCCACCTCTCGTCGCCCTACCCCGACCATCGGTTGCTCGTGGACTCTGCTAGGTGATGCCATGAGTAACAATTAATTTTTAGCCGGGAAGGACATTGATCATATCGTCTTTAAAATATCAAGGAAAAATAATGTAACCAATATTGCTTGCGTTGGTGACGTTACATACGTCTTTGGTGACGTCAAAGAAAACAATGATTACCATGATAAACAATAAAACCAAAACTAACACCTCGATCACTGCACATTATTGTAGGACATTGAATTAATGCAGTATACATATACACATACCCAATATATATATACAGTGTTATACATTTAAAGTGTCACATCGAACTCAAGGTACCAGACAATCTATAGGTTATCAATAGCCTAGTCACAATGCTTAACTGTATGTACAATATTTCTCTCGTGCTGGCTGTTAAGTCTATTACTCACACGTAAATCACATGACAAGAGCAATAACGCTTGGTACCCAAACATGGTACAGACTTTCTACAACTGAGAGCTAAGTGTCGCTACAGAATCAGGCATTTTCCTGATTCTGAACATGTTAAGTCGTTTGAAACTCGGATTTGTGTAAGCGTAAATGAATGGGTTAATAGCACTACCCAAGTAGGCGAACAACCGAAAAAAGAATCCGAGGATCACAATCGTCTTCCAATTAGCCGGCGATGTGGGAAGGGAGTGCTCTCTGCAGGATAACCACGTCTGGTAACCCTGGATTGGCGCCCAACTGAAGAAAAAGATCAGAATAATCACAAGGACCATGCGCGCGAGTTTGCGCGTTTGATCATCACTGCGACCAGAGTCAATGTTGGCGGTGCGCTTCAGTTTGTATCTTCCCCTTCTAAAGGTTAGAATGATTTTGCTGTAGCAAAATACAATCACAGAGAATGGCAGTAGGAAGATGAAGACCAACTTGAGGGCGGCAAATATCTTGGTTTCGACTCCTATGGGGGTAGGCTCGTAGCCGGTATTTTTCATGTAAAGTATGCCACAGGCCACCGGAATATACAGCAGCACAGACACTGAAACCAACAAAGATATAAAAAATAATAAAATAATAATTGTGGTTACGTCACTCTTGGTCATATAGTATATGGTATATGACTGCAAATTTCAGTGCGTTTTAATTGCTACAAAGTTTCGGAGGGTATCTTTGTTGGTAAATCTTCCCTAACTTCACATTAGTTTCTGATATTGACAGGCGCGGATCCAGAGGGGGGGTCCAGGGGGTCCGGACCCCCCCTGCTCTTGGCCCAAAAAAAAAGAGAAAAAAAAAGAGAAAAAAAAGAGAGAGGTGCTTTGCATGGCTAAATTGAAGGGGGTTCCCTGTTGTACTTAAATATCCAAGAATTTCACAATGGATAGAGGGAAACCCACTCCCTTTAGACCCTAGGATCACTGGAGGCCAAACCCCTCACCCTTCCAGAATCCTGGATCCGGCCCTGCATCAAACAGTGGTGACGGAACGGGAGGGGGATTGGGGGCTAAAGGCATTATGATTTTTGTATCATCTCAACTCATCTGATATGTATTACCATATTTCATAGATTGTTTTTTTCTCATCAATTGAGAAATTGCAGACATGAGATCCATATTTTCAGGCTAGGTACATGCAGCTTAGAATACTCGGGAAGTGCCGTTTCCGGCAATCTGGGGGGTTTGTAAAGCCAAAAATTTTCTGGTACGCTCCGCGCCAACCGATGGTGGCGCTCCGCTTAGATAGTCTTACGTTCAGGCGCGGCTGGACCAGTCAGACCCTCCCCCCTGTCACAAATCCTGCATCCGCCCCTGATTGAGGTTAATTAAAACCTTCCATCAAGAATAATGTTATTTGGAAACATAAATGTAAAGACATTTAAGAGTTGTGGATCAATACGTCCTTTTAAATTTGATGATAAGGAGAGTAGCGATGGGAGTGAGGTATAGATGAACAGTGATACCGTAGAAGCGATGTTGTATTATTTGTTTTACCTCAGCTTCCCCCTAACACCCATCCCTCCCCCTCCCCATCAATTCCCATGTGATTGTATACCCACATATTTAAACAAGGTATTTGTGTAAGGAATAGGATATACTTACATATCCAAGCTGCACCACAGCACATCCATACTCTACGTACGGTCCACTCTGCCTTGGCTTTGAGGGGGAGGACTACCATGGTGTACCGCGATATAGACATGATGGCTAAGATCAGGGCAGTGGCCTGTATGCAAATCTAAGTAAGACAGAAACAAGGTCACGTGTCAATTCTATGGAAATACTAAAAAATACCTATGTGGTAAAGTTACTGAGAACTATACATACCATAATGTTAGTAAAGTATAAATTATGAATATTGAAGAATCAAGCCAAATCTTGATATAAAGTTTTGAACGAGGCAATTTCTCTGACGTCACAGTGTCGACTAAAATATATAATGCTGTAGTAGGAATTGCTATGCACGAATATAAACTTAAAATGACGTCATGATGACGTAACATTGTTTAATCAAACTATGTTTATTTTTCATGGAACGTACACAATTTCTTTATAATCTACTTAGCTGGCTCACTAATCGAAAGTGGTTAGTTTGAAAGTTTAACCTCAGAGGGTAGCCCAATGTTTGTTTCTTTGCTGGCATCCTTGCTTTTTGTTATTCTTAGCCCTGGAATACTTTCAATAAACCATTAGCTACATTAAATATGTTTCACTATAGCTCGACATTCTGACTAACCCATTTTGACATTTTTGCAGCGTTCAACAGTTTAGCAGGATATGTAATTCTTGTTGAAGACACAAGGGAAGTTCCCTAATAATGTTATCTGAAGTCGAAACGTTATAAAACAGTGTAAAAAGGAACAAGGAAACAGGAAACAGGGTAAAAAGGTCACATTACATCCAAGAGCTCAGTGATTCCTGTAATCTAGTGACCATGCAGAGACGATATGATTGCTTGGGGGATGTCCCACCAGTAGTCTTAAGTTCGCACACATGTAACATTAATAGCTCTTTTCAGCTTGAATGTATATCTCGAGTATATATCTCTGCACCTCCACGTCGCTTCCGGTAAGAGGAGTAGCACCACCTCATACGAACTCCCTTATCAAATAATATATGTCAGTTTAGAGTGTCATCTTTTTTCTTTTTGGGAGAGACATTTTTTTTATAATGATTAATTCGTGACAATGACAAATACATGGAAATAATGAAATGATTAACCATAACTTATATAGGGGTGTGGGTAGGGTGGGATGGTGCGGGTGGGGGGGGGGGCACATTGTAACTCAGCAGGGAGCTGAGCAACAATTCTTTTGAAAATTTAACTTTTTAACTCATTAACTCTCATTCTAAGGAAATCCTGAGTTTATGAGAACACTGCTGATGGGGATTTAATATTGACACAAACCTGCCGTATATACTTGTAAGTGAAACGATCCTTATGTTGCAATAGCTACCACTTCCTATATTATCAAGTATATTGACATGAAATCATTTTTGACATTATTCTCTCATACAAATATTGATTTTGTTGACCTTTTTCTTAGCGTGGTTTCTGTTTTTGTTTATACCATCAACTTGGAAATTTTGATCGTTACACGGATTATCTAAACAAATAACGAGGTTCGTGTGCATGGTTACGCGTTCTCTCATATTTACAATTAGACGCAGAGACGAACAAACAAACAGTAGTCTATACATCTGACCCTCAAATCGTTAACTTGAATATTAGCGATCGATCTGTATTCACAGGTTGATATTAGCGTCTACTTTTCAAGTAAAAATGGTGTATAATTAAATAAATTTTACTGTAAAATGTAATAAGATGACGCAGATCGAATTTGGTTGACCAGTTAATTAGATAACGAATTATAAATTTGATGGGGGAGGGGGGGGGGAGAGGTGGATACGATAGGTTAAAATAAAGGGGTTTATTCTTAGAGGACGGATTCCGTAAAATTTGTGCGTGACCTTAAAATATGTACAGAATTTAGGAAAAAAAAAATTTTCTACCTTGTTTCATGTGTTCTTTTATCAGTTTTAATATAACCATATAGGGTGAGAAAACCCACTATGACTATTAAATTCGCCTCACGTTGTATTTTGATATCTGTCGTTACTAACGTTACTTCGCAATAACATTTAGTAACACAAGGTTGATCCTATATGGTAATACACGGTTGATCCTACAATAATAATAATACATTATAATAATAATCAGCGATTATTTTTACGGCGCTTAAGCGACCGCAAACGTGAGAGAATCCCGCAAGGGCTTATGGATTACAACTTACATGTCGGGTGGCTTCCAAATCAACATTTGAACTCAAATTTGGATTTTTTTCAATTTAGAAAGTCATTTCAGATGGGGAAAACCGTAGATTGCTCTTGGATGAAAAACTCACCTTACTATGACCCGGCCGGGTATCGAACCCGGAACTACCGGTAATGCAATGTTGATCCTACATTATAAGATAAATACTAGGTAGATCCTAGAAGGTAATCGAATGCATTCAAATGCATGTAGTCTATTTAAATGGAATATTTCGTAGCCTGTCAAAAACCTGGAAATAAACAATGATATTGTCTTGATGACATCATTCAATTCGCTGTTGCCAGATGCATTAATCATTTATCACCAAATTTGATAAATTCAATAGCTTCGCTATAACACATGCAATTGGGGCTCTGGCTTTGACATAAGGAACGAAGTAACTTTGTAGCATCTTTGTAGATGTCGAACACTGCATGGAGTATCATTTTAATGATATTGCCTTCTACCTGACGCACGCATGCAGTAACTCAAGTTTTTTAAAGCTACATTTACAACTTGTGCAACCTAAGAAAATTAACAGCAATGATTCCACAGCGCGTGTAGGGATTTAATGGGCTACAGTTTACGCCTTATACCCAACTTGTTTCTTATTATTTTCATTGAGCTTTCTCCATTCCTTCTAATTACATATACTCCAATCAATATCAGTTGACATTTACTCAATTGCAAAGTGAACCCCCTCCCTCCCATCCCCCTCCCCCTCCCTCCCGTCTCTTCCCGTCTTAGGTGTTCGTAGTGAGGGTGGGGGGGGGGGGCCTTTTTACATTGTAAAGCTTAATTCTGTTGTTTTTTTTTTGCAAGTAAAATGGTTTTAACGAACAGTAAAAATGACTATCGATGGAAAACTTACATGTTGAATGTAATTGATTGCAATCAATGAGACTCGATTTGTGAATATTTTCCACGAAGTGAAGAAATTGATGTTACGTGGTCCAATAAGCACAATGATCAATATCATATCTGCCGCTGCCAGATTTGTGATGAAATAATTCATAGGAGTCCGAAGTGTTTGGAATTTCAAAACCTTAAACAGGACCAATCCATTGGCTGCTATTGCGACATATGCTATCAGAGTAAAGATAATGTTTCCTGCTATATCAGAATAATAGCTCAAGAACGCCAAATTTCGCAAAGCCATTGTATCGTTGTAGAAGGACAAATCGGCATCCATTTTCTTATAAGCTGGCAGGAAATACAGGTACTTATCCAAGTAGTCTCAGGATATGGAGACAAAAATCAAAGATATAAATTGAAACTGCCTAGACTTTTTCAAATAAGCTTATTAATTGTCGCAAGATTCCACACGATCTGTTTGAACGTCGCTAGCGCTACGAATATGTTGACTAATTTTGTTTTGGTGTATCTGATATACGATAAATGAACGCATTTGAAATTCCAACCGTATATGTTGTTTATAATTAAGAGACTCAGCTGATTATGAGTTTATTGGTAAGCTGTACGCAAGAATATACCACTAGGCTATACCGATAGTGCACGACATCTGACGTCATTGTTGCGTAGTGCGCAATATGTGACCAGGCGCGTAGCCAGGAATTTGTCAAGGGAGGGGCGAAACTGTAGATTCGGCATTGCAAACTATCTAAGCGTAGCGCCACCATGTTTGGCGCGAAGCGTACAAGAACATTTTGGCTGAAAATGCCTCCCAGATCGCTGGAAATGGCACTTCCCAGGCCTTGTTAGTTGCATCTTAGCATTTTCTCTTTTGAAAATACTAGCGATATCATAAAAACATTAAAAAAAAAATATATATGCTCAAGGGGGGGGGGGGGCGGCTGCCCCCTTGGCTACGCGCCTGTATGTGACATACACGGCGAAGCGTAATGTACGGGCAACATACTTTGGTTTGAATTATATTTATAACTTACATGAACCAACATGTTATGAAAATTCCGCAGATATATATCGAGGTCAAAATATAGGTTTGGGGAGGATAGGAGATGGGAAGATAGAAGATGTGAGAGAATTCCGTTTAAAGCATTCAGATTTGCACTTTATACTAAATTATATATCTCAGCTAGAACGATGTAAAGAATGTGTGTCTGTTTGGCTTGGTATACGGTACAGGTGAATCCCAAACAAGCATGTTTAAATTATTGTCTTTGTGTAGGCAATACCGACTGGATCAAGTTTTGGCTTTTGTCAATATGTTTTATAATTATTGCTTTGTTCACAAACGATTCGATAACTAGGGATATCGATGCAACACTAATATGCAGACAAATTATAATTTCAGCGTGCACATATAGTATACTGAGCGACAGCTCTATATCGTTATGATAAAGCCAAGGGAGATGAAAATATCAGCTATATTAACAAAATCAAAACATTTCCGTGGTTTCTTTTCCGGAATCCTTGCATAATAATTGCTATTGTATTTTGATTTATTCCGAATTTTCTATAACGAGCTTATATTTGCAGTAATAGCAATACGTCAATGCAAACAGCATAATGGTTTGGTATATTCGTTACAGTACTGATTAAGCTATAGGCTACATCGTACAACACTGATTCGGCTTGCTTCGTAGTTACAAAACTTTGTGATAACTTTGGCCAGAACAACAAAAAAAACCGGAATTAGGCCTATCATTTGTTTTAGTCGATATCCGGAGGTCACTGAGCAGTATTTATAAAGTTGGATATCTATTTCCTTGCTGGAAGGAGGATTGAGGGTATAAAGTAGATATAACGTCACACTGTTTGTATTACAGAATAATCAGCTATATACAACACCGCGTACTTGCCAAAAAATCCGTGCGTTAACTCAAGCTGCTTGGGCAAATCTTATTTCAATCTAGTTTACTTAGTTTTGCATATTTTATCATAAATGTACTTCATACTAGGCCTACTTTTCAAGTCACTACGACATTTCATATCTAAGACTTACAGAAACCATTTACAACCATAACATATACCTGTATATGTTACACATATATATTTGGCAGACTGCGATTAATCCGCAAAAATAGGTTGAGTGTTTAGTACACTCTCACTCTCTCTGAAGCACACAGAAGCAAACCATGTTGAATGTTCTTCACCACATGTGAAGTTTACAGTACGTACATTCGGTGTATGGAACTTCAATTCAAATACTGGGGCTTTTAAAATCTAGTTATAAATTAGAAAGTGACCAAATTTGTCATCGCTGAATTAAAGCATTCAAACTGTAAATAATTATCTGTTTATGTTGTCTCCGGGCGTCCTCGACTTAACAATGACTTTCTTATGCAATGAGCGTGAATTATTTTCTCTATTAATCAAGTAACAGTGTTGCCCCTGTTATTTATACACAACTCTGCGTTTTAAGACGTTGGTCGTACATTAACCCTACCCGTACATTAACGAGATTAATAAAAGAGGTGTTTTAACTTCAATTAGACGCATCCAGATTGTATGTTATGTGTGGTAGTTTATTGAGGCTTTTACATATACGCTGATAGTCGAAGAGCTTAAAATCATTAAAAGACAGTAAAAATTGCTTTAAAGCCTGCACTTTTCTAGGAAATTTAATTACAAATCAGCGAGCCTATCTTGACTGCTGATAAGACGAGTGATTGATGAGGCAGAGTTGAGGGGGATGTGGGTGGGGAGGGATGATGAGAGAGGATGGGCCGCGAGGGATCTTTACTAAAGTCATACTGTCCTTCGCGTAAGACATGTATCTAAGCTAAATATAAAGATATTGTTTCATTACACATACTAACGGGAGAATGGATGTGTGATTGAGTTGTATATCCAACAGAAGAGATTCTCCTTGGAGAGAGGCTGTTGCTACAAAGATCAGAGGTTTTTGTTTGTTTCACTGGTAACCCCTTAATAGGGCCATAAGAAACTTACACATAATGCAATTCGTCGCCTGCAAACCTTGTCATGAACGTTCGTCCCGTGGTTGCCATGGTAAGGTCCAATTTGGTACGAATACACTGTAACCAGTCTTTCATATGCATTTTTCGACACGAGTCGACGCAAATGTTCTCTACTGATTTCAAACATCAAAACTGCAGGTTGATCGCTCGTATGAAATAAATATTGGAAACTTGCGGAATGTGTTTAATTTTGGGATTTAAGAGACGTATCTGTAGTCTATATTGATTTTAGGTTGTTCTATAGAGGACATTACAATGTTGCGTCGGCTAGTACATGTATAAACAGCCGTTAGTCACTTTTAAATGCAAACAGACCGGTGAGTTTGGCGGTGTAAACCCTCAGATCAAAACATGGTCTCATGCATGCTAGTTTTCATCATATGAAAGAAAATACTCATGATTGAAAAGAAAGACATAAACAACTGAACATCAAAACCAGACAATCAAATGTTTGAAATTGAAAATGATTAGCTGGGTACGGTAATTAAAAATGTGTTTTTGAGGAACTCTTTATATATCCAACTCAACATAAACACATCCCTGAAAGAAGTTAGTGCAAAATGTTGGGTTTTTTCAACTATAGTGAAGGATAAAATATTTATGTTAAATTAATTAATTTGCAGAGATAGAGATGGAAGTCCATCGACCCATTGTCATTACAAATGCTCCATTCTATATAGGTACTTACGTGTTGATATAGGCCAATCCTAATGATTGAAAACAATTGACGTGTTAGATCGCATACATTTATAATAATTCGTTCTACATCTGCACTCAAAACTGAGAATTGACCACAGAATAGATTGCTGACCCTTAGTCCGTATACCTCGGAAGACGCCAATCCATTTATCAAACCCAACAAAAGTAGTCTCTGTTCTACACTGTTTTACTTTCCACACTTACTGGTAGACATGGTAATAAACGCATCTGTTTACTGTTTACTAATTTTCGAAAATTGCTTCCGTTCGGGTGATATATCCTGTTTGGTGGTTGTCATGAGTAGATATGTTACGTATAGTGTCACTAGCATCTGAACAAGCCCCCCCCCCTCAACCCCTACCCTTCCCTTCTTCGTCGCGCATGAGAAGTTGTTACTATGCCTACATGTAATCAAGATGTATGCTTGACTACAGACTAACCATGCATATGATATCGAAGTGAATGGTTGCTACCGCAATATGCATGGACACGTGATAGTCAGGTCGAGGTAAACGGAACACGATGGTCGCTAGGTGTGCCGTTTCGCTATTGTATGCACATTACATCCGTGTCGGATACGGCTCATAATTTCCAAGAATTGTACAAATTCATTTCCAAAAATTCCGGATAATTTATTCAGGTTAAGAGTTCATATCACCATAGAGTTGACTTATATCGAATTATTAAAGTTTCGCTGTTAAATCTGAACCGGATTCTCCATCAAACTTCGACTACTCAGTAAAAATGTTCATAATATTAAACTATAACGATGAATGTATGAATGTATGCTCTGACCAATTAACGGTGGACAAAAGCCTATCGTCTCTTGCCTACGATAAAACCACTCAAAATACTAACATATTCAAGTCATGGAAACAAAGATATGTTTACCTATTTTTTCCTTTGACACCGGGATCAAAGTAAGCTGCATAAGACAATGGTATGCTAATTTGGCCATGATATATATATTATTAGATTAAAGCAGGACCTTCGTTGGCAATACTTGGCAGTGGAAAGTACAAAATGTAACACTAGAAATATGACGTTAGATAAGTACGAGGGGCACTGGTGGTATTAGTACCAAATAAACCATGACTTTATAGGAAGTGGCTGAAGGAGCAAAGAATAGGAAGAACGATACATATAACTTTGTGGAACTGGTTATATAGTTGTTTAGGGGTCCCAAGTCTTGGCCGGTGATGTGAGACTGAATATGAAAGATCCAATCGATTTCTGGAATACATGATAATAAACGCATCTGTTTACTGTTTACTAATTTTCGAAAAATTCTTCCGTTCGGGTGATATATCCTGTTTGGTGGTTGTCATGAGTAGATATGTTACGTATAGTGTCACTAGCATCTGAACAAGCCCCCCCCCCCTCAACCCCTACCCTTCCCTTCTTCGTCGCGCATGAGAAGTTGTTACTATGCCTACATGTAATCAAGATGTATGCTTGACTACAGACTAACCATGCATATGATATCGAAGTGAATGGTTGCTACCGCAATATGCATGGACACGTGATAGTCAGGTCGAGGTAAACGGAACACGATGGTCGCTAGGTGTGCCGTTTCGCCATTGTATGCACATTACATCCGAGTCGGATACGGCTCATAATTTCCAAGAATTGTACAAATTCATTTCCAAATATTCCGGATAATTTATTCCGGTTAAGAGTTCATATCACCATAGAGTTGACTTATATCGAATTATTAAAGTTTCGCTGTTAAATCTGAACCGGATTCTCCATCAAACTTCGACTACTCAGTAAAAATGTTCATAATATTAAACTATAACGATGAATGTATGCTCTGACCAATCAACGGTGGACAAAAGCCTATCGTCGTCTCTTGCCTACGATAAAACCACTCAAAATACTAACATATTCAAGTCATGGAAACAAAGATATGTTTACCTAATTTTCCTTTGTTCTGCCTGACACCGGGATCAAAGTAAGCTGCATAGGACAATGGCATGCTAATTTGGCCATGATATATATATATATATATACAAATATATATATATATATATATATATATATTATAAAGCAAATACACGTGTACTCCTAAGGAAATATTATAAGATTAAAGCAGGACCTTCGTCGGCAATACTTGGCAGTGGAAAGTACAAAATGTAACACTAGAAATATGACGTTAGATAAGTACGAGGGGCACTGGTGGTATTAGTACCAAATAAACCATGACTTTATAGGAAGTGGCTGAAGGAGCAAAGAATAGGAAGAACGATACATATAACTTTGTGGAACTGGTTATATAGTTGTTTAGGGGTCCCAAGTCTTGGCCGGTGATGTGAGACGAGACTGAATATGAAAGATCCAATCGATTTCTGGAATACATGATAATAAACGCATCTGTTTACTATTTACTAATTTTCGAAAATTGGTCCGTTTGGGAGATACCTTGTTTGGTACGTGGTTGTCATGAGTCATATATTACGTATGGTGCTGTAACAATGGCCATGGTGAAGAATCGTTCAAAATAATCTTTATTTGTACGGGCTACACTCATTGCTTGTGGGCGCACGGTACTTTGTTAAATATAGGGCCATCATAAAAGCTCTAATAAAACGACTCTTTTTCCTGGAAAACTAAACTTTTGCTGTTAGCCACGCCTCTGCCTATACTCTAAGGTAAAACATGAAAACATTGCATACATGGTATATACTTACATGTTGGATATACTGTATTACAATAAGAGATGCACGGTATGTAAATATCTTCCAAGTCGTAAAAAAGTTGACATCCCGTGGTACTACCAGTACGAATAGCAGAATCAGATCGGCTGCCGCTAGATGAGTGATGAAGTAATTCATAGGAGTCCGAAGTTGTGCGTGTTTCGCAACCATATAAATAACCAATCCATTGGCCACAATACCAACAATCGCAATAAGGGTGAAGAGGATACTTCCAGATAAATCGAAACAGTACGAAAAATACGTCAATCCGCTAAATACCTCTGTATCATTGAAATAGGCAGGTGTGTCAGCCATTTTATAACCTTGATCAGAGTCGTCAGTATCCACTCAAATAGAAACAAAACAATTTAAATAAGCACAAACCGCTGAAATTGAGATGGAGTTTATACCCCGTATATCAACAATATGGTAGAACTTTCGATTGCGAACAAATAAGTAGGAACTATACTCCCAGTCGATCGCTTTCAGTATTCGGAAATGAATGTACAGTTCAACCTATCGTCCTCAACTCATTCACTTCTATATAATCCTGCCGGTACTAACAGATAGTAGCTCAACTATGGTACAGTACGGAAGTTGTTTTGTAGGTCTTTGCAAGAACTGTGACCTCACATGCACCGCGTCATTGTGGTGGATATTGTTGCACTGTAGCTTCAAAGCGCTTCCCCACTTTTACAGTGAAACGGGTAATCAGGTAAAATTCTGGTTGAAAACAGGAATAATTCAGTCAGATTATTCTGACCTATTCAAGCAAAGGATGAGAGATCACACAGGATTTGACCTCTCTTTCATGGTGCGAGCTCTATCAATGAACAATTCTTGGACGTAAAAGATAGTTCTCGCTGTTACACAAGATATATAGAGCTTTGATCAACTGCACCGTTTCCTAGAATATATAGACGTACAAAACTCAACATACCATGTGACCGAGAAGTGGAAAATATCCCTCTCCTTGCTGCAGACAAGGTATAGCTATGGGTATAGCCAGGTATAGCAAAGTATAACTTTATACAACATTTTTCATCTCTCATATTCATAATAAAATGAAGATTTCTAGAAGGGGCTCGGAGACATATATATTCCCCCACTGGGGCCCGAATCTGGCTCTCTCGACGCCACTGCACGTGTCTGCAATAATAGTGCCAAAAGAAATTTCAAGTTTGTCGATATCGATGGAGGACTAAATAATTTGCTACATTTTTTAGTGTTGAACTAAAATCTGCCGCCTAAGATCGATAATTAAATTTATTTGCTTAATGAGTAATAGTGTTTCCGTTTTCGATGAAAACGCTTACCTCATCGCTCGACGGCAGAATGGTCATCATGCATCACCGTATACATGGACTACTTCCGTGATGTTGTATGAACGTATTCAAGTATAATGGTATATCCCTGCGCTACCTTTAGTAACGGACACTGCTGTATTAGTAGAACGGATTTTGTGCATTGTAGTTCCATGATTTGAGTATAGGCCTATAGTCATAGCATATGACTGGATGTAACAAATCCCAGTTAACGAGGTTATAGGTACCGATCGTGTTGCTCCAACTTTTAACCTTTCGCAATTTTGTACAACATGCAGCTAAATAGTGTGTAGTATAACACATGTTAACATGAAGTGAGGAGTGATTTACGATATCTTATCTTTTCGTAAAAATATACCTGAACGGTGAACGTGAAAGTTTTAGGGAAGACTACAGCACATATATCTTTATGTTGATCCCAATTCTACAGTGATTCTATTTGTTCCTGTCATGAATGTTCACTACTGATGTTAATTATAGTTGCGGTATAGATTTACAGCCAGAACCGAATCCAGTCAATGTGTAGGCTTAAACCTAGAAAATCTAGTTAAACAAAAGTGAGACAGAACTGCACAGTTGACAAAGCAGGAATACTGAGTTTTTACATGTGGTACCTGCGATGGTACTGTGATGGTACATGTGATGGTACATTTTTTACATGTGGGGTACCTGGTACCGAGGTCTGGGTAGTCCCATCCTCTCTCCGGCACTGGGTGTTTGTTTGTTTGTGCCGGGTGGAAACAAAATTCATCATGTAGAATTCTTGACTAACAACTGGTTAGCGTCCACTCTGGTCAAATATATTCAATTCAAGTGTTATCGATTTTCTGCAAGGAACATCAAAAGTTCAAAACTGAGACTCGACTCTGACTCGAGTCCATATGGTAGACTCGAATCAACGACATTGGTTTAGACCTACCAAAGGATTCCAGGAGATGCATGCACGGGGTTATCCATCCTCCCCTTCTCCCCCACTCCCCCTAGGGATGCAGAAACGGAATGTAGTCGACGGTACCCAGGATTTTGATACCTGATCACTGGATCTCGCATTCAGTCTTCTCGTTGGTTAGATTTTGCAAAGTATATATGCCTGTTGAGCCTATGTGCATGTATAGTCCTGCCACATCTTAAAGGAATATTGTGCGTCTATTCTGCCTCAATGGTTGTTCGCTCTTTACTGTTCAATTAATCATTCAATAAATCAAGCAATGACATATATAGCGTCAAAATCATACCGATACACAGCGTAGGGCGCTGCATGTGGCAAAAATAATATACTGTTACTACGGAAATGCGGTCTGGCATAGGAGAACGATCAGAACATTAAACTCGCTTTGTAAACTTGTATATAGTCTGCTTTTGATGGAAATTTTGTTCCGTGGTTTGATATTTTGCTTTAATGGCCGCCCATAAAGAAGTTTGATCGAACCATCAATGTAATGCTAGTCCAGCAACAATATAACATGTATACACCCTGGGTTAGGGTTACTTGTTGTTAGTATTGGTTACCTATCTTAACCGAAGCCTGGAATACTTGCTTTTGGAAGTTTTTAGGTAACCTCAGTACAACTTGACCTGAATCCTGCCTTAGCGTCTTTACTTTGCACTATCAGATGGTCTAAGTGAACAACACCCGTATTCCACAGAACTGATTGGAAAGGATCATGTCAGTAGGTATGCTACGCCAAACATAGCTTAGGCTCGGCCTTACGTTACTGTGTGCTAGTTTAAGCCTAAGGCTAGCCTACACTACAGTGTCATAACGTTAAATGTATATGTTCTTTGAATGCAAATAGCCCTGCCACTGTCGAAAACACATTTCTATGAAGGTAATTAAGTGTTTACTGCCTAAGCGGACTAGCAAAGAGTCTACTTAATCTCCGTTCTGGGTGATAGGAAAGTTTTATTTTGGAAACACATCTTTCCGAAACATGCACTAGCTCTGAGTGAGGCATTGGTGATATTAAATCAGTATTCTTCTACATAAATTAAAATAAGCCTACCATATGGCTGATCAGAATAACTGCATTGTTAGAACCTGTTCAAATGTTTACATTACAGTCACCTTGCTGTTCACACAAAATGGATATTTGCAGATGATTTTTGGTTTGAGATTATTATAATTATTTAAGTGTCAAGCCTTTTCTTTCTGTTTTAATTTTAAGCACCGAAACGACCAGACCCTCCTGTGGTTGGGAAGGTTACTCATCACAGCATTGAACTGTATTGGGAAAGTGCAGGTCAGACGAGCGATTCGGGAAAAGGCGATGGCCGACTCCGGTTTTGCTTGCAAGAGGCAGATAAATCTCAGGGATGGGGCAATGTGCACATGTGAGTCTGTAAGATGATATTGAATTTGACTGTAGTCTAAATTTGAATATTTCTGTTGTGTTGAATGTTGAATAAAGTTTAGGCTTCAGGGTCCTTTGTTGATAACTAGACTATTTTCTGATTTCAGTAATCCATTATCTGGTAAACTATTATTTGCAGACTTTTACAAATTATCGGATTACGTAAGCATATTAACGATAAGTTTTGATGCAGGTATTATTCTTTCATCAACAAGAAATAGGGTAGGCCTAATCAAGAAAGATGGTTTGTTGCAGGGCTGGAAAACCTTGCGAACCTTCCGAACCAGGTTCGCGGGAAATCCGCGATGCTCACGGGAAATCCAGCCTGGCTGGAGAAAAAAAAATCAGGGAAAAAAAAACAAAAAAAAAAACGGGATGAAACTTTAAAAAAAACGTGGAGCAAAAAAGTACATCTGTTAAAACAATAAGGAAAATTTCAGAAGAAAAGTTTGAGAAACAAAACAAAAATGTCCAGAGAGCGTGCTCGCAATTTCAGTCACAATAGCCTACAGTATAACGAGTAATGATGTGTCCCCATCCCACTCACAAAGGGAAATGTCAGACGAACACACACGACCCAGCGTGGGAAGGTTGCTGTAATAAATCAGCCAGGAAATGTTTTGAACAATATTGCCATTCCACATTTGTTTATACTTATATTGTATATTAGTTAGTAAACGTTTTCTTTCGTATGAATTTGACTTCAATTCAGTGTTCCCTCTAAGGTGCGGGATTCCCTTCAACTGACTCAGTAATCCCGCAAAGAAAACATTTGTCTGCTGGAAATCCCCGGGCATCGTTTTCTTGCATTCGCGATAAGTTTTATACTCAATGCACAACGTATTCACTTGACTGTAAAAAAAACTCCGAAAATCAGTAGAGAAATTACCAATTGTGTACGAAAAGTAAGTTGGTACACCTTTCAAATTTTACGAAAGATCCAGCAAAACACGAAAAATTCACGCGAAACTGGCATATCGTGCTAAATGCAACTAACGTCATGTAAACAAGGCTCTAGTACACCCATTTATGAATAAACCGTAAGACCACATCTGGTGTTAAGCGGGGGGAAAAGAAAGTATTTTCTAGAATTTCAAAAAATACGGAAAAAATAATATCCTACCATAGTTAAGTGCATAGCAAATAGCCTAACCACCTCGTCGGTTACCGATCTCACGTAACTACAAAAACACAACTAATTGTATTTTGTGAATTTGACGTTTTCTACAAGAACATGGAAATAATATTAAGCATTTAGTTAATCATGCCAAGTGGCCTAAAACATATTTTATTACAAGGTTTACTTTCATAAAGATGGCCATAGCTAGTGGGGCCTCGATGTGCTGCGTGTATCATGGGGAATACTCCATGAGACGTTTCTTGGAAACGTGCCAAAAATGTTAACAAACAGGTGTAAGACAGGGGATGAGCGCGCAGTTGTTTGGTATATACCTGGGAAAATTCGCAGCACATATACAGTAAGTAGCCTACCGTAGTATATAAGTAGGGTTAAACCGTACTGCAGTTGTAAACTGATGTACGTATAGTGTGTGCTATTCATTGTTAGGCAGTCTATAAACGGGGCTTTGCCGAACGTTGTTTGTTTCATAATATCGGAAGTTCTGTTAGTTAAACTTTTTAAAGATTGTAAGGTAGATTAAATCTTTTTTCATTTTATAACATAATATAGCTACTCTAACTTGTCATTTTCAAATTGTCATCAGCTTCATGACAATTTAAATTAAAAAAGTTGTCAGTATTTTGCATCCTCAACTGTGAATTTTTTATCACCAGACACGCAAAAATACCAAACTTTTCCGGGGTCTTTGCCCCCTGAACCCCACAAGGGGTTCCACCCCTTGACCCACCAGGGCCCTAGGGCAGGCCCCTGGACCCCACGCCTTTATGCTCGCACGCTACGCATGCTAGGCGTGTTCGCTGCGCGAACACCAGCGGGAAATCGGAAGTGTGTTCGCTGTAACATAATCATACTCGTAAGAAACTCTTTAATACTTTCTCTGTGGTTCTACACAGACTCTGTAAAACTCGATTTTCAATATACACGATTAAGATAAACGTCAATCCTCTCTGAGTCTCTCTTCCATCGTATTTATATAGTCTTACCAGACATCTAACTTTTACATGATGGCAGCGGTTCAAAGGTTACAACACCAGGAACACGCCGAACGTAAACACTGTCCTGGCTTCATCGACATACGCCAGAAATCAACGATTTTAGAGACGGTATCTCCGTAAGTACCACCGGAACGACAGGCCTAGCGCTATCACTCACAACGACACTACTGTGTATACAATACAACTGGATACGGCGATTCTCTAACGGGTGTCCTAACGATTGCCTCTCATACAAAGTTTGTTTTCGCGCTCATCATTAGTGTGGCGCTATTCCAGAACTCTTTAAGCATCCCATCACAGAGAATTGCCAACACAGATCAACCATGGCAGATAGTGTACCGAAAATGGATTGGAATTCATCGAACCAGGGAGAATCATTCAAGCTGTTCAAACAACGACTTGAGCTCTATTTCCAAATAAAAAAGATAACCGGAGCCGACCAAGTTCCCATTCTGCTTCTTGCTGTTGGGGAGGAAGGCTTACAGCGATACAACAGCTGGACTTTAACAGTTGAAGAATCAAAATGTGCCAGTACCCTTTTTGGAAAATTTATGGCACAGCTAGAACCAGCAGAAAACTTCAGAATTGCACGACTGAAACTACGAAACTACTATCAACAACCCGGGGAAAAGCTTGATGATTTTGTCAACCGTTGCAAGCTACTTTCAAAAAAATGTGATTTCACGAAAGAAGAAGTGGATGAACGTCTAGTGGAGCAAATCATTGCTAGTACTCCAATTTCTGAATTTCAGAAAGAACTCTTGAGTCAGCCAAAAGAATTTACGATCCAAAAAGCCTTAGAGCTAGGTCGTAGATATGAAGCAGCTGCAGCACACATCACTGACATACAAGCTATGCAATCGAAGCCAACTTCTCAAATTGCCACGATCAACAAGAAAGGCACTAGATGCCGGAACTGTGGTGGTGATCACGTCAAAGGTAACTGTCCCGCACGAAACGATCAGTGCAGAGCATGCGGAAAGATGGGCCATTGGGCCAAGTTATGCCTCACAACAAAGTGTAAAAAAGGTGGGCAATCGAAATCAAAGTCAAGACAGTCTCATTCCAGAGGGGCACACAGAAGTCGTTACAACTTTGACTCCCACAGTAAAAACCAGCCACGTACAAACAAACATATCGAGTCCATCCAACAGTTACCGGACAGAGAGGATCAGATCGCAAAGGAGCTGGAATCATTTTCCTTCAGCTCTATCAAGGTGTCATCAATGCACTCTTCTGAAACGAGAAATCAAGTACATGCCAACATTGACATTAAGCTCAACGACAAGCCAGGTGTTCATTCCCTAAACATAAAGGTGGACACAGGCGCAGAAGGAAATACCTTACCCATGAGAATCTACAGAAACATGTATCCTGAACATATTGATCATACAGGAAAACCAACACCGGGTTTTCTAAAGGAGACAAACTGTGTATTAACTGCATACAATTACGAAGTAATCAAATGCTTTGGGACTACAACACTCGAATCTCGTTTCCAAGAGGAATGGCTCCAAACAACATTCTTTGTGGTCGACGTAACGGGTCTAGCAATACTAGGATTGAACTCTTGCAGGGATCTACACCTCATCACCTTGCACTGCGCCATAACAAAGGAACAATCAAACATCAACAGTATTCAAGACCTGAAGCAAGCCTATCCAAATCAGTTTGACAAAATAGGCGAATTCCAAAATGAGCACAAACTTGTCCTAGATCCAAATGTGCCAAGCCACATAGACCCACCAAGAAAAACACCAATCGCTCTCCGAGGAAAGATCAAACAAGAGCTGGACTCAATGGAAAGCCAGAGCATCATCAGACGCATCGAGGAACCAACCGAGTGGGTCAGCTCCCTCACGTACGTCACAAAGCGAGACGGAAGCCTAAGGGTGTGCTTAGACCCAAAGCATCTCAACCAAGCGCTCATAAGACCTATCCACAAGACACCAACGCTTGAAGAATTAAACCACAAGTTCTCAGGTGCAAAGGTGTTTTCGAAACTCGATGCAAAAGCCGGATATTGGGCGGTCAAACTCGATACCGAAAGCCAAAAACTAACAACATTTCAAACGCCTTTCGGGAGATATTGCTTCCAACGCCTACCCTTCGGTCTAACAGTAAGTCAAGACATCTTCCAATTAGAAATGGATAGAATTCTTGAGAGGTGCAACGGAGCATGTGGCATAGCTGATGACATAGTAATATTTGGGAAAACGGACAAGGAACATGATGAAAACTTAATCAACTTCATGGAACAAGCCAAGAAACATGGCTTAGCCCTCAACTCAAACAAGTGTGTCGTCAAAACAAACAGCATTTCCTTTTTTGGAAACGTTTACACCAGCCAGGGTATACACCCAGATCCAGCAAAAGTCGCAGACATTCAGTCCATGACACCTCCAAGTAACAAAACAGAACTCCAACAGTTTCTTGGAATGATGACATACTTGTCCAGTTTTGTAAAGGACTTCAGCAGCAAAACATCCACACTCAGAGATCTACTCAAAGCAAACACAGAGTTTTTGTGGGAAGCTCACCACCAATCCACTTTCAATCAACTGAAGCAGGAAATTTCAGCCTCATCCTTGCTTCTGTACTACGCCTCAGAAGAACCTGTGTATCTACAGTGTGATGCCAGCCTCAAGGGACTCGGGGTGGCGCTTCTTCAAAAGAATGAGGATGGATTTTTGCAGCCAGTGGCATATGCAAGCAAAAGCCTCACACAAACAGAGCAAAGGTATGCCTGCATTGAAAGGGAACTGCTTTCAATTGTTTTTGGTTGTCATCGTTTTCACACCTACCTGTATGGCCGAGAGTTTCACGTGATCACAGATCATAAACCCCTTATCATGATCACCCAAAAGCCACTCATATCAGCGCCGCCACGTCTGCAACGCATGTTGGTAAAACTTCAAGGTTACAATTTCACCATCGAACATCGCCCTGGGACCGACAACCAACTGGCAGATGCTCTGTCAAGGTTTCCCAACCCAAGAGAGTCAACAACCATTGACCTTGACATTCGAGTCGACCTAGTGAGGTTCTCAACAGAGAGGATGGTACAGTTGCAGAGGGAAACACGACAAGAACCACTATTACAACATGACCTGCCAACAAAACCATGGAACACCATTGGTGTTGATCTATTTGAGTTCAGCGACAATCAGTGGTTGATAATAGCCGATTATTACACAAAGTATCCCATCATAAGGAAAATTCCTGGAAACTGTAGTAGTCACGCTGTTATCATTGCCATGAAACAGGTGTTCAGTGAACATGGGATACCAGAAAAGGTTGTCAGCGACAACGGACCTCAGTTTGCCAGCGAACTCTTCAAGCAATTTGCAAGTGCGTGGAGTTTCGACCATGTCACTTCATCTCCAAGGCGACCACAAGGCAACGGATTCATTGAGCGACAGGTCCGTACCGCCAAGTCAATCTTGACAAAGGCCAAACAATCCAACACAGACATCCACATGGCCTTACTAATGTGGAGAACAACTCCTGTCAGTCAGACTCTACCCAGCCCGTCCAAAATGCTAATGGGAAGGACACTTAAGTCAATACTTCCAGGAAAGTCCACAAACCCCAGCCTTAACTCAGAGCACATTAAGGAAGAACTGGAGAAAAGGCAAGATGCACAAAAGAGGCATTTTGACAAACATGCTCTCCCCCAGACACTTCCACCACTTTACCCAGGTCAACACGTCCATGTGCAAAACCAAGACACAGGACACTGGTTCCCTGCCACAGTAAGGAACAAAACTACAGAACCAAGGTCCTACATCATTGAAACTCCCAACGGAAAAGTAGTGCGAAGAAACCGTCAGCACATCAGAGAAGCTGCAGTCTTACCCACATTTCCGTCAACCTCCAATACAACAGACTCATCCCATCAATCAGGCAACGCAGACCCAGCCAAGCATGTGACGTTCTACACACCCGCTGCTGAGGCATCAGGTGACAGAAGTAGATTTGGAAGACTTCTTCGACCACCTCAGAGGTTCTCGCCAGATTGATCACCCTTGTAGACATTAAAAAAACATAGCCTGATGTATATAGTTTTGTTTTATTTGCTAACCATCTTCCATATATATTTCACTCAGCATCATCTTTTCTCGTTAGTAAATTCTTCAACATAACAACAAAAATCTTTTGATTTACCTTGATTCCATCTTAAACTGAAAAAGGGGGATGTAACATAATCATACTCGTAAGAAACTCTTTAATACTTTCTCTGTGGTTCTACACAGACTCTGTAAAACTCGATTTTCAATATACACGATTAAGATAAACGTCAATCCTCTCTGAGTCTCTCTTCCATCGTATTTATATAGTCTTACCAGACATCTAACTTTTACATTCGCGGGAAATTGAACAAGGTTTTCCAACACTGGTTTGTTGGTTCATCAGGAGTCATGGGTTAATTATGTCCAAAAGCTCCATTTGTTTAACTCTTTTCTGAAAATTCAGACCCGTTTCACAACTGACGAAGATCCTGTGGAAATGTTTGAGTTTACCACAGAATGTATAGGTTTAATACATATAGACTGTGTTGTATTTTTCATAAACAGTAACATCTATGTCTCTTATATGTTGCAGTGGTTACTCTTATTCTTATACTGTGACTGGATTGGAGCCCAGCAGTTCATACAAATACAGGCTTCGTGTTACCAGTGACCACGGCAATAGTGAATTTAGTCCAGCCATCACAGTTTGTACAACAAGTGAGTTGACATTGAGACCCCCCCTTCCCCTTTTTCCCCAAATAATAACTGATATTGGTTTATGCTGACCAATAAATATGGAATGTCAATTGATAGAAATTTTGATTGATAAGCAGCTCAAACATTTTTGCATACATTTCATCCTTCCTTGTGTCTTTCTATAAGTCTCAGTTTGTTGCAGTTGTAGATTCAAGGGTCAGGTAAGCCCGCCGCATACTGCCCAAAGTAAAAATAGATGGTTTATGTAGAATTATCTGCTTAATTTCAGAGGAGCCCCCCAGCGGCGAACAACTCCATCGCATCATCAATCTGACCCAAGACATTGATAAACTCAAGAAAATTCTAGAAACTGGGGACAACTTGATCGATGTGCCAGACAAATTTGGATATACTCCACTTATGGTTTGTGCTCAGAAGGGATTGACTAAGTGAGTCTAACATTTCTATAGTAAGACTTAGTCGATCACCCGCATGGATTTGGGTAGTGGGTACATAGATTATATACACACTAAACAGTAATAGTAGGCAGTATGAGCTGGTGAAAAATGCAGCATCTCTGTGTAAAAATTGTATTCTTTTGTTCCTTTTGGGTGCTGATCTAGGAGTGACTTATTCAGACAAGAAATCATAGTTGCTAGGTCAGTTCAAACTAGCACAGTCATTCAATATAGGTCGTATCTTAATAGTATTGTAGACCTTTTAAAATGCTAACAGATTAATTGGGTCGTAACGCTGATTGTCTTTGTATGTGACACCTCTGACTGTAAACACTCCAGAAGGATATCTTAGTTGAAATTTGCACTTTGTAAGAAGATCCCTTTAAGATGGTTTAGGAATTCTCTCTATTTTAGGCAGAGGCCAAAGGTCAACAGAGGTCATCATCTGAAAAGGTTTGCAAAGTAGATATAAGTCTAGTAGGATTCATTGGTTACACCATTTTAAGTCACTATTTTAATTGAATAAGGAGGGAAGAGGGGGAGGTGGAAATACTTCTTCGTAGCATTGCTACAGAACATCCTTTAATTACTTGAGCCAAAAATAAATGTATCGGTATGAATGAACTATATGGACATCGATGAAACCAATCATCTATTTGCAATTAACAACCAGGTTTAAAATGCAATTCTTCATCCTTATAAATCTGACTACCTAACATGTGACTTCTGAGGATTTAATTGATTATATGAGGCTGCGTGAGGCTTGATACCATTCCCGCTATGTCATCAATAGATCAGTTATCCTTCTTTTCATATTGACTGTGTTTCATAGCATCATTGAGGTACTCCTACCCTATGGAGCTGATGTCAATGCCCAGAACAGTAGTGGAAAAGATGCCATGATGTTGGCTTCATTTGCTGGTCATCTTGAGGTTGTCCAGCTGCTGAGAGCCAACGGTGCCCGCTATGACCACCAGGACAAAGGTGGATCAACGTCGTTACACTGGGCAGTAGATGCTGGTCATCTTAAGCTGGTTAAGTGGATGATTAGGGATGGTGCTGCAGTAAGTGAATGAGTTATTATAAGTATGATTTTTTTTATTGGGACTGGTTCCTCAGAAGTTTACTCATGTTTTATGTAATCAATATGATACATTTAATGTCAATTATGGGAAACAATCCAATTTAGGGTGAGATTTCCTTGTTTACCAACTTTGGACATTTTGACTTAAGTGAGATTCCCCCTAGATAGAGACAGTGTTTTAAGGCAGTATTTAGTGTTATTAAGCTTGGCA
Organism: Apostichopus japonicus; assembly: GCF_037975245.1. NCBI lineage: Eukaryota > Metazoa > Echinodermata > Holothuroidea > Aspidochirotida > Stichopodidae > Apostichopus > Apostichopus japonicus. Next base: position 8,705,780 of record NC_092565.1, read on the forward strand.
TGATACAGACTAGGTACATACACAGAAAACTGCACACAAGCACTCCTACCCACTTACCGAACACATATGGTAATTGCAAAGGTTACAATTCTCATAAAAACATCAGATGTTAGAAGATTACATAAGTACTCACTAATTTGAAAGGCTCAAAGAGAGTAGTTACACTTTGCTTACTAAACTAACACAAAGCATCTACCACTCAATGTAGGAATGTTAGGAAGCATTTATTCTTGTGAAAAGTATATTGTCAGCTCATAAGTAACCCAATCACTTGGTCACCAGTACCATCACCATGCTAGAGTTTAATATGCTACTTAAGGTGTGCTATGGAATTGTTGAAGGCCCAAGAGTTGATGTTTTCGTAAAAAAACTTGTATTACTTTGTTAATTATTGAGACTCTAAGTTGATGCTTATGTGGTATATCTAACAGTTTATATTGAACTCTTGTATCTATCTCCCTGATTGGAGATGTTACAAACTCAGACCATCTACTGTTATAGATCTTACAATACAACTAATAAACCATCATTAACATATTGATATGAATTTATACCACCAGATTGATGTTGTGGACTTTAGCTCTAAATGGACGCCTTTGATGAGATGCTGCGCTATGTCAGGTCACGTAGAGGTCGCTAGGGAACTCTTCTTTGCTGGTGCTGAAGTAGAAAAGAAGGATAAAGATGGCAAGACTGCCCTCATGGTGAGTCTTAACAGACTAGCATGTACCTTCATCACATCTCCACCAAAAAAGTGCAATAAGCAATTATCTGGCATCTGGTTATGACCTCTTGGCTATAAATGTTGCTATATGAAAGAATTCACCGCCAACTGTTACATTTCTTGTAATGTAATAGCTACAACCTCTGTTTGTATGTATTAGCCTCTTTCCTCACCTGTATAGGTTAGCAACAGGCCACTCATCATATAAACCTGACCCTGCTTTAAAGATCCGTACATTATGATTTATTATCTTAAGACCATTTTAGTTTATTGCCAATGATCTGTTTTCATTTCAAGTTTTCATTTTGTATGTAAGACATAAATATCAAGACACTTATTACAAATGGGGGGGGGGGAGGGGGGGTTGATGAAGAGTTTTGGTTCCAGTTCCTGCTTCAAGGGATCTTAATTGCCTAGAATTTTCATGACATGGTAAAAGGATGATACCTGTTGAGAGTGGAAATATCCAGAAGGGAATTAGAAAAGAATGTCATGTGCTTGCTTTAGTGTTTAGGATTATTGGCTATTTATCAGAACAATTCATTAATAATTTGCAATTACTTAATTTAAAATAGATCGCTGCTTTGAACGGACACAGAGACCTTGTACAGCTGCTGGTGGAGAGGGGAGCAGATCCTTTCATGAGCACAGAATTTGGAATGTCAGCCTTAGATATGGCGAGGTCTTTCGATAAGAAGGTTAGTTCTGTCATTCTGTCTTGTTTCAAAGTTTCGGACGCAGCCACAGGAAAATATTTTAATGGTGCTGTGCTTCCGTTGTAGCCAAATTTCAGCAGGGTAGCATGGAGACAGTTTTGGGATGGATAAAGTACCTCTCCTGCAGGGCTAGGGGGAGTCCTTACACAGCACAATGTCTGGATCAGTGGAATATTTTCAAAATGAAAAGTTTATGTTTTATGATTATGTGATGATTTTTAAATTTTTAAATCTTTTGAAATCTTGCCAGGTTTATAAAAATTGGCCATTCAAAAAAATAGCATACTATGGATGATGCATTGATGTATATCATGGTATATTTTCATATTAGTGACATCTCAGGCAAGTGTGATTCAATGTCTTCACAGCTGATATAGTATTTCTTTAACTTACTTGATAGCACTGGGGTAAGTAAGTAACCTTTTACATTCTTATCAGGTGTAGAGGTCAACTTGTTAAATTTATCTATCTATAATTTGTTTTGGTGAAAACAAACCAAATTTATGAATGAATACTGTCCTAGGAGCTTAGGCTTGCCCCCAAGGCACATAATCAAAAATGTTACCTGTGTAACTTACTTGGAGGGGTTTTTTGTACTACTTCAGCTATCACAGAAGACATGTAGCTTCTCCTTATACAATTATAAGAAAACAAGTTTGAGCAAACACAAGCTTTTTCACTCAAAATAACTCATAAAACTATGATTACTTTTTTTCTTTATGCAGAAAGTTGTCCAATACTTGGAAGGTGTGATGGAAAAATCTCGCAAGGAAAAGAGGAGGGTGACAGGCGATGATTAACTCTGATGGTGATACAAGTGAGGGGAGGTCTATATCAATTGTACTTCAGGTGGATCATCACACATGGGGAATGAGTATCACATAAGGCTGGGGAAGGGGGGAAGCAGTGGTGTTCACTGGATTTCAGAGGGAAGGGGGTCAGGTTCTAATTTCCCATTCACATTCATGGAGTTATAAAAGAGTGGGTGTGGCCCGGGTGTCACTGAAGCGGATTCCCATTGGTCAGTCCATGAAAATAATGGTGCATTCTGAGACATAGTTAGACCATTAATAAGGTCTTTGTAATAAGCTATAAACGTAAGGTTGGGCTAGTTAATACTCTTGATTTTTTTGTTTGATGTTAAAAAAGGGGTGTGTGTAGCAATAGCAGTAGTCTAATTCCTCCGCAGCTGAATGTAAAAAAATGCACCACCTGAACCATTTTTCCCAGACGATAAGAGATGGTATGTGGGCTATGGCCCCACTCCCTTTGCACACACAACTGCGGAGTGAATCATTTACATACAGGGATGTTGGCAATCCACATAATGGGTGGGTCATCTGCATATGGTGGGTCATCCACATAAGGAAAAGTGGGTCATCTACGCATGGAAAAGTGGGTCATCAACATAAGGGAAAGCGGGTTGTTCACATAAGGGTGAGTGGGTTGTCCACATCTGTGGAATATGGATCTCCTGATATCAAATTATTAAATTTAAAAAAGTTCAGAAAACATATGTTGCACTTGTAAATTTCACGTGTCAACAGTTCACTAAGACTCTCTCAATGTATTAACTGATGTGTGTAAAACGCTTTCTAGAAGAATTAACGAAACTTTAGGAAGTGCAGTTTTGCAGATAAAATCCGTCCTATTTTAAAGTTAGAAGTGCCTTTTAAAGGCTTTCCAATGTTTATCGTTTTCTAATTAATTTTAATTCGTTATTAATCGACAAGATTACAACAAAGGTGCAGCTATTTATAATAAATGTTCTTATTTCAGTATTTTCATGATCCCAATTTATTGTGCCCATTCATAAAATATTCTACAGTATTTCAATGTACATAGAAGTATTGATCAAAATCATTTCTTTCATTTTTTCCAACTTTTTCTTTAATCGGGCATCACAACTTCAGAAACTCAGGAATTATATAATATTGCCATTATTTTGTTGATTGGTATGTGTAGTAGAGAAATGACAGTTGAAGCTAAATGTAACTTGGAAAACTGGAAGAATCGAATTCATCCAAAGTTGTTTTTGGAAACAAATCTCATTTAGCAGTTCCACACATTGTGTTAGTTCAGTGTTAGCTCAGACAGAATTTGACCAGGCAAAGTAACACATTCCTTCCAAGGTTAAGTTTCCAAGAGACGTTAGAATTAATGAAAGAATTGATGTATTGTTCTAAAGCAAACATTGGAAGGCTAAATGATATGTTAAAACATATCAACTTCTCAACCTGGCTCACAGTACTCGCTCACAAATGATGAAAATGGAATGTGATCAAAACAAGACATCAATAAAAGAACAAGAGGCCTATTGGAACTTTCTTACCTGTTAAGAATTTATTCACCAACCATCTTATCGAATTCAGGACATTTTATTGCTCACAAATTGAATGTGTGGTAATTTTCTCAGATTGCAACCTTGTGCCTCATTTTATTGCCCCTGGTGTGCTTTTGATGCATAAAGGAAACAGATTATGCTTTCAGGCAACTTTTCTTTCACAAGAGATATGTTATCACCAGTTATTGCCAAATTAAAAGCGCATGAGTAACAGTAGTATTACGTACAACACAGAGGGTCGCATCTCTGATTCTGTTGTTGTTATAAATTACCAAAGTCGATAGCATTAGTATTATTCATTCATTCCATGTATCTATTTTATTAATTCAACATTTGATCTCACCGGTTATTCCATTGTAACCACCAACAAAACCACCTGAATTTTGCAGAAGGCTTTTAAATCTTAACAGCATTAAATTTGTAACCAATGTTTTATTTAATTCAGACTTTGAACATCACCTTGACATCTAAACACACCTTGACCACATTCATGTTTATTTTGATACATGTTTAGCCTTTCGTAGTGATATTTATATTGTTTAGAAATTTAAAATATTATACCAATGAAAAACAATTTACGTCTATTGAAGTTTTTTTGTGTCCAGTTGTGTTATCAACAAAGACCTTCTGTTCATAGATTCTTACTTGCTTTGTTCTTTTCAATAAATTGCAAATCTGGCAAAGGGCTGTTGCATACTGTACCAGTGGATATTTTTGCTATAATTGATTTGAGAGAGAAAACAAACACATATTTGGGCTACTAAAGTGTTGCAATGCTCAGATGTAAATCACAGCAATATCCTGTTTCAGCCCCCCTATTTTCTGCTTTGATTTGTTTGGTAGATTATTATACCGATAGATTATTATACAAACATAAATCTGTTCCTACCTAATGAAACCCAACTTTACGACTACAATGGGGCACTCCTAATTTCCTTAAGTCCATCCATATAATGAATATTTAATCTAATTGAGTATTTGAAAGGAACCTCTAACATACCCTTAATGTGATTAGCTTACACTACTGCATTGGACTTATAACAAAGAGGTCACAGCCAGTTTTTCCTCTGTTTTATTGCCCTGTATGAATCTGATCATAAATTTTCCAGCTAATCACTTTATTAACAAATTTCAAACTACAGACCTCTGCATGTACACTACCAAAATGAAATCAAACCTATTACATAGCATTTTGCAGGCTTAAAAGCCATACCATCATGTAACAATTGTCCATAACATTGTATTTGTAATAACTTGGATGATCAAAGTCACTTTGAAAAAACAAACAATTAATATAATTAGGAAAACAAATTGGAGAACCAAATTACAATTGGGTAGATTAAGGAGGTCACTCATTTTCAACATATTTTTTAATGCACGTTTACAAACTCATGAAGAAATACAGCCTTTATGCAGCCACTTTGCTTACTGCAGTACACCTGGCAGCTTTGACAAGATACCTTGGGCAATATGAGATGAGCAAGTACCAGGCACAAGAAAATTCACTCTACTATACTTTTGAAATTGCTGTAGGTTGATGAGAAAGTAACACAACATGTAGAAAACTCAAATATGTTAACAGTCAAAGTCTGCTGGTGTGGGCTTCAATTTATCAATGTAAAGGTAGTGATGCATCTCAGAATCTGGTATATCTTCCTCATTCAGTTCTGGGCAGCTCAAGTCTCGACCTTTAATACTGTCCCATAGAAGCGAGTTAGCGAGAGGCTGAACAGTCTCAGAGGATTTGTGATGGTTTGTTTTGGGTCTCTTCGGCTTAAAGAGTGTCGTCTCGTTCTCTCCTGGTTCTTCCTCATCCGAATCAGACAGTTGGTTAGATAACTCTTGAGATTCCTGGTATCTAATAATATCGTTTAAATAATTTACAGCTTCCTTAGGCTTCACGTGAGAACTGTCTACCCAAGGTATCTTATCTAGAATGTGTTGAAACATTTTACGTAATTCTGCAAGGCGTTGTGTAATGCTTCTATACATGGCACTCGCTCCTTGAAGTTTGAAATCTTGGATATTAGTTTTGAAACCATTTGGCGTGCTATTCTGCCATGCCATGAATGCGGCTGCAAGGATCAATGGCTCGGGAATGCATCCTGTATGTATTTGTTTATCTTTAGCAAGTTTGATTATTTGAGAAATTACCTTGACCAAATCGGGCTTTTCTACTCCATATTTATTGAGGCATCCCTTGATGCTTTCTTTATCAAATGGATCAAGGGGCTGTATGTGGACATTCAAGATTGTCTTAAGATCATTCATAGCTTTTTGAAAGGCTGGCCCATTTGCTTGGACTACTTCCCAAATATTTTTTACTCCAATATTGACAGAATTTCTCTGACATGCGACATGCAAACAGGCTGCACACAGTCCTCGTTTATAGCCATCTCTCTTCATTATGATCACTTTGGTTGGTTCATTGTATGCTCTTTCAAACAAAAGAGTTGCTCCTTTAACCACCTCTGAGGTCAGTCTCAGTGCATCACCGCCATTCGAAATGATAGTTTTCCATTTTGAAAGGTATTGCTTTGAAGCTCTGTGTCTAAAATCTATCCTTCCTGAGGAGGCCAGATCTGACTGAATTACACCAGATGAGTTACAAAATGCACCTTGTGACTGGGGATCACTTGGATTCTGAAAGGTTGTTTCTTCTGTGCATGCCCCACATTTTGTGCAAACCAAGTGACCCCCATCAGCCTCCAATTCTCCTCCACAGTCTGCACATTTAGCTGCCATTTCCACAGTGAGGGTGCAGGTTCTCACCTGGAGAAGAAAAATAATTGATTTTAAGAGATTCCAATCAGTGACCTGTTGGGAAGGGGAAGGAAAGCTGCTCCCTTCTACTCCCTTCATCTGGCACTACACCAACATGTCAGTTGGAACAAGCAGTTCATTTTATTGAAGGCTACTGGGCTTAACTTTAGAATCCATACCATATGAATGGGAAAGCTTACTTTGAATCGGCAGAATAAGGTTAGGGGTTAGGAATTATGGTTAGGAATTAGGCTAGGGGTAAGGGAGTAGGGTTAGGAAGTATGGATTAGGGTTAGGGGTTAGGAAGTAGGGTCGAATGGTACGGATTCTAAATTAGTACCGGCTATTGCTCTGCTATCTGCTAGAGGTTTGGAATTAATCTAGTCGAGCCCAAACAACTAGGAGTAGAAGTGCATAGCCTAATGTGTTTCTATACCAACTAAGTTTGAGTTAGGCTTCGGCTAGCAATATTAGGTCAGACCATTAACTATAAGGCTAGGTGCAACTCTTACTGTCTTAGAGTAGCTTGACCGTCTACCTACTAAGGTTTTTGCAAAACCAATGTATACATATCTTGAATTAAACCACTGCCTGGGTTACTGTCTTTCATTTGTCGCAGAACCGGTACTAAAGGCCTATCGTAAGGCTAATAATTAAAAGTACAATAGTTAAATATTACAGTATTAGTTTAATATCAACGGTTTGCTAATTTACCTAACGTCGGTGACGTTGGGTTAACGAAACAGAACACTTAAAGTGAATTTTCGTGAAGTGAATCAACTGTCTCCTTAAATGTCCATAGGCGTAGCTTCCTTGCAAACAACGATGCGAGACAACCAGAAAACGTTTTACCCACTTGTAAATAATGTTTGATGTATCGATTTGAAGCTAGCTACAGTATCACAGGCTAGCGGCATAACATTGTTTAAAGCACATTACATGTAGTACCACTACCAGTTGCAGTACAGAGACAGTAGTATTACGGTCAATTACTTATGTGGTGGTAAACTTCGAAATTAATTTATAGTCCACGCAGAAGACACTGTATAACATTTTTGTTTTGCAATTGAAGAGGCTGCAAGAGAGGGTAACGTATTTCCGGGTCATCCTATCAGGGCGATAAATCGATTCGTTAGGCACACTGCCCAGTGGTATGACCCGAAATATCTACAGCCTAGGCCTAACTTAGCCGAGTTAGGGTTTGGGCCCATGCTACCAATAACACTACAGTTAGGCTGTCCCACTTGTGAAACCTTTGGACAAACCAAACCTACAGTAGTTGCTCTGACAATGACATCCATACCTAGCTAGTAACTTACAGAAGTTTTCTCTGACATACATTTATTTTCATTCAGTAGACAATGCTTTGCTATGAACGTGATTCCATGCAGTTGTCAAATATAAGTTTCCACTGTATTCACAATGTTATCAAAAGTGATGTGCATTTTTGATGGGGAGAGCAACAAGAGATACTCTTGAAATGGCTCATAATGAAGCCATCAAATTTGTCTGTTTCGTATGCTAATCCAATGTCCAAAATTTCACATTCGATATTCATGAAAGGACCAATATTTGGGTACAAATACCCACATCATCATGATAATGTGTACATTTAGCCCGCATGTTGTTGCAAGAGATGTTTTGTAGCTGTTCTAATAGCAGACTGTTAGATGTATGTATGATAATAAAAATATATACTCAATACACTGCGAGAATGTGTGTGACCTTGACTATCTTACTGGTTGTTCAGACAAACAAGAGAATATTGGGGAAAGTTAAACTTGGCTTTAATTGACTCATAATAGTTAAATACAAGTTAATGATATGAAGAAATATTATGTAAAGTAATGATATGCGGTATGCTTGTTGTGTTTACTCTGCAGTACAACATATCACCTTGACAATGCCATCCATCGCAGTAGTCCAGGGTGCTAGCAGAGGTATCGGCCTCCAATTTTGTCGCACACTCCTTCAGAGAACTGAAGTGAATGTGATAGCAACGTGCAGATGCCCAGACCAAGCCCTTGATCTGAACTGTCTATACAAAGAACATAAAGAGAGGCTAAATGTGATGAAGATGGATGTAACTCAAGAAGATGCAATTAAAGAGACAGCCGAGATGGTAGAGCAACAATTCAAGAAAGTAGATTTGTTGATAAACTGTGCTGCTATGCTCCATCCTTCAGGAAGAGGAGAAACAAGTTTGAGAGATGTGTCATTTGAGGTAAGAAACTGCACAATAATTTCAGCTCAACATTCACAGAACATTCAGTGGTATCAAAATTTATTACAGAACAAAATTTACCTTAACATAAAGCCTTTGGACTGGCTATTAGGTGTGAATGATAACGTTTAGACAGGATTGCACTATGTTGCCAATTTGTGGCTAAAGGCCCATACAATTCAATAAAACAGATAAACGGTTGTGTCTTTGCCAAAATTTTTGCAAGTTACCCCCCCCCCCCCCAAAAAAAAAAATTGTGCCTTTCAGTCAAGTGTTTTGGTAGTGCACAGTGGCTAATTATCTAATGAGGCAACTAAGTATTTAACTAATGTCCTTCCCAAAAAGGAATTGTTTTGTTCTTTAATAATAGTTCTTCTGTCTTTTTCTTCAGATTATAATGTGTGCCATTGTTAGTTTGTGAGATTTAAATTGTTATTCTCTTCACAGGGTGTTCAGGCAACTCTAGCTACCAACACAATAGGTCCTTTATTAATGGCAAAATACTTTTCACCGATGTTGTCCAAGGGATCTGGCTCTTTTGGCCTTCACAGTTCAAATAAAAAGGAAACCCATAGCGGCATATTAGTGAACATGTCTGCAAGAGTTGGTTCCATATCAGACAACGGTAAGTCATTAATGTCAGAAGAACTTCAAAGAGACACGATAGAATTAGCCTATCGATATCTCTGCAGAAGGAGTTGTCATAGTAACTACTGGTTTGGCCAGCATAGCGTAACATTGATACCTAAAGTACCGCAGTATTGTGCTATTCCATGGAAGAGCTATCCATCGATAACTAAAGTACTGCAGTATTGTGTTATTCCATGGAAGAGCTATCCATCGATAACTAAAGTACTGCAGTATTGTGTTATTCCATGGAAGAGATATCCATCGATAACTAAAGTACTGCAGTATTGTGTTATTCCATGTAAGTGATATCCATCGATAACTAAAGTACTGCAGTATTGTGTTATCCCATGTAAGTGATATCCATCAATAACTAAAGTACTGCAGTATTGTGTTATTTCATGGAAGAGATATCCATCCATATCTAAAGTACTGCATTATTGTGTTATTCCATGGAACAGATATCCATTGATAACTAAAGTAATGCAGTATTGTGTTATTCCTTGGAAGAGATATCCATCCATAACTATAGTATACTGCAGTATTGTGTTATTCAGTGAAATGTTTACTTTTTCTTGTGGTACATTAACAGTTTGCCATCAGAATTATACTGATTGTGACACAATTGACAGGTAGTCAACTATTGTAAACAATTGATTACTTATTGCTTTTGAAACATCTATTGTAAGAATGTTTAAGATTAATCAAACTTGCTTCATTCACTTAATTGCTACACACTAATCACCATCAGGACACCAAATCAGGACTAGAAGTACATCGCTTGAACATTTGTTGCCACACATGTAGAAAGTGAACAGATTCTGTTGTTATAGAAACTGAAAAGTACCAAACAATTAAAAAAAAAACAGGAAATAAGAACAGTGGATTGAAAGTCTAGAATGCCTTCATAAAAGTGGTACCTTTGGATGCGATTAAATCAGTCTACAATCATTCAAACTGTTTGTTCCCTTGACTGTAGAAGCTAAATATGCTTTACTATATTTGTATTGCCATCTCAGTGTCCATAATTAAACTTTGGACCACTAACAGTAGAAATCATCCAAGCCCTCTGAATTTTTAATTAGAAGTCATGGGTTTTGTTCAGTTTCAAATACCATGCCACTGCAAGAAGCAATCATATAGATTATATTATCAAACATAAACATTCCCTGTATTTCAAAGACAGAATTTGACAAATACCTGGAAAAAATTGACATTACTCATTACTTAATTTCTCTCTCAAAACAGATCTCTGTAAACAGGTATCTAACCACAAAATGACATTATATATTGTTTGTCACATGATTAGATTAGGTGTAAATAATTAGATTAGGTGTAAATAATTCAGAAAATCTGTCATGTCATTGAAAATTGAGAATTCTATAAGAGCCCAAATCATGCCTTAACATGGACACGAATTGCTCACAGTATCCCACACTACTGTACCATGTTTCCTGTTACAGGTCTAGGGGGCTGGTACAGCTACAGAATGTCAAAGAGTGCCCTCAACATGGCAACAAGGAACCTGAGCATTGAACTAAGGCGACGGTCAAAGGGGAAAGTTATATGCATCGCGTTACACCCAGGAACAGTAAATACAGACTTATCTCGACCCTATCACCGTAACGTCCCCAAGGAAAAGCTGTTTAGCACTCTGCATTCCGTTGAGTGTATGATGGCAGTCATATCAAAGCTAACGTTGATGGATTCTGGCAAATATTTTGCTTTCGATGGGACAAAAATTCCATTTTGAACATTTGGAAGATGTCATCGGCATTGGAGTGTTTTGACTGAAGCATCAGAATGAGAACTTTATTGAAAACTTCAAATTGGAGATGTGAAGTTTGAAACTTTTGCCTTTGACTGGGACAATTATTTGGAGTTGATACTCTTTCTGTTCTCCATCAATTCTTAGCCTTAGTGTCCTTCTTCTGTCCTTCTTCTGTCCTTCCTCTGTTCTTTTGTCCTTCTTTCTGTTCTTCATCTTCACTCCTCTCTTTCCCCATCCTCTGGTATTTATAAACGAAATGTCAGACAGGAAGAGTTTATTGTATCATTGCATAGCTTAATTTTAGACAGCCCTACCTCCTATAGTTTGCAGCACATTTTAATACAAGTTGAACTAGTTAAAAAAATTGATAGAGAATTGAGAACGAATGAAAGAAACCATTTGGTCTCTAATCTATTCACTAATCAGTGACAATACATTGAACAGAATTGACTTCAGGAAAAAGATTTGTAATAATATTTAGAAGTATTTAACATACACAGGGTACGAGAAATGAGATAGAGATATACTATATAAATATAGCATCATGCCATCTATTGATTTAAGAAATACATTAGTTGCTTAATAGTCATAAATGATTTTCAAACCTTTGATAAAAAATGAACCAAAGATTATGTATACTTCCGTGGTTGAATATGTGTGTGAACTATTTTTTTTCTGCCTGTGATATGACTTCTGTAAACTTTCGTAAATAGATTAATAATTACATAAAAAGTTTAAACCCTGACATAACCTTTTGATTCATCACGTTGTTACTCTGTTTTATCTATCAGAAAATCACAGGCTGATAATTCCGAACATGTACTGTACTCATTAATTAAGACATAACAAATCTTTAGTTATCATTTGTAGCATAAAATCGACATGATACTAAGGTAACTTCATGTGTGAACATTGGATACATTGTCTTCATATAGAATCAACGTTAATCAGATCTAGGTACGTGTAATAACAAATTTGGTGTGTCTTTCTGATCCAGAACAGCATCTCTGGTGGCATCGTTTAGTATGATGTCTCGGACTTCATCTGGTGTAAGGTCTGGGTTTAACCCGAGATGAATGGCAACAACTCCTAAAGCAAAAAGAAAACAATAGCAAAAAATTGTGTAAAACAAAGAAAGTCCATAAATCCTTTATGAAAACATAGAACTATTCACAATGGAGAAACACGGCAGTTTAAACAATAAAGCAAAAGAACATTGTATTTTAGCACCCACCCCCCCCCCTCGCCCTCCGTTTCTTTCCACTGGCGATGTCACTTCCCCACACATCTGCCCCCCAAAGAAATTAAAAATAAAACAAACTGTTAGCAAACTGCTTATACACTAAAGAGCCAGTGTAAGAGAATGTGTAAAAGTAAGTGGGCCTGACATTTCGATCCCGGCAGGATCTTCTTCAGAGGCTGCATGACACTTGTCATTCAGCCTTGTCATTCAGCCTATGAAGAAGATCCTGCTAGGGTCGAAACGTCAGGCCACACATTTACAAGCACAATAATGAACTGTTCAAAAGATTCACAATTAACTCATAATGAGCAGAATAAGGTCGACTGAACCTATTTACCTGCCACGTGTGGTGTTGCCATGCTCGTCCCACTCTTTGAAGTATAAAGGTTATCTCCAAGGTAACTGGCTGATACGATTCTTCTTCCCGGGGCGTAGATGTCCGTACATCCTCCGTAATTGGAGAAATATGCTCGAATATCATCTTCCTGAGACGCCCCAACTGTAATTGACTGCGGTACAGGGATAAAACACAACCAGCATGGTTATTCAAACAGCAATGTGTCCATGGTAACAGATATGCTAATGATGACCTTACATGCATGAACAAGCATTAAAGTATTTAAGGTTGAGTTTCGTATAACTAAACATATACATCACAAAATAGGGATGTAGATGCCTAGAGTCCTAGAAGTGGTATCTTCCCCCCCCCCCGGTATCCCCCCCCCCCCCCTCGGCACATGAAAACTTTGCTTTTAAAATTCAAGGTGATTTCTCATTTTGTATTTTTGTGTTTGTTAATACCCTATGAAAGAGCAAGAATGATCTGGGCTCCAGCAGGGCCTCATCATTGGTACCCCGATGTACCCCAGACTGCAACAGTATACCACAATGCGAAGTAGCCTTCTGCACCTCTACAAGAACTACGTATAGTACTACTTTTCTACGTACCGCCTCATTTCAGTTCTGGTTTAAGTATTGTTCCGTAGGGACACTGTTTGTATTTGCCCAGGTTTACACTCCCTCTTGGAACAAAAAAGGGTATCCCAGAGAAGAAAGTATAATAATATATCGGCCTAGGTAAGTTAGGCCTAGGTAAGTTAGGCCTAGTTTAAATTTGTAGATTTCTCTAGGTATAAAACTTTTTTCTTTTGCAATTCTTTTGCAATGTATTTAGCTTAACAGCTACAGGCTGTTCATTTATGGTAATATTTCTGGTTCTTTCTCATTTGGTTACAGTTAACTTTAGAAGATTGGCTGGTATGATGATGATTGATAATTTATGCAAATTGCAGTTCAAATGTAATCTTTATGCCACCTTTAATGTTACTTCAGGTAATACTACTCTTCTTAAGGACTAATATGCTGCAATATTTGTAGATATTATTATGGCCATGATGGTGATTTACAAAGGTTGTTAAGGAATTAACATGCCTCATAAATCATACCCCTGATCATAGATGCTGATAACGTAACGTGCACCAATAGAAACAAGTAATGTCAAGGCTCAGCCCTTATAGTAATTTTAAATAGGGACGGGCCATCTTGTACTTGAAAAAAATGCTTGAATTTGAAACGGTGCCTACGAGTAAGGTTATGACTATATCGAGGCGACACATTTCTTGCCGAATTAATTACTCCCAACTTAAATTGAACACTAAGGATGTGACGTCAGATAGGTGAACATTTTGGAGTTCTTGAGTATTTAAGGAAGAGAATGCAAGAAAAAAACAATAAGCTTAAAATCAATGGTTTAACGTACCCACGGAGCACGGGCAGGGGATCTGAAGCAAGCATTGTCATCATTGTTCGATGCTGCCGCCACTACTGACACCATGTTGTCATTAAGATATAACACTGCGTCATCTTCGACCCTTGACCCACTTCCGCTCAGTGACATCGACACGACGGCTGGTAGCTGACGGTTTTCAGCCACCCAATCCATACCTAACAAGAGTTATCATAATAATAATGAGAATATCATAGGAACATTACACTATGTAAGTAAATAGAGATTGTAAGTTAGCCTATCCTTCATTATCGCAAATGACTTTTGGCACAAAAATTAAAGTTGTGGAGCGTTTATTTGAGGAATGATCTTTTAAGCATCTCATCAGCGGCTCATCAGTCAAAGTGGCTGGACTACTTACAAACACACATATTACACACACACAAACACTCCATAAGGTCAGTTTCTCTTATTACACCTACCGTTAATAACTCCTGCTTTCGATCCTGAGCCCTGGCATCCCAGTACCCTGACGGAGTGGACAAATGCTTTCTTGGCAACACCATAATTCAAACCTGCAACAGTTCCAGCACAATGCGTGCCGTGGCCCTGACAGTCACCATCTGCGCCCTATACACATGAGAGAAACACTTAGAATAAACTCAAGCGTTGCGTTAATTGGAGGCGAAATATATTCGTAATTGACTACTTGTCATGTATCGGCGATTGGGTTGCAGCAGAAGCTCAGAGGGACAGTGGAGTACGTCACTTTGATTGGAGTGGGCAAAGTTACCTCAAAACGTTTTTTTTTAATATTCTTTGAAACAAAAGGAAAATTCGATTTCCTTAGTTTTTTTCAACAAGAGAGTACCCGGTACTTTATTATAATTTGAAACTTTTAAAAAGAATGCAGTTGTTAAATAAAAGGTGTTTTTTATTAATTGCATAAATGAAAAGGGGTCTTTTTTTTATCACCACAAAAAGGGCACATCAATGGGCACGTTTAAGGGTTTTCACAAACTCAGGAGGTTTCTGGGCCGTCCTTTGTACAGTTCTTGCAAGACCAAAGTTGATATTTTGCTGGCTCAGACACTGTGTTGTATTTCACATTCAAGACTTAAAAGCATTATCCTATGTACTTAAACATAGCAAATTTCATTCACCCCGACGTGTGCGGATAATGAAGGTGTTTCTGTATATTCTTTACGCCTGTGTTTTCATGACTGGGTGTGTAAGAAACAATATGTTGAATGAAGGCTGTCTGCTGCCCTCTAAAGTGCCTTTGATTCTTGTTATTTATGAAAACCGATTTTTGGGGAAGTTACAACTCTTTAGTCAGTGTATTACAGAAAGGCTCAATCATAAGGTCGCCATCTCATTGAGTCGATATTCGATACAAATTAAGGCTAGAAAGATACCCCTTTCAAACGCCACAACCCCCCCCCCCCCCCCAACCATTCGAGGGACTCGTGTAAATTATACCTATCATAACAGTATGTATCTTGATTTGTTTTATTTATTTATTTTAGTTTATTTTTCTCACTTTTACACTATTCCTTATCCTCTAGATAGGCCTAGTTTTGGGCCATGTCAAGTCTTATTAACTACATTTCCATTTTAGATACCTCGAGCTAAACTCGACAGTTACACGCCTACACTGACCGATCAAATATGTAGTATGGACCTCTTACAGGGATAAATGCAATCGTCGGTTACCATGGAAACTCACCGAACTGTTATATTGTAGACAAATGATAGTCACACCTGAGTAGTATATGTGACTATTAACTTTATTTCATCTTCAGGGGCTTCTGTAATTTCCAATTATGAAAATTAACTCATCTCTTGACATGTTCAAACTTACTGACTGCCTAGAGCTCATGTTAACCTTTTGACCTGTATCAACTCCTCCAGAATTTTCAAAATCGACACCTCTGTCTGAAAGTCTTAAAGCGATGTGATTTCTTGGTGATCGTGGCCAACAAGCTATACACGTATACAAAGCGAAGCAAACTACTGCTGCTATTCTGGTATAGGCCCGTAAACGTTGTCGCAAGTAAATAATACTATAGCCTTGCAGTAGGCGCTGCCTGTGAGACCCCCCCCCTCCCCTTCCCCCTTCCCAAGGAACATTATCTTTTACGTTTTTAGTATACTAAATTATCGCTGGTATACTAAGGACGTGATCTCCCTTCCGACTGAAATCTGCCAGGCCGTTGAAAACACTGTCGAAACCTTCAGAGAAAGTGATACATCCAATTCCGACCAACCATATTACTAATGGTTTCTTGTTTCTGTTACCAGTGTATAAATTCAGGGTGTTTGGTTACTTTAAGGTTCCCGGGTAAAATGCCCAATCTCGTCTTTAAACTGACTGATGATTAATGTTCCTAGGGACATATAGCCTAACGTACTATGTAGGGGACCATTTTGATATATAGCACAACATATACTACGTAGGGGATGATATCCCTGCCCCAGACCTATGCCCTGTATACCTAGAAATCAATGATTGGAAACAGCTAATCCGTCCGTCAAATTTCTTTTTGTCAGATTTTGTTGCAATATTTTTTTTTCCTTCCTTTTCCTTTTCTCTTTTTTTTTTCTCATGACAGGTAGGGGTACCTTTCTCCCTTTGATGTTCTTTCTACCGGAGGGTCTTTAGATTTTTTAACTTTTATCATCCTTTGGAGTTTTAAAAGTATCAACCGTTTTGCGTATACCCCCTCGAGAGAGTAGCATAGAAAACACAAATCTTCATCTAATCTGTGCGATTGGTATGGTGTATACATGGAAGGCTTGAACAATTAAGGAAAATGCCGCCATCTCAAATGCTAAAGGGGCGAAACAAGGAAGGGTATGGTGTCGTAGACATCCGAAGACATTTCTCATCAGCACGCAAGGTTAGTGAGTGGATAAATGGGTGGGGAGGGGGTGGGGTCGGGATTATCATTTTTTTTACAAGGAAATTTTGTTGGTAGTCTGCAGCTATCTTTCATTTATATAAACCTTAATAATTTAATTAATTTTATCACGTGACATGCACGACATGTGACGTCAGTAAGAACTTACGACACCATTTTCGATAGCGTCGTGATCTACGAACGCCCTCTTTCCTTCAAACTCTTCGTGAGTTGTACGGATGCCTGTATCAAGCACATACACATGTACCCCAGCTCCATCTCCTGAAAACGGAAAACGAGAGAAATTATAAAGGGTCAACCAGAAGAAAAGAGAGATGAAATTCAATTTTCTCAAGGGAACGATAAGGGGAGGGTTGGGGGGGGGGAGGGGAGGGGAGGGTTGAGGCTACTTGAAGATAGCAATAGTATGCTTCCTACTATTTGAAGATATGTGAACATTAGTTGACTTTCTAGATTATTTGTGGCAATAATGATAGCCTTTTGACCCGAGTTTGTTGTGTTGTGTCTGGTTCACCTTACAATATGCCATTTTATAAACTCATTACCTAAAGTAATTAGACATTATTGTCGTATCATTTAGTACGTTTCATCTCGCAGATCACTGAAGTACCAATTAAATATAATGTTATTAACATATGATAAGGAAATCAATGGTTAATAAATACTGTTTGCCATTTTATTAATACTTACATTAATTAGTCTGCGGTATAATTTACGAAATGATACTCTCTCATTATGTCGAGATATTACTGCAAGTTACAGATTATGTGACTCTTGTCATCTGAGCACACGGAAA
Organism: Apostichopus japonicus; assembly: GCF_037975245.1. NCBI lineage: Eukaryota > Metazoa > Echinodermata > Holothuroidea > Aspidochirotida > Stichopodidae > Apostichopus > Apostichopus japonicus. Next base: position 8,723,638 of record NC_092565.1, read on the forward strand.
GTACAATATCTACCAACCTTACAAATATTCTTAACCCGCCCCCTCACAACACCCCCTCTCCCGTTGATGGTTATTTATATATTCTTTGTGGGGGTGGGGGGGGGAGGTCGGAGTGTATTTCATCTTTGTGTATTATGTGGTTTGTAGAAGTGTCGCCTTTATCAGTTCTAACACATACCACAAGAGTTGTCATTCCCGCTGTTTTGTAGGAACCAACAAACTAGTATCTAACACGCCGGGAAGTAAGTGATATGCCGTATGTGCTGCCCTCTTTATATCTAACTTTTCAAACTAGTTTCTGGAGCCCCCAAATATACCACAGTCCACCGCGCTAAATGCGACCGCAGTTTTGCCTTAGTCGACTCTTTAAGAAGATAGCGCCAACATTTGACGTGTCTTGTTTTTTTCCTTCTCTTTGAACAAGATTTTGAAGTCGACATTTTGACAAGAATCATATTGAGGGATCGAGGAAGAATTAAACGAGTATATGTTTGCCAATGTTCAGGTAAGACCAAGATTTCTTATATGAATAAGTTCAGTGTATGGAAATGGAAACCAGCCGTTTGATAAATTAGATTTGAATGTTTAGGGGGAAAGAAGGTAGAATATAAGGTGTGCGCTGAATTATGATTAAGTCAACTATCTGAAGTCAGAATTTATTACGTTTTAATTAAATATCGCTTTTCAGTTATATAGATAAACAGTAACCTTTGTTTGCATTCGAACATGGCACGTGACTATTAAACTAAAACCTAGACATTTCATTGGGTAAAACGGTATCTTTGTTTATTTCCTGAGCTAATCGCGATCAAAGGAAGCGAATGACATTAGGAAAGATTTTGTAACTTTTTTTGTGGCTGCGTTATGTGAATACTGGATGAGAATTAGAAATTAAGGGAAATAACCAAACATATGTAATTTAATTTATGCAAATGAGAAGAATCGGTCTGCCTTTTAATAATGTGAAGAATTCAGATGAATATACCTTGTCAATAATTAATTAAATAAACGCGAGGAATTTTATTGAAAAATAAATAAACAGACGGAGAAAAATGAAGCAACCTGGAACCGATCTTGTTATTGCAGTGAAAGGTTGTCACATGCATGTAGCAACCACTATCGCATCATTTTAAAATTTATCATTATTTTGTGATTGATCTCGGGAAACCTTTCTAGAAAAATTTAATAACTCCTGGTTTTTACTGACGAAAAACTATCAACCAAACCGACTGATGACGTATTAGGTCACCACATCATCTTGACTGCTGGACACCGGCTACCCACCTCCTCACACCCCCCATGGTGTTATTTTTAGATAAATAGAAAAATAATGTTAGGAGAAATATTGATTGGTTTGAACTGTTGGGTAAACGTTGTAGATTATGTTAATATATAATATGTAAATTTAATATGAATATATTACTTTTAACAAACCAGATCGGCTGGACAGTCTTCGCGAAATATCATTTTTCAGTCTATGAATTGAACTCATAAAGCAAGATTGTTCAACTAAATTTATGATTGTAGCAAATTTAAATATTGTAATTTATTTCTGGTGCTAATCTTTTCAAACTGTATGAGTTATGACAGACCAAAAATTTTCTCCATTTTTTTTGGGGGGGGGGGGGGCTTTTGTGGGACGCTTTTCTCTAGACTGGAATATCGATAGAATAAGAACGGTTTTGTTTTTCCGATAAAAAATTTTACTTTTTAATTTTAACCGATACTCGATACAAGCATATTTTTTAATCTTTTATTAATAAATTAGTCGATTTATTTAATAAACCTGTAATAGGTCTATATTTTTAACAACAGCAAACTATAGTAACACAAGGTTGACAAAATACGTCATTATTTAGATGTTGTTTAGATGTAACTTACAGGACATTGTTACTATCATCAGCGCAATTCACCTATTCGCTCAGAGATCGTTCACGCTGAGATAAAAAGAGTTAGTTTCTGTATTCTCGTGGCGATTCAATTCGTTTGGATATCATGTACACGCTCTTTTCTGTAAACACAAGACATTGATGTAAAATATCATTTTTTTTTCGTGGCTTATCTCACCAATGGGTTTGTATTCGTCGTCCAATGGTAGATACCGCTGATCAATTCTGTCTAATCCCCAGGTTTCCTCCATCCTAACAACTCCATCCTCCTCGATATATTTCACTGCCTCGTGCTCTCGTAACTGAGCGAAAAGAACAATTATCAATAATCAATATTCATATTAATAATAATAATAACACAGAAAAAAAAGTTTTCGATTTTTTATAAATTTTCATGTTTGCTTTTCCATGTAACTTTGATACTGCAAATGACCCCTGGACTTCCAATGAGGTGGAAACGAACCTTAAAAATTTAGTCGGACGAGAATTAATTTACATCAATTTTTTTTAAAATTTTGTGTTTTGTGTTTTAGGGCTATTTATTACTTCTTCATTTTTTATTAAATCCGGCCAATTTTTGTTTAAGCAGTTGCATTTGATAATTTTAACCAACTTAACTCTCTCGTATATTAACTATCTTCTGTCTATTCCTGGTGGTTTTTGTCCGAACGAAATACGGGAGATAATAACAGGTTATTAAGTGGTAATAATTCGTTTTAACCGGGTGCAGCTTGCTTTCCGGTGACCAGTTTTCTTTGTCATGGTGCCTTTATTGTCATATGTATAGTTTTTTTTTTTTAAATTCTTTTTAAGTATATAATGTCCAGATGGGTGACAAACCTGCGACGGCTCACCCATCACTCACTCACAAGAAAATCGTTTGGAGGAGGTTTGGGTGGGTGAACGACCTCCCATTTACGCTGATTGGAGTTTTATTGCTTGAATCCAAGTCACACATATACATAACTAACGAGCGATAACACGATTAGGATCCATCACGGCGGCGTTTATACGCACTGGCATTAGATATTAATAGATACCTTAATGAAACCTCACCGGAACACGAGTCCATTACGCTAATTTACTCCATCAACAATTATTTCACTTTAAACAACACAAGAAAAGGAGTTCAAAAGAAGTTAAGTAGAATAAATTTGGTTTTTAAAGAAAAGGTGTTTTTTTTTAAAAAAAGAATGTATTTCATAGAAACTGAAAGGAAATTTTATTTTAATTCCTCATCTGTTTTCCCTTTTCTGATGGCTGAGGCCTTCCATAAATATTCTCTGACCATCATTTTTTTTGTCGATATAGAAGAAAAAGTCAAACGCAAAAAAAATCAATCATTCCCATTAAATGCCAAAAAAAGAAGGAAGCTATATTTTTCTAGTTTTTGTTGCTCCTTATCGATATTGAAGGATGCAGTTAAATCCAGCAATCACGTGAAAGTTATGGTGATTGATAACTTCAAACTTATGCTACAGCTAACTTCGACATTGTTTTATGACTTATACCCTAATGTACACGTATTGAATTTTACATGTTAATCAAATGGAAATATCTCAAATAACATTTTATCGGGATTTAAACTAAACTGTCGAAAGCAAATCAAGAAATAAAGTCTCCCTCTTTGTCTGTTATTCTTTCAAGCTAGTGCAACATTATATAAATGTCAATATTCAATTATGAATATTCATTTATAGTTATGACTGTAGATAATTTCTAACCAGAGTACCGAGTTTTGCTTGTGGCATTTCTCTTTATGTTAGGCTGATGGCCCTTTAAGCAGAAACCAGTACGAAATGCGTGGCTTTATCCATACCTGAGTGGCAACTCACCCTGTCTACGACTGTTTGCTTTGTAAATGATATTACTAATGGTCACTTTATATAGCTCGTGTTGGTAAGGTCTCCTATAAGTTCATCATTTGACTGCACCCCACATCACCATACACCACCATACACCACCCTACATCACCATACACCACCCTACATCATCTACAACACCACGCACCACCCTACATCACCCTACACCACCCTACATGGCTATGTATAGATTCATCGATATCCACGCGTTTTTACACTTGACCATGTCAAGTTAAAACCCCTGTTCATCGGTAGCGGTCATGTAAGGCTGTGTCACGTGGATAGTTTTATGGAATATCTTCATAAACCAGAAGAATCTTGTTCACTGGTATAGACAATGTATTGCCCATCGTGTATTGACATATTCATTACCTGCATTAGCCAAAAGAACCTTTCGGCGATATGGATCCTGTGTTCACTTACCAAAGGTATCAGATCCTTTCCTATTTCGGCATGGAATCCATTTATTGCTCTTCGGTAGGTCCTCTTCAGGGAGAATGCTGCGCCGTGCGACTTAGCTTGAACTGACATCCTGTTAGCTATAGATGACGCATCGAAGCCGTCCTGTCCAAACGCAAAAACAAATTTCAATCTTCCTTTGGTAAATGAGAAAGCGCATTTTTACCCCTTCCCCACCCCCATTCCCCTACCCCTTTTCGAAAACTGGCTCTCAAGAGCCTGCTGTAACAGGGGATTCTTATACCCTGATACAGAATGGCGTTAGCAACGCCTTAACAATTACCCAGGACAAAATATGTTAATATAATTTATTATTAGGACAGGCAGGTCAGGTAATACTCATGACTTCACCTCAGAGTATCAGTGCAGTTAGCATTTTATAATTTTAATCTCGAAATATTCGTCTGTCAGACTTTGAAAGACGCATAGATTATGTATAATTGAATTCTAATTTGTATGTGTTATAGGTCCATATAAAAAACCTAATAAAAGCTAATGTATTTTGAGAAGATGAATATTGTGGTTTGCAATTTCACTGACCATTATGGTGAAAGAATAATTAATATGACAGGGGTATAGATATTACGATGCCCAAAAAGGCGTAGAACGAAACTTCGGATTGGGTGTGACACACTTGGCTGGGAGTGCAGGGGTCCTGGTTTGGGGGGTATTTGGGTGGGTCCAGGGAAGAAACGACCAGACGCTGCAATAATTACAGATACGCTTCTCACGAAGCAATTTTCAAGGATAAATATACACGAAGGAGTAATGCACCTGAAACGTCTTTTTATAGCAGTGTGGGGGAGGAAATCTCCTAGCCCCACCCCTGTCAACTGGTGGGGTGTTCCCCTTCTACGTGTGTCATTCTCTATGTAGAATTTGTCAAATCTCAAACTACTTCTCACCTTCAAGACGATGATGTACTTGCCATCTATTCTCTCGGCATCTCTGTAGTACGGTGCCAAACCGCTCACTGCCGATACCGTCAATAAAAAACCGATTAAACCGCGCATCGTGTCTGCAATGAGAGAACATACAAGTATTCAAAATCTGAATCGTTTGTGGCCGATGGAATATCCAAAACCGATGAATCTTCTAAATAGTAAAAATAGACTTATTAATATCGGGGAATAATGTACAGATGCTATGAAATATAGAAAGACAAATATTATAGTTATAAAACGATAAAACAGATCTATTTATCCAACCAACCACCCCACCCCTTCAACTCCACCCTCTATCTCTCTTTTACCTTTTCTTAACAAGTTGACCAATATCAAGTATAGGTTATTGTATAATATAATATAACATAGAAATATAATTATTAAAAAGGTGTTTGTGAGCAATTGAGCGTTGTTGAAAAAAAAAAAAAAAAACATTAGAAAACTTAGGATATTGCCTCAATGAAAGTTCTTTATAGCAACATATATAGGCATATGACTGTTCCTTGTTTAACGTAAATTGAAGTAATCTATAGGTTATCGGCCAGATATTGCTTTGAGGTCATAACTATCCATTTTTCATTCCCATAAAGGCCCTTTGGATGGAACTGAAAAAAAGTCATAGAATTTCTTACCATCCAAAACAGTTCCAATAATGAAAACAATCACACTATGTCGACCTATCTCTTATGTTGCACAATATAGGCGTTGTTATATAGGCATTTGTATATGCCTATGTACAGTGTGTAAGGTCGGTATGAGACGTTATCTTTGCTAACGTGAACACGTACTACACCTTATATATAGGAACCTGTCACTTTTATGATCAAAGCTCATTGATCTTTGCACTTTATACAAAAGGCTAGAGGAAGAATCTTTGAAATCTTGATAAAAAATCAAGGATTTGGTTTACCTAAGCTTAATAAACTAATCTGTTTTTGTTTGTTTGTAGAGAGAAATAATTAATCACTGCTAACAATTGAGCTGGGATAACAGCGAGCCAGTAAGATTTTAGTGTTTACACCCATGCATGGGCTAGAGGCTAGCTAACTGTGAAATGATTAACAGACACGTAAGATCGACAACAAAGCTAAAGGAAACAGAAAATCTATGAACCAGTAGAACTATAACTCACAGATTTTAAACGCCCATCGGAATTATAGATAACATCTTCCTCCTCCCTTACCCCTGCCCCCCTTCCCCCCTCGCACCGCTCAACTGGAGAGGGTACGGTGGCGTGTCATTCCCTTCGCCCCTCCCATACCCCCACCTGCCCCTCATCGACCGGTGAGGATTGAGTAACGTGTCAGTCTGGATATCTGGTACTCCGATCACTCTTTTAATCTTTCGGCTCATATTTTGAAACCGTTATAACCAACGGGAGGGATGACTTTGCATAAGAAGCTACTATAAAGCAAACAGATTTGTTCAAGTCATGCGCTATATTTGCATATTAAACTTTATCTTTGATGGCTGATTAAATAAATTTGTATCTTTGAACTTGTAGCCTATATCCAGTAAGTCATAGATCTGTTGGTGTTTTCGGGTCGTTTCTGGTATACTGCTGACCCGAATGATTAGGATAGATTGATTTAGTTTTAGTATGGATTGGAAAGCCAACTGGACGTTCATTCGAAACGCTAGTTGATCGTGACACAATGTTGCTTGCGTTGGTGTCACCATGGAAGCAATACGCACATGGACATCTAAACGTTATCAAATACCAAAAAATACATTGTGCATGTTTACGGATATCGACAGACTTGCTAACCGACGATCAGGAAGAAATAGTCTATATAACTTCTTATATAACTTATATAACAATGACGAATTTGATATTTATATATATAAATATATAAATATATATATATATATATATATATAAATATATTTATATATATATATAATATATTATATATATTTATATTTATATATATTTATATTTATGTGTATGTGTTATGTGTATATATATAAATAAATTGTTATGTGTTATGTGTATATATATAATATATATATATATATAATATATATATATAAATATATATATAAATATATATATGTAATATATTATATGTATTTATATATATTTATGTGTATGTGTTATGTATATATATATATAAATAAATTGTTATGTGTTATGTGTATATATATAACTTGTATTTAAACTGTTTGAGAACTAAATCAATCCTATCTGTATGATGATAAACTGTAAGTTTACATCTATAGCCTGAAATAAACATAATCATACTAAAAATGTTATTTGATCTGTTTCCCCCAAAATTGCAGGCAGTTAATTGAAGTATACGCACGGTTGTATATAGCCTTTATAAGGCAGTATATGCATGTTTTATTATATTATCTGTGATTCATGCTGTAACGCTTTTATATTATGACGTTATATAGATATGTTATGACATTAACGTTCTAAAATTAAGTAAGATATGTCACCTAAATAAAATCAAATCTAATACAACTATACTTAAAGAGAGTCTATCACTATTCCATGACGGATAGCATATAGAACTATATAGGCAGTGAATTACCACAACACAATACATGGCGACAAATCGTATGGGAATTAATCACGTTGACAATGAACGACTCGAGATTGATTGTCAACTAATTACTTTCAAACGACTGTTTGATGACGTCTACGTTTTTATGTGACAGTCTATATAAGCTCTTCATTTCCACCGTCATTGTACATAGCGTCATGATCTTGCCGTCGTTTGTCAGGGTAGAACAGAAACCTCCCGCGCGTGTTTTTTTCGTTTCTTCCTGTTTGTTTGCGATTCATTCACCTGTTTTTCCTTCCACCCTCCGATCCTTGCCCTAAGTCTCCCTTGATCTACTATTTATACAAACAAGACATTTTATCGGTCTCCAAAGTTCATTTTCAACCGTTATTTACGACGACAATATATTTATCAAGATGAGCATTTGTAGTTTTGTTACAGCCGTTTCCTTCATTACTCCCATGAGAATGTTAGAGCGTTCAACCAATGATTTTCTGCTCAATTGACGGGCCTCATATACTACCCGTCCCCGTCAAAAACTACAATGGCCGTTGTCTTAACCGGCTAACTCCCCGGCGTCTTCCCATCACCAGAACGTCGCCACCTCGCTTGCAAATTTCATCACAATTATGATCCAATCAGCTAAACCGTGTTGAAAGCCTATTCCGTGCAATTTCTCCCCTAGGAGTCATTGCGCTAATGGTCCCGTGGGCATGCGTACACCGCATTCGTCCCAGCCATTCCACTGGGCGGCAGCTGTCCTGGTAAGCCAGATGGTTAGCTTATTTAGAGGGAAAAATACCCGGCAGACTGGAACCATTTTTAAGACCTTCTGTAATCGGTAAACAGTTGGTGCAATAACACGTTCCCGATGAGAGGATGTATGTAGCTTACTGGGAATTATCATGTGTCCCATAACGAAGATAGGAGCGAAAAAACGATAAACAAATATTAAACGGGGAAATAATCAAGCGAGCCAAAAAAAAAAAAAAAAGTTATAATAAGCTTTGATTGACGATCGATTTGGTATAGCTTTGACAAAGGATCCCACAACAATTTAGTTAATTATTGAATTCATAACCCCCCCTTCTCGGTTCATTGCCTTTGATTTAGGAAAACATGTTTAACATACCAATTCTAATTAAAGTTCCTACACACATGTTCGTTTCACATTTTAATGTTCTTTTCATTCTCTGACTTAAAGGAACACAATGAAAGCGACTAATAGGTACAAATTGGAAAAAAATCAACATTGTATCAATACATCAGTCGTATATATATATAGTTAGCACGAACAGGTTTTAGTTTGTTGCATTTTTCGCTGGTTGTTTGTCTGTTTCTTGTGCAGTAAGTGTCGAATTAATAAAGAAGATTAATATATGAACAACACTTAACTAACGTTTCATCTATAATTCATTAAATATTGATTATTGTAGTTTGCTTCTTTTTTTGTGTTTTTCGTTCTAATCAACAAACACAAAATTCGTTGAAAGGGTGAAGATAGAATAGTTGGCGCTTATATCATCATGTTTATTCGTGCAGAACTCATCATAACTAAATCACTACTTTGTTGAAGGGTGTGTGCAGGTCGGTCACGTGGTAAGGATAGAGAAAGATGGGTTGCTAGCCGGAAGTAGCGATTAAATTCAGCTGAAGCATCTTATTCGGATTCTCCGTTTCTTTCGGCTTCATTTCAACACAGTTTAATGATTCGTCTCAACGTTAAACAACTTCTACACATAATTTCCTCCGTGTACGAGTGCTTGTGTCATCACGTGATCTCTTTTAAAAAGTGATTATTCAAGTGCATGGGAAGCTACGAATGGTAACTCAAGTATATTTGAGAACAAAAAGTAAGCACCCTAGGATATACCGGTACCGTAAGAAACTGATTCCTGCTTAATTTTGTATCTTCTTTTTGTATGGGGGGGGGGGGGGGCGGGGGGTATTCTTTAAGTACGGTCCTTTAGTTCTCTCATGACGTCATAATGTTATCACAACCGTCAATACTTTGTCTTTTCATTGTTAATTTGATATCAGACAACCAATGATATGTAAACCTGCAATAAGAAGTCAAACAACGATATCTTTATTTAATGCCTATGACACTCCTCTAATGCACAACTACAGACTTCGTCAGTAATTGTTAAATATTTTATATGCGGATAACATTTACGAAGGATTTACATACTTTATTCACAAAGGTTATCTTCAGACAGTATATCCCACTAAAATAATGTGTCAACCCACAATCTAAAAATTTTTGGACTCAAAATGTTTTAGTAAAGCATACTGGTATATATATAGACGCATTCTTCAATTTCGAAAACTAACAGGCGACTTCGCATACTGCTCTGGTCACTGCAACTCCGTATACTAGTTGCAGTGTTATCACATGGACCTTGACCTCATTACCGTCAGTAAGCCAATAACAATTAGCCCACGAAAAGGGGAAATTAAGAAGCAATTTCTATGGTTATTGTAAAGGGCCATTGTCCGGTGGCTATTTTAGACGGTATTCGATTCGGTTACAGTTGGCATACACCGGTATCGCTTTCGAGGGGCTTATCTTTTCTGATACCGTAAATTAATACCTGGATCCTAAGGCGACTCTCTTTGTTGTGAACACCCATATAAATATTTCATATTTAATCCTTCTTTCATGTCATCTCTTAATGACTGTGGGCTATATCAGTCTCCGCTAATCTTCCCTAGCTGCAGCCAGACGCCGACACACACCACTGATACCCACCACCCTCACGTGTCAAGACTCTCTTATCCATAACCATTGGGACCGATCTCTATAGATTTCAAAACAGTTACATTTTTTTTACGGTTTCGTTAATTCAATTGACAATTTGTTCCACAAACAAATTTCGATTGAAGTTTTTCTAATAACATGCCCCAAGCGCCCTGCAGTTTCGTTGTATACAGCTAAGGTTCATATAATCACCATCCGCGAGCGCGAGTGATTCTGTGCACGAGAAGGAAACAAAAACGGATTTAAAATTCCTTAAAGATGAAGTCTCCAAAAAAACAAGGGTATATATAGTTTGAATAATATTTTGTGATCTTCAGCCAAAAGATTTGGACCCTGCTTATCACATCTGCCAGTGCATTTGTTTTTTTTATATTGAATCGATGGTTCCCTTTCGCAGGGACTAGTAGAAAATTTGAAAACAATTCTTCCATTACTCAAACTTATTTAATTTTATGTATAAATGCCGGCCACGAGCCCCGTATCGCGTCAGTACAGTATTTTCTCTGTATAATGTATGTATGTATATGTATGTATATTAGATCCTCCTGCAAGCAGGAACTCACGAAGAAGCCTAATTGGCTTATCAAAGCCGCAAGCTGACCGAAGTCAGTCTCTCACATTCATATTTAACTTCCATGATTATGAATTGTTAATTGTCAACAACTCTGTAACTGGACGACATACATTAATCTGGGAGTGACTCGAACCGGGGACCTTATGCAAATCTTACGAAATTCACTTTCTCTCCTGATAATAAAAATAAAATCATTATAGACAGTATAAAAGGTAGAATAAAGCCACATTCATTGTAAAACTGAAACTATAGGTGATAATTAACCCACTCTTTATGAAAAATTGTTAATGATTATTAAAAACAACAGCCCAACTCGTTATAAACCTGGTATCAAATATGCATGCACAAAGCAATGCCCAACTCGTTTTAAATGTGGTAACAAGTTGTAACAAAATATGATCTGATCCGGTATAGACCTGATACAGCAGACAGGACTTTGAACAGTATAACCCGTATATACTCATTATAACACCGATAACAAGTAGGCCTATACGAAATAGCCAAACTCGTTATAAAACTGGTACCTTAACAAGTATACTCATTATCAAATTGATACCAGTATGATATGTATACCCAAACTCGTTATCACAATATAGGATTTTAAATTATAACCAGTAACTTACGATTTCCATTTAAATTCTGACAGATTTGTCACCTGGCATTGTGATGATTCAATACATGCTGAGACTGCGAACACAGCTTAATGTCATCAATATTAACCCCTCCCCCACACACACATCCATACATACATGCACACATGCTATATATGCTCACGTACATACATGCACCCCTCTTAAGATGTTACGGTAACCTTTCAAATGATTCAACCTATACTCAATACATCACTGATGAGTTATAACGTTAGGCACACGATGCTATTTATTAATCCTGCAGTGCTGAATTATTACATACATGTAGTAGGCGATTGTAAGTTCTGTCTCCCCTGAACCCGTAGGGTTAGCTAATTCTTAAATATTTTTCAAATCATCCCGTTTACAAGAAAAGTTTTCCCATGAAAACAAATGATGTGGACAATAATTTAGTGTGGAAGAGGGGTACACGAGAGACAGTAAAAGAAGGTTAACTTTACCGTAAGTTTTGAAAGACGCCATCAAAGAGATTGCAGTTTGTGGGTGATCCCCCCCCCCCTTGGTCGGACCTTGGCTTCAACGCTATAGTTTCATACGCACCAAGTTAATAAGAATAAACAAAATGTCTTTTTCATTTGTGACGTAGTCATCGCTTTCATGACTTTTAATGTAACAGAAAGAGTTCGTGCATGCTTACAAAATGATGTCACAAACAAATAGCTGAGTTTTGGATATTTCGTTAGGTTTTCATGATTTTTAATGTAACAGAAAGATTTCATGCATGCTTGCAAAATGATGCCACATGCAAATAGCTGAATTTTGGATATTTCGTTAGGTTACTATATTACTGTATATTTTCTGATCATGGTTTCTGCGATTGTCTTTACATTTGATGACGTCACTCACCAGCACAAAATAGCAACCACTGGTATGCATAGCTTTCAAATGTTCCATGCCCCGTATGTAAGGCTGTTTTTTTTAGACTAAGCCAGGGGTCGGAAACGGGACGGGTATAGTCATTTCAATGTCATGTAGCTATTATGAACTGGAGTAACTCAATGTCTTCTAAATAGAACGATGAAGCACAGGTCCCTTTAAAGGGCTCAATTTTCTGGGTAGTTGTCATTAAGATTGACTTATTAACTGTTTACAATCAATAACAGAACATTATAATGAATTTACTTCAGTTAAATCTTGGAGATGTTCACAAACAAGGGCATACGGGATGATCAGTATGTCAAAGGTCACCGTAGTAATAGACTTGATCAGTCGTTGCTTTAAATCTCTACGACAGCCACCTGACCTCGTATAACGGTAGCCGGGTGGAAAAAAAAAACTTTCCTGTACAAAACTTGACAACATACCGGCGGTAGGGTAAGGGTGGGGGACAAGAACATCTCCTCTTTAAGTTAGGGTAAGACAAGCAACTCACCTCTTTAAGTTAGGAATTAACGCTAGAAGCGACTTAAGCGTCCCGCTGAATTTCCCTCACAATAGCGAAAACATGAACAAAGAACCAAGCGGCAGTTGATTCTTTCATAGATTTGGTAAAAGTCCTCCTTAAGTCGGACTCGGTTTGAACTTGCATACATATTGTATTTCTGGGGCCTTTGTCACTCAACACGTCATGTAGAAATTGGAACAAAGCGCCGCTGCTGTTATGCCTTCCGCTCAACTCAATAGGCAAAATTATGATATCAATTCTTAAATATTATAAGTAATGGCCTTAATGATCTCCCTTAGTTAACATAAAAATCGTCGACGAATGTGTTTGTTACTAAGTAATGTTTTTTTTTTTCTTCTTCAATATTTTGTAGATTGTTTTGAAGCTAAATTTTTCAGAATCTTGATCTTCTTACGAAGACCCCAACTGTGTGATAAAACTAACACAAAACAAGACGTAGGCTGTAATATTATAAGTGTGATTATGAAATGGTTGTTTAAAAAATCATTAAATTCACAAAACTTAAATCCACAAATCTCTAAGGCAACAAAAATCGGTCTATTGCCGAAGTTAGTTCTTCATTATAAACCTGCGCATTTATAATTCAAAAGTAACATACATTAGCTTATGCATTACTCACAACGGCACATGTACGATCGCGTGGAATCATTCATTTCTCTTGCCGGGATATATTCTTAGTTTTACATTAGTATTTGAAGAAAGCTTGTTTAAGCTGATTTGGGACTGGCAGTATATATAGGAGGACACTAGGCGTTTCTGCAGGAGGTGATTTAAAGGTGGGGGGGGGGGTGGGGGTAGCGTTTAAAAAATATTCTGTACAACGACAAGCAAATTACATCTAGGTTAAAATGGTGAAAAGGAAATTTAAGAATCAAATTTGACAACAGATAGTGAATAGTGAGGTTTGTCGATGTAGGGGAGATGTAGATATTTTAGTTACGTACACCATAGGGCACTTTCCATTTCTGCGTTGGTAATTTCAACTCACAAGTTCGTAGCTACAGGTATATAATAGATGGAATTGTATGTATACTCACCAAATGTATTTTCTTTCATTGTTATCCCCAATTCGAACATGCTTTTAAATGCCGCAATACTCCCATAAATTATAGTATACGTACGCATGCCAAATAAACAAGTAAATAAATGAATGAATTAATGAATTAATAAATGAATGAATGAATGAATGAATGACCCTATGACGTCATAATGAATAATGGTTTAACTGTATCTATTTTATCGACTCTATTGTTAAACACGCGTCTTTATTGTTTCTTCTGGCTCTGTTGTTTAAATGCCTATATTTTATTTATTGTCAATTGTCTTCATGTCTATACCGGTAGGCTATCTATATATAATCCATAGAAAGTATCTTTATTGTATCTTTTGTCTAATAGTTTAACTGTATCTATATTAGCGACTCTATTGTTAAACACGCGTCTTTATTGTTTCTTCTGGCTCTGTTGTTTAAATATCTCTGTGTTCTCTATTCTATAATTTATGGTGTCTATATTGTCTCCAAACGTTACTATTTTCAAGTATAAGACTATAAAGTTGAATTGTCTGCTGGTTGGTATTGCAGCAGTATATCCCTTTACATCAAATCCAGCAAAATGATGTAACGATATAGACTATTGGGGAGGGGGGGGGGGGGGTTTCATGGTGAGATGTAACCAACTCACAGATCTGAATTAACTTAAATTACTGCGAGTTCGCTTTTATTTATCCATCATCATTGTCCACATTTTTTACCCCGTATTTTTCGATATTCATATTTCCCATTTTACTGGTATGTCTTTTTAGTATTATCATTTTCATATCATTATCAATATCAATAATATGCATATCAATAATATCTATATCAATAATATCAATATCAAGAATATCAATATCAAGAATATCAATATCAATAATAAAAATAATAATTAATTTCCTGTTATCTAGCTTTTTTTCATCTGCCTGCATGCTTGTTGTCACTTGTCAGTCTTCTTTTGGAAGCGGTGTTTAGATTTTTTTCACATATTATTTATTTTTTCTTATTTCTCTTACTCTTTAATTTCCAAAACAAAATAGTATAACATCGGACAGACACATTATATAAACAAATTTTAATAACACAGACATAGCAATTAAGATTATGACTAACTTTAAGGTAAAAATACAAGAAAAAGTTAATTTATACAAATGTGAATATTAAGACTCAAAACAAGCCAAGGCTGAAAACTCACCCAACCACATTGTCTTTCTATTTTCTTCTTCCCGTAGTGTATGAGATGAAACACTTCGTATTGAATTGCTAAGTTCCCGTATATAGGTGTATTACAAGAATTAGTCGAGTTCTGGATTATATTTGTTAAGAAATGCACAATATTTCTTAATTATTCATAGATATTCATGACCTAGATTATCAAAAACAATTCAATATTTTAAGAATAAAACAGTTTGAATGAACAGCCACAGTAAAAGACGGCAACAGAAATCGATGATAAAATTCCGTGTTTTCTTCCCGTCCATAAATGTTTAATAGTTAAAACATGAAGGTATTTATGTTACAGACTATAGCGGAAGTTAAATACTGTATATACGGGGGCAAGTTGCATTTGCTGTCATAGTTTATTCAGAATATCGTATATTCATATAAAAGCATGCAGGTACCTTACTGAGAGCAACACAACTATCCACAAGAAAATATTCATTCTGCTGTATGAAGTTACAGGTTTATAATGTATTATACAGACTGGGCAGAGATGAAGTGTGCTGGTTTATCCATCGATGCTCATATATTAATATGAAGTTACAAACGAACATATTAAAATAGAGATAGTAGCCATCACGCAATATTAAAAAAAAAATACACCATAGATATTTAACGAACAATTTAAAATAGAGATATAAGCCATCACTCAATACTATGTATTAAACAAATAGCACCAGATATTTAACGAACAATGAACGAACAATTTAAAATAGAGATATAAGCCATCACTCAATACTATGTATTAAACAAATAACACCAGATATTTTAACGGAGAATTATGTTAAATCAGAATATTTTGAAATTAAATATCTATATAGAGCAACATGAAATACACATAATGTGTTACTTCTTCACTTACTTTTTAGTTTATAATAAATACTATGAATTAAATATATCACTGAACTACAGACATGCTTAGGACGTTAACATTTCACCAACAAGTTTCACCAACACAACTTCCCTTAGAGAGAAGATGAAAAACTACATTTTTAGAGCATTGTCCTTAAGAGCACAAGCGCCACTGAATGTTAATTTAAAAAATATGCTTGAAAGTTTCCTCGTTTTACATGAAGAAATAAAAACAAACAAATCCAATATCTCTCAAGTATCAAAACAATATTTTTGCCTCAGTTAATTTGTTCGTGGTTTTGGTATTTCTATCACCAATTTATTCGGTTTCGAGGTATAAACTATAGCTATGACTTTCAGTCCCATGCATGACTTTTGGACCGCTCAATATATCGACGTATTTTGCATGAAGCAAAGATGTATATACATATAAAATTAGTATTTATAGCTGTGCAATCATTTCGACCTATATCATTCTCCTTGTAAGTTTACAATAAAATTAAATATTTTCTTTGAAAGAAAAAGTGTTTTTTAATAAAGTGTTTCTATGATCGCCAATATTAATAGAATTAAATAGTCTAATCTTGTTTTTTTATGTTTTCGAACAATTTCAATTTCACGAAATTTGTCTTATTTCTTCATTTTTTGTTTTGTTTTAATAATTTAATTTAAATTGCGCCTTAATGGATTGGTCACATTGATACTTTACTCTCTTAAAATTGTAAAATTAAAAAGGTTTATTTTTCCAATCGATGGAAGAATTTGATTTACTTGGCGTCCTTAATGGATTAGCCTACATAATGTTTTGTCGGGGTGTGAATAGAAACCATAATAGTATCTATTTGTAACATCTTTTTCACATATTTCTACTTTCACGTTGACAAAACCATGAAAAATCCGTAAAACGTTTATTTTCAAGTTAGTAAGGTCAAATAGTTAATTCCAAATGATTATATAAAGAAATGTAATGATATATAGTTTTCAATCTATTTAATTTTAACAACCCATTAAAAACAAAAGTCTAAGTTCATTATTATGTGATGAATTTTTTTTTTTGACGGATGTGGCCGATTGAAAAGTTTGAAATTGTCTAGACTCACTAATATAATTATTTCTAATTATTACAGGAGTCGGTTGGTTCTTTTATATTGTAAGTTATTTCCAAGAAAAATATGGAAGTTACTAAAAGGTAGTCATTGGACATAAAATCACAGTATGGCGCTTGGTCGATTACGATCGAACACCCACCGTTACGAACTTGTGTTTCTAGGATGTGTATAGCTTCTGTCTATTTCGAATGACCGTGTGCGACCACTGTAAGACCTTCCGTTACGATTATAGGCCCGGCAACAGACTACAGTTATAATTCCATGCGGGGTGGTCGATAATTTCCTCGAAGTGAGCCCTTTGTCTCCAAAGGACATTCTGGCGTCGACTTTAATAATGTGTAAATAAAATCTCCAAATTAACAATGTTAAAAGAACTTAGTGTCGTGAAGTCAGCTAGGGAAGCCCCGTGATCTGTTATTGGACCACAGACCACTTCAAAGATGCATGCAAGTCATGGCTTACACCATGGGCGAGAACTCAGGAGAATTTAACTGCATGGTCAGCTTAGGCTGTTTATATTTCAAGCAAGCCCTAACCATCTCCCACTAGTTTAGAATAACCCACTCCCACCCACCCACTTAATTCCTGCCACTTTTTGGTGTCCTATTTATAGTTTTATGTTATTTATTTATTTATTCTTTACCGATGAAAAATAATAGTCTTAAACAGTTGAACAGTTTCTTAATCAAATCAAGATCACGTCCCTTCTCTGTTCCACATGTCTTGTTGGTGGTTAGAGGTGTGTATATTGAAGGAAGGACACTTCTTTTACAACACCAGAATTATGGTTTATTGTGGAAGCTATAAAGTGGTGCATTGTTGGCTGAAGTGAAAAGATATGTTTTTATTTCGACCGTAAATGTTATATATATATATATATATATATATATATATATATATATATAAATATACTTGTAATGAGTTATTGTACATCATGCATACACAATTAGCACTTAGATTTGCTGGCCATCTCAGACTCCTCGCGGCACAGAACTGACATTGTGTAGGTTAGTATACATTAGTGGAGGTATGGCACCTAGCAGAGAGTTGGGAGGTGGGGGTGGGCACAGCATAGGGTGGACTATCCATTGCTGGGTTGCAGGGTAAAATAGAATACCTAAACCGAAACACCGACGGGCTTGGTGGATATATACCTTGACATCCAATGTATTGCTTCATTGACTTATGACGTCATAGGGTCATTACGTAAAGGCAAGAAATGATTAAATAGCCGAAACTCTCATGTCCAAATAAGTCTTGTAATGTTTATAGGGTATTAATTCACGTAGAAACGTCAACGATCATGTGGTCAATGGCGGTCTAAGGTCAACATTGTGTGCTAAGAATTGTGTTGGGAGCTCCTATTAGACCGTACGACCCAGAGGGACTTTAAACTTGGTGTGTGTACCCCTGGACTTTTGAACCTCGTGTTGTGTGTTGTTATAGGGTCAAAGATCAGAGATCAAAGGTCATAATATCCAAAATTGTTCTTTTGGCTGTTATGCACATACTGAAATGACAAAATGACTGAAACTTTCATATCATCCCCATGTTTGAAAAAGAACGTCTATTGTTTACCTTATATTAATGAACGTAAAGTATCAAACGTTAGGTCAGTGAAATCAAAAGTTTCCAAAAAGTGAGAAAAAATAGCACCTTGAGCATGTATGTCACATGGGAAACTGTGCCCCAGTTAATGATGACGTCATATGTCGTCATCGGCCAAAGGCGACATACTGAACAGAATTTTCGGATGAGATCTGTAAATCAGTGGATTTTCTATTCGCTTTATATTTATCGTTTGTTTGTTTGTTGTTGTTTTTGTGAGTGTGCGTTTTTGTAAGCCACAGGAAACGAGCTAAAATCAGACGATTTGCTCTTTTAGTTGAGTTTTAACATTGATAAATTGACTTTCCTTTATTTCATCTAGTCACGAAAACGCAACACTGACAGACACAGTGGTTATGTCGTTTTCATTGTATACTACATACAGTTTAAATATATAGCCTATCATTTCTAATTTTCGAGATGATTTTTTTCAAAGTTACATTGTACTTTTAAACAGAAGTAAACTCGGTTGATATGGAATGGGAACTTGTGGCGGTGGGGACCAGTCGACAAACTATCGATATAAATTTAAATCCAGGACTGTGCAGACTATTGATAAATGCATCAGACTGTATATACCTTATGCTCTCCTATAATACAGTAATATAGTATTTTCTTTATTTGCCATACATGTAAATTAAACACTTAAAATTATCATACAAGTTGAAAATCAAACAAACTGTTTAGATTATTTTTTTGGGATACTAAATCTGGGATTTCCCTTAACGTTGTACTATAAGCACTGGTATGTACTTCTTTATCAACTTTACCGTGACCGACAATCACCCAAAGACGGAAGATTACAAACTTGAAAGCAAATATTCGAAATTTTTTGAAGGCATTCGGCGAGTTACTTTATGACAATTTAAATTTTAATGCGTTGTTTGTAACAAAATCAAACCATCGGAATCTGGTTAAGATGATAGTAATACGCCCGGTAATTGTTAGGTGCAACCTGTAGCGTTGCTAACGAGTTCTACACAAGTCCCTGACGACAGCTCTTTGGCAGTTTCAAAAATTGTATCCGATTCTTAATCGGCAGTGATGTCGGCTTGTTATTCGCAATACCTCTACACAGTAGGATACCAAAGGCTTGGCCTAACCATTCTATAGGCTAAGCCGTTGCCGCATGCGATGCAGGAGAGCCTTCGATGATGGTTTACCTAATTATACCATTTATCGTTTGGCCCTTCTGATCATGCCGCGCACCGACTGTAACAGTGTCCCCTTGTCTCTGCATCCGATTCGGAATTTGAAACTATTCTAATATAGTGTTTTGTAAAGTTCGATTGTCCGGCAAATCAACACGCTATACCAATTAGAGCTAATTTATTCGTAACTCGTGGTAGAACAAGATCTTACTGTGGTAGCGATTCATCAAGAGGCGTCGGAGTGACACTGTCGCACCATTCAAGATGTCACGATCGCACACTGGATGCTCGTGGCTTTAAACTTGATCGGGGTGGGGGGGGGGGGTGGGGAGGGGGAGACGTGAGAGGGGGAAGTTGGGTGTTACGGTGCCTGTTCAGCAAGACCAAATGCGACAGTGGTAGTAATAAATGTGTATATTGTAGGATGTACAGGGTAAGAGCACCATTGTCTATAAAATTATGGCCACTGTGACAGACCAATTGTGTACACAGGACAAGAGAAGATTGGGACCAGTAGTGTAATCAGGATAGAGTGAACAGCGACATGTTGGTTAACGATGTACTTCTTAGGTCCATTGTGACAATGGGAACATAGGACACTACACATAATGTCGGTACACAAAGTCCAGTACGACAGTTGGACGATAATCTGGGTCACGGAAACATCGGCGTCAGTGAGTACATCAAAGACCGAGGGGTAGCGCCCCCTGTCGTATGTCAAGTACGTATTATCATCTTATTACTGAACAGCGGGTTACAGCGAATCCGCCGAACTGATCTTATCCACCAGCAAATACCAATAACAGGAGGTGCATGCTACTATAACTAAAAGCATAACTTACATCTCAGATTTACAATTTCATTAAATATTTTGAATAACACGTCCCATAGACCGTGTGGAAAAACGTGTAAGCATTGACTTTAAGGCACTCATGTTAGAAAAAAGTGTGATTTTTTTTTTTTTTACCACTGACTTAAATATTTAGTTTGGTCATCAATCCAACTAATTCTATTTGCTATACGAAATTTCTCGACCAACCCCCCCCCCCCTCTCCCACCGCCTTCTCTCTCTCTCACCATAAAAAAAGTACGGTACCGTAGGAAAATAAAGGAAGCAAGATAAAATAAATGACATATGAATTATATTATGGGGTAAGAACAGATTTGGTGGTGACTTTGTTTCTAAATGTTACCTGTTATTTGAATATTTGACTCTCATAACAATATAGTACCGGTAGGGTATTAGCCCTATCTTTTAGCCTATTATATTTTGATAACTTCGTAAATTTGGAGACTGTTCGATATCCCTTTACATGTGATGATGATACATGGAAAAACAAAATGTGATTTTGCGACGAAATGTTATACAGAATTTGAATTAAATAATTTTTATGTCGTTAGGCTATAGTTGACGTTAAAAAGTTCATGAAAACATCTCAGAGGTGTTTGCTTAGTTTTAGTATTAAGTTTAAATTTATTTCGATAAATATTCGGTAGGTTTCAGAAATTACCAGAATGATCGGAGATGCAAAAAGTGCTGCTTTCATGTTGTTTATAAGGATTGAATGTCTAGAGGGTTGAGAACTGAAATCAAGTATATACTCTAAATGTTTCGTATATATTGACTAAAGTCAAACTTTTGATTGGTGACTTACTTGACGAACTTCCCGTGATCATCATGTATTGAAGTTTTGTTGCCCAGATATCATGAATATTAAGAATCCATCGATTGCTTAATAGCTATTTTTAAATCGACTTGTTATCTTCTGTTTCTATTGTTGGTCGAGTATCATGCTAAAGAAAGAAACTGGTGACGAAAAAGTAACAATATTGAAGTTACCTTTTACGATTGATCACAAAGTCTAAACCGTAACGATGAATTCACTGCTGGATTTTCTATCTAATAAGTAAACAGTGTAAAGATTGAAAGCTGGTAAACTACCCTTCCCTGATACCACCCCCCACCCCCACCCCACCCCACCGAAGACGTATTTTCGTCCCGCAATTTGCTGAAGGTCGCACCTTCCTTCCACATGCGAAGATGCAAAAGTCATCTATAAACAATCCTCAACGTAAAAGTCGTTCCATTTAGGTTAAAATTCGATTACTTCATTGTTCAAGAGAAGAGAGGGGATAACAGACAAATAACGAGTAGACCAAAACATCTTTACAAACTTTATCGATAATGATACCTTTAAGTCCACGTACAATCGACAATTAATGACACCATAATGTGATTCAATGCCAAGTGAGCAACTCGTGTAATCTCGCAATATAATAGCCCGAAATAATTGAAGTTAACCGTTTACTCAAAACAGATCTCAATTTGTCCCTGATTGGATTGATCTTTTCTTTGATAATGCGTCGATGGAGAGAGCCCAAACAATGCTTGTATATAAGTATACAAAACGCATCGAAAAAAGGAGAAGCGATTTTCACTTTGTAAAAGGGGGACAAGGTTAGCGATTAATTAAAGAGACAAAGAGAAGGCAAATTGTTGTCCATTAAGAAGGCATTACCCTTCACATTCATTCTTGAGAATGAAAAAGATGCGGCTAACTAAAGGGAAAAAGGTTAAGCCGTCTGAAATGATCTTCGTATTGAAATCGAAAGATTCACCCACTTCAGATCACAATTATGGAGGGTATTGTTGGGGTACAAAGGGGGTCTCTGTGTTGCCCTTATTGTTAAACACCGCTCACTATTGAACCAATTAAGCTCGTTAGATAGCGCCGCTGCTTCCTTTAAACTGAAAGATATGTCTTGGCTAATTACTGGATTAAGAGAGGGGGGAATCTTTTCAGGTTATTGCCTGCAGTATGCCGGGAGTTTCGGTCCATTGCATTAACAAAGCTTGCATTCCTAAGACTTCCAATGACGATTACAGCGGACGATAATAGTGTGTCTTTTGGACGACCGTTTGTCCTTATAATCAACTCTATTCAGGGCCAATTAAACTGATATCGTTGAGTATAAAGTACCGCATTCTCTGTCCTCTGCTAACCCAATTGGATTTTGGCGACAAGGGGGAGGCTCAACACACACTGGACAGACTCAGTGGCCTCGAAGATAGAAATGTGCATGCATGCTATACCTTCATTATAATTATATACATTTAATCTGATCACGTGCAGCAGCAGCAGCAGTATCTATATATTCCCTTTTCAAGACACTCGTATTGTACAGACCTGAAGTAACATCACAATGATCACACGACATTGTTTTTTTTTGCAAGTAACAAATATTTGTTTAAGTAGGAAAAAAAAAAAATGATTAAACTACAAAGATGGCAACATGAGCTTTGAACGCTTTTGATTACTTTCGAAGATACATAGAAACGTTTAATGAATTTCTTGATCTCTTTATCAAGCATTACATTTCATATATTTACATACCTATCACACTAACCATCGAATGCATTTAATATGGATAAAACGAGATTTAGGATCTTCGGGATAATATCTGCCAATTGGTAGAATCCAAGAGAGGATGTGATGGTATGGGTGTTCCATCTCGTCAACTTTGTGAACGGTCCATTCGTTCATTTATTCATGGAGTCATCCATTCATCATTTATTCGTTCATCTATTCATTAACCCATTTATTCATGCATCCATTCGTCATTCATTCATTCATTCATTCATTCATTCATTCATCTATTCACCTTTTCCATTTATTATTTTGAGTCATTCATTCATTCATTCGTATATTCATTCATTCCGTTCTCCACCCATCCATCCATCTGTTCATTAATCCAACCATTTATTCATGCATTCATTCATTCATCTATTCATTTTTGCATTTATCATTTGAGTCATTCATTCGTCTATTCATCCATTCATTGAGTCATCCATTCATCATTTATTCATTCATCTATTAATTAACCCATCTATTCATGCAACCATTCTTCATCCATTCTCTCATCTATTCATATTTTCATGTATCATTTGAGTCATTCATTCGTCTATTCATATATTCCGTAGTCCACCCACCCATCCATCTGTTCATTAATCCAACCATTTATTCATTCATCCATTCATTCATTTATTCGTACATCTATTCATTCATTTTTTCATTTATCATTTGAGTCATTCATTCATTCGTCTATTCATTCATTTCGTTCTGCATCCATCCATCTGTTCATTTATCCAACCATTTATTCATTGGGCATAGACGTTGTTCATAATGCTCGTGCATGCCGCACACTTACAGCGATATCTCAATGATAATTTGATTGATTGGTTATCCAATAAACTCTCCTCCTTTCTAACATCGAATGAGAGGATGATCATGGCATACAATTACATGTCTCGGGTTTAAATGCAAACACCGCTCATTTAGTTAATAAAGCAATACTCACGAAATCAAGATATTTGAAACATGGAAAGGTTTTTTTTTTTAGCAGCTATGAGATTTCCTTTGTTTTATTGTTCATTATTACTGTTTCTGTGCTACAATTCAAACTAGTTTGCTGCCACCATTACATCTTTACCCACTCAATACTTGTCCATGAGAATCAATAATCCAGTGGTGTATATAGGAATAAATTATCATTTTCAAACCGACATAAATTGTTCCAACTCTTTGAAGAAGAAAAATGAAAAGGTTTTGACCGACGTCGGATGTCTTCCCCCTAAAAGGAGATTATGAGACTAAAGGAATCAGAATATCGAAGCAAGTTATCCAAATGATTATTTCAAGGTCTCAAGTTATTCCGATGGAAATACTTTGCATAAAGGATGATGATACGTGATTTATCACGCAACAAAAGGATCCTCAATTAAAGGTCACAAGAAGTTAAAATGTTCATCCATTGTCCAAAATCAATTTATCTGGATTAACCTAAAGATCGGATAATGTGTGGCACATTGGCTCTATTATTCTTGTATTTGACGCCAGTTAGTTTCAACTAACAGGAAGTAAATTTATTCACAACGCAAGCTTACATTTCGTATTAGCTTGAGTTATGTGTTGTACTATGTGAGGATGTTATACACATGATACTTTTGAATGGTGTTTTCATTGCTAACGAAATGTCTTCCTATAGCGGAGGCCTTCTTCAGGGGTCAAAAATTGACAGGTTATTTCTGTGTGTCTGTCATGTTACCAGCTGCTGTTGTGTGCATGGAGGTCTTATCCTGACTAGGTAACACTCCCACGGAGACTGTGAGTGGATAAACAACAACAACAACAATAATAATAATAACAACAACAACAACCTGCTGGAACGAGAGCAAAATTGATTTGATTTTCCCCTTCGGCATTTCAGACGAAATGTCTCGGAAATTATAGAAAAAGCTGCCGTAGTTTAATTTTCCATATTGACATATCCAGTGAATAAATGTAGCAACCGACCCATTGCTGTACCTCAGTATATATAAAGTTATCTACGAAGCAGTATCAAGTTATTTACGGTACGTAGTAGTATCAAGTTATTGACATAACCGTATCAAATAATTTACGTAGCAATATCAGGTTATTTGTGTAGCCGTATCAAGTTGTTTGCGTAGCCGTATCAAGTTGTTTGTCGATGGTGGTATCAGGTTATTTCCATTGCAGTATCGAGATACGAGTGTTCGAGCAGTGACAGTTTCTTTTGTAGCAGTATGAAGTTATTCAATAGCAAATTATTTATAATTCCTTGTATTTACCTCACACCCCATTCACATTCATCTTTTGTATTGTGTACCATGGCAATATAGAAACGACACTTATACGTAGGACATGAACTTAGTTATCCCCCACCCCCCCCTCCCCCCCCCCCCCCGCCAGTGATTTCGCTACTCTTGAACTCCGAAAATAATTGAGGTTTAAACTCCGAAAATATATACTTGAAATTAAGACTTGCAAAAGTGAGAACTGGACCTATAGCACACTCTCTTTGTTTCTTCATAAGTGAATAACAATTGCCATACTTGATAATTTTTCAGACAATGGCAGTCGAATTTAATATGACGTCACAGATTGACAAGCAAGAGTTTCTGACGTCATTGATTGGCAGCAAGTCGATCCTACCATGTCAAATATTGTGACCGTGTTGAACCGATAAACAAAACAACCACTCTCTTTCTAATTTACTAGATTTAAACTGTTTCACTTTCTTTATTCATACTCAGATGTGCCGAGTATTGGATTACACGTAAGCACTACAGGGCGTTACTTTAAAATTTAAGTACCGTCCGTATATATAATCATATTTTTTTTCTGTGTGTTTTTTTTACACAATAAGTTATCTGTCGGATCCAATTGCCTCGTAAATATGACTCGAGTCGTTGAATGTCCGCCTCGGCACGCGGTATCCCGCGGAGCTTGCGAAAAAATTGTAACAGTTACAAGTTGACAATCGCTACGGGTTTGGACATGGAGGAGGAGTACACACAGTACACATGACTCTTGTACTACTGCACTGCTACCTCGCGTCCAAAAATACGGTAACGTGATTGGACAATTACCCCAGGCCGAAGCACTATGTAGGTTTCTTTTGCTCGATTTTGAGTGATGGCCTATTGAAAAGTAGCATTCATGCAGCGAATCAAGGCTTTGATCTCCCCGAATCATGGCGCCTTCTTAACAACTAGGGTTGTCTGCGGCTTAGAACACGATGACAAATAGTGACATATTGTTTGTGCTTACAATTAGCCTAGGCTTCAACCCCTCCGGTCATAATATTTGTTAGGGTTCAAAAATAAAATCGACGTGCAGCATTTCCCCCATAGACAATATGACAAATGAAATTATGAATGCGAGAAGTCAAATGATCTGAAGATAAAGCACTACAGACCGAAGAGACCGATATATTTCAAAATGTCTTTGTAACTTTTATTTCGTTATTGTTGTTAATTTTTATTTTTTGTCAACAACAGTTTCAACTTATTGTGCCAAGCTATTAAATTGTTAGTTAATTAAGTAAGTTCAGTATTTGTCTTTAAAAAAAAATGCTTTTGTATCCTAAATATTCCGCCCAATTATTCAATTGAGTAAACAAGTCCAAGTTAGGGCTAAATTAGAGTCACTCTCGGTCACAATCTTGATATTATCCAGTAAACAGATCAGAAACCTTTGTCAATACCGTGAGAAAATCCGTGTTTGTAGAATATTGTCTACATTCCTTTGCGAAATATTTCTTTTACATCGACGAGTCGCCATTGTTGCTAGTCTTTGTAAAAGTCATTTCTGAAGAAAACAAGCAAATTGCAGGGGTATTCCACATAAAACGTGATAATTAATTGGACTTTAAAAACACACTTATATAACTGGCAAATTTGTCTGGGATTAAAGCAACCGTTTGCGTTGTGGCCACGACGTTTCCGAACGTTCTACTGAAATATTACGTCTAAAGAAAGATCCCCCCCCCCCAAAAAAAAACCCCTGTTTCTTCACAAAAAGGATAGGTACCCATTAGTGATTCGTCAATAATTGTACTCGAGTCTAATATTATTCTACCGTCTAAATATTTCTTTCATATTAAAACCAATTTTTAAGACCTAATGCTAATTTGAAACTATCAAAATGTTCAACTTTTCTTTATTCTTTGATTATTGAAAAAAAAGAGTAGAAGAGTCGATGAAACTCAGTGAAACAATGACAAGGTTTGATTCAACGCAAAATTTGTTTTTGATTGAAAATAAAATTATACTATGAACTAAATAAAACTATAGGTCACATAACAACTGCATTGTTAATATACTTCAGCATGCCCTTCTCCCTTGAAATATAATATTTTGTTCTAAATTTGAATATTCATGTTCTTTTAATTCAAGTTTTACAATGATTAAGTCTAATCTTGAAGTGTAATACCATACATGATTCTAAACATTGATATGGAAAGAAACGTAATCGAGATTTTTTTAATACCCCCCCTTCTCCATTTTCCTCCTCATCACCCTCCCGGGCAATCGAAACCTCTCCCTATACGATTTGATCATGTCACTGTGGTCATTCAATAAACTGAAACTTTTGTCAGATTTTTGTTCATCGGTAGGTTGACAAAGTTTTGCACAGAAGTTTTATTGTTTAATTATATAAAAAAATTAAAATTAATTCTAAAACAATATCTTGTAGAATTAGGTGTGTGCTCCTTAAGCCTTACGCATACAGAATGTACACGGTGTTGTCGGGTCATATTTGATGTATTTGTGGTTTGTTTCTTCTAATCAAAGTCACATGTCCCACAGCCCTTTGAATTTTTGTTCCCCCTCCTCTTACCAGGTTGAACACTCTTCCACCACCTCTCGGTCATAGCACATGTCACCACCAACCCCCCCCCCTTCCCTCTCCCATCTCCCGTCTCTTTTCGATGTCACATATCTTGCTGTATAGATACATGTTGTTTTAAACTACATTTTGCCAAACCTTTTGTTGAAACTCAGCGGGTGGTCAGTGAAGTCATTATTGCACATGTTCCATTTGACTTTTTCTTTTATTGAAATCATTCCGGAATGTTTGCTTAGCTGTCGATTGTCGATGTCCTTTGCGTCTACGGGTTTCATCAAAGTTTGATTTCAGCTAATTCTCCCAATATTTATGTTTTGTAATATGATATTGAAGAACAAAACATAACACTTCATAAACCATGAAGTTTTGAGGCTGTCTCCTTTGGTATTTCCAGAAAACTTTAATGATATTTCAATGTCAGTAGTTTACTGGTCAACAAAATCTTTGCGATAAAAGCAAACCACAAAGCAGTCGGGATGCAGTTTTCTATTAGTGGCGCATAATTTGTTTCTTTCTTTCAAACGGAGTACACCTTTAATCGATAATGATAATATAATTTATTCAGGAACTATGAAATATCCGTAATTACCTGTATTAATTTGTGGAAATAATTAAGGATCAACTTCTATCATTTATTGAGGGAAAAAATGACCCCGGATGTCGATCCCGACAGGGTTAGTACTTGAAAATGTCTCCAGTCAAATCCTATATTTAAGCAATAAACCATTTTACAGTATTGTTTAAAAGGACTGTTTTTTCCACATATCAGTTCTTTCATCCAAGTGGTATTCACATTTAACGAAGTTGTCTGAAAACATGGATACTGCTATAGGCATACTAATACTTAATCTATGCGAACTGTGTACATCTCCATTGCTTGGATAATGCAAGTAGTAGGAACCAACATGATAGGGGGGGGGGAGCAAAAGTTGAGACCTAACTAATAAGCCCAGTCATCCACTTTATACCACTCATGCTCCTCCTGGCATTGAACAATTTATTACCTTCGGTATTAAAATTAATACCCAAAGTTACACAGTTACTGTAGTTTATATATGCCCTCACACTGTGTCAGTTTAACATTAAAACTCCGTATTGTCTTTATTTGTGAAGTTTTGAAAGGTGCGGTATAGACCAAGGGTTGTGTTTTGGTAGACAAATCATTAGCACCAAAATTGAAACAAATACGATCATAATTAGAAGAAGTCAAAGATCAAGCTATTTTCTTGTTGCGTTAATTTTCAATATTAGAAAAAAAAGGATAGCATTGTGACGTCACGGGGATTGATAATGCAAAAGTACAATGCCCGGCCCAAAGAAGGAATGCGGTTTTATCCGCGCTAACGTCACTGATAACTTCAGTAAAGTTTGTATCCCTCTATTAATTATTTGGAGTAACATGGTTTGATAGTATTGAGGTACTTCACAAATTTGTCAAAAAGACATGTCAATGCATTCAATTTTTGATTGACACATTCCATGTTTATACGTTATTTCTTAACTTGTCTATAGAAATTAACGTTGTGTTATTAAGTTTGTTTCATTGTAACCAAGCTATGGTACATCCACACATGCGTAATAGGAAGCTCTACAACTAAGGCATATTGTAAAAGACTCCTGATATCGAGCTATATCAATGGTTAAGTCACTACAGAAAACTTTGTTTCCCACAAATTCACTGTAATGTCTTGTTGATAGATAGGGAAAACTGTAAAACAAATTGAAAATTTGCATGCAACAGTATAGCATTGCTCCTGATCCAAATTTACTGGAGTGGAATAATAGCTTATGAAGTAAGGTTTTGTTGTCTTACAGGCTTGAAGAAAGGAGGGGCTAGGGAGTAACCGCCACGGGATCCATTAAGGTGGGGTCCGGCACAATATGGGAAAAAGAAACTTGCACATATTGTTATTTTCATAAGTTTTTAAAGGAAAATGAAGGGTGCAAAAGGGAGCCCCTGTGTCAAATGATTATAAACCCTCTCCTCCTTTTCAGTATTACTGCGGAAGCCGGATGCCCCCACCCTTTACCCCCAACCCCGCTAAATAACGCGATGACAGAATTTTGTAGTACATGAATTATTCGTCGTTCGGCTGATGCACACAGTGACAGACAGCTCAAAGACTCAACTTAAAGAAAAAAGAAAACCAAACAAGTCTCCAAGAATATTTAAATCAAATGAAATGGTTGTAGAGATGTTGTCTTTATTTGATGTGATCTTGGATCTTTCAGTGATATCGACAAGGCATCAACCCTGTTTATATAGAGACAGATGGTTATATTAGTCACACATGCATGTCTGTCTGTCCTTCGCTGGTAAAGATAATTAAAATAGTTTCTTCCCTCATCATCCTACCCCACCTCAACGTCCGATTTTCAACCACTGATGCACCTCGGCTTTACCCATAAAGATCGGCCCCATGTGGGCTTCATCATCAGACTTAACAACTTCACCCATAAAGAGGTTCATCATCATGATAGCCAATTGGTCTACAGTCGTAACAAGCTCAGTCAAATTAACGGTCATAAAAGTTCTTCCCTTCTTTGAACAAATGACTTTTCTTTTCAATTATCATTTGAGGGGGAAACTTTCGTAATGCTCTATCTAATCGGACATGGCGGCGGGGTCCTCTGAGGAACTTCAATCAAAAGGGGCTGAAAACCGATCTAGGCCCGAGACAATGTTACAACAATAGGATAGACACAGAAGGCTGGCAAGATGAATAGAAAAACGGATAATTGCTTTTAGATTGCTGGATCGATCCAACACGCCAATAAGATTTGTCTCCAATGAGTTGTGTCGGCCCTCCTATTCATGCCTTTCGTTATATCGAGACGATACATCTATTTTCACTTGAAGCAATGGTCCTCCTAATTTTCGAAGTACTCACAAACAAACAAACCTAGCCAAGCTTCACGTTGCAAACAATGATACGCACCTATTAGCGAATGTTTCTCCAATGAGATTCCAGACCGTATATAGTCTTATCTTAACTCGTTTAAATATTGTGCACCCCTAAAAAAAAAAGAACAACATTGAACAATAAAAGTCGAATGTAAGTCCTCGTCAATAAAAAGAATAGACGACCGAGAAAAAAATTAACAAAGAAAATGATGATTCCGTCTATGACTTCTAACTTTGGGAAGTTAACAGACTCCGCCCACTTTTTTCCCTTCTTCATTCAAGGTTCCCCTACTACTACTACTACTACACACACAGAATAAAGTAAACGCCAAGCCAGTTATCGTTGGCGACATGGCATAATCGCCACTCGGCTGGGTATACGTACACATACATTGCTCTGATTCGTCGGTATGCTATGTATCTTGAAAGTTGCTTGTGGTTAGCCCGGGTTTCACAGCCGCTTAGCAGAAAATAACCGCTTGAATGACAAGACAACAGCCACGATCGAAGCGACTGAGTTGTTTATGACCGAGAAATGGAATTGTTATCAAACGCTACAACATATGTTTTGGGTTTAACTGTTTAGTTGTAGTCAAGTTCAACGATACAGATCATAAAAAAAAAGGAGAAGGAGATTTTAAAAAAAAACCGATTTATGATTCTTTGTAAAAACTTTCTTCATTTGGATGACCGTCAGATATAATGTTCTTTTATTTTTTGATGGACAACCAATTTTCATGATTTGTTTTTGATTTTGTTTGTTTTGAGCGCATTTCTATTTCTGAGCCAATCAGCGGGACGGATTCTAATACTTAGTACTTTCGATCAACCCTCTTGATTTTTTTTCTGCAACAGGCAAAGGGTTAATATTTGCGTGATTTATCAGTTCGGAGGAAGTTATAAATAAAATACAACCAATTGGAAGCAGTATGATTTTAAGCATTGGTCAGGAACGATTCTTCTGGACGGTTTTGTTTTCATGGAACATTTGCTATTGACTGTTAGATGTTGGATGTTTCCATTTATAAATCTGTTCTTTTAAATAGTATTTGTCGCTTTGTCAAAGGTGTTTGACCCAAGAATATATCTTTAGTTTCTTAGTCACATGGCAAGTGATAATTTAACCATGTACAACTGATTATTGCTATTGCTTGGGTTTTCTTTTCTTTTCTAAAACCCAGGGGAGAACAGCTAAGAAAGCGATAAACATATACCGCTCTTACGCATGATGTCCAATACCTCTTTACCCGTGAGTAGTACATCAGCCTTCTCAAAGCCTCAATCTTCCTGCCTCTCGACAAACATGGTGACCTCAAGCCCATGCGAGGAACAACCGCTACCTGCGACATGTGACTCTTTACACCATCTTCACCATTCACATCACCATCACCACCATCATCATCCACCCTCTCGACCTTTCTGTATGGACTCCCTTCTTTCCCCTGTCACGGTTTCGGTGTCCCCCAGACGGTCCCATCACTCGTCCCCCTCTCACTCCCCTCGGAGTACAGAAACGGCCCAGGTGGACCTGCCAAGGCATCCACCATCCTCTCCATCGGTCGTCAGTACTAAGACTTCAAAGTCGTCTCCTAGTTTCACGGTAGAAGGGATCCTAGCCAAACCGTCCAATTCGGGGAACAAATCGGCAACATCGAGTCCTACTACATGTCCCAACTCATCAACACAGACCTATACGTGGACACCGAACGGGTTCCCGTGGTTGCAAACGCCAAAGCACCATCCAACGACCGACAGTGAGTACCGTTTGTTTTCATTTCTACCCCAAGTAAAGTCATATATGTACCTTGTGTTGAGGGGTATAAGGCTGTAGCCTGCTCCCCGTGCATGTTTTTGGCATTATTTTCACCAGTATACCATATATTTAAATAATAATAATAACAATTTCTTGCCATTTCAAATAAACGCAAGATTGGACTGATCTCTTAATGGGACAGATTGTTTTTTTTTTACCGCGTGATTATCCTACTAAAGTATATTATCACAATAGTAACAAAAAGTGTTCTATTTATTGATAAGCTCCTTTTTTTTTAGAAAAATCAATTAATAGTTAGTAATAACACTACTAATAGCAATAACGTTTCAAATAGTGCTAGGAGTTGTATAAGTGAACATTCTAGAACCAATTTAAAATTTCAACTTATTTCTTATTTATATTTTCTATATGTAGGCTAAGTTAGTGACATATATATATATATATATATATATATGTATTACATTGATAAAACTTGTATATATGTTGTTGTATAATGATCAAGGCCGTAAAATGTCTATAGTTACCCTATCAATGAAGGATTTGGACACATAAAAACTGTTTTGTTTGCATCCTGTGTGTAAACATTTCTTTAAAGCTCGACCAACTGAATTCGTAAAGATTATATGAAAAGACATTGACACTCTTGTACCAGTTTTAAAAACCCTATTGGTAACTTTAAAACGATTGTGAAGCAGGCAAATTGTTTACAGATAACTGAACTTCAAATCTGACTTCTTTGTACATGTAAGCAACAAGCAACGATTTTTTTTTTTGCTTACTGTACATGTTTTATTTGTTCAGACCAAAAATGCTTCGTATGTTTTCTTTCTCCTTGCCTCCCCCTTTGGGAGGGGGGCGGGGGGGGGGTGTTTACGTTCCACTGAAACGTAAAGTAACACTTTAAATAAGGAATTGAAATTCTCCTTACGAAAAGAGGAATCAAAAGCTACCGTATATGTTTCCGTATTTATAAAATACGGCTATTTCTATAATTAAATATCGATTTTAAAAATATGTAAAAGAAATTTTATATTAATTTTTAAATAAATCTTATCTTACAGTGCCACGAACTTAAAATAACATTAACATTTTAAAATCGTCAATAGATTGTGAAGGGATTTTAGAAGGATTTTTTTTTTGTGTAATATTTATTTATTGACCGGTATTCCTTTTTTTTTTGGTCATTTATTTATTTTACGTGTGATGTAACAAATTGCTACTCCATCGTACTCAACCCTTTGCAGTCAGTTTAATTAATTAATTATTGATTTATTCATTAGGTTTGTTATACTTCTTTTCAATGGTTAGTGAATAGAGATTGCGGGAACCTGGCAGGACTAACTTTTCAAATATCGTCCATATTTTGCACCTTAGGAAACACATATAACGTTGAACTGAACGACTCTACCGTATGACATTTTCTACAATGTAATATAAACAATTAAAATTTATATCTTCAATTTGCGAGCTGCAACTTACAGCGAGTTGTGATCATTCTCCCTCGTCTCGACTAGACAATAAAAATAAAGCGATTTATCGTTAATCCTTGTATCGGAAGCTGATCAAACGTCGAAAGTTGATAAAAATCTATATCACATATGAAAATTCTCAACCGGTAGAACTTAACACAATTTGAAAACTTTCAAAATATTGACCGAATTTTTAATATTGTTCAGTTACAACCGTACGGTCATATAACCCCCCCCCCATCCCCTCCCCATTTATTTTTAATCGACTGTTAAGTTTTATACTATCTTGTAAAATATCTATATTTACTTTTTTACATCTCAAGTGGACAATGTATATTAGATATATTTTTCATAGAAAATATATTCACCTAGCACGTCGATTTATTTTATTGGTCGGGGTGTGAGGGGGGGGGAGGGGTTGCTTAGACAATAATATTACTGTGAAGGAGATGTCGAAGCAACAGCTATACTGCCATACCGTGAAATATTAAAACCAGAATTAGTGACCAACACTTTGCTTTCTTGGAGTATAGAAATAAGTACAAGTTAATGATAATTTTATAATTATGATTTTTGTTTTTACTCAGAAGACGTTTTATTCCAATTTAGAAAATCTCAATCTTTCTTTAGACATACATATCTGTTCAGTTTTTTGATATTTTTGGGTCTTTGTTACCCCTTCCCCCTCCCCCGGGCCACTCTCAAAAATAACAAATTTGCACGTGGGCAAATTCGAGGGAAAAAAATGACCAAAAAAATTAAAAGGGTAGGTAACAACCATTAATTACATAAAGTTTGTCTTGTTTTTTGCATGAAAATATACAAGTATATCGCCAATTGGTTTGAACCACTATTAGATTAGATCTTTTAGTTAGGTTCAAATTTCATCCTGTTATATGTTAATAATGTTACTTGGTTTTGACTAAAGTGATGTTAAGGTTCCTCCAAACCAAAAACCGCTTTCCTATGAAACTATACCATGCTAGGTAGCAACCGTTAATTATATCAATTTGTCTTGTTTTTGCATGAAAATACAAGTATATCGCCAATTGGTTTGAACCACTAAATTAGATCTCTTATATAGTTATAGTTATATGTTAATATTTTTACTTGGTTTTGGCTAATGTGACGTTAACGTTCCTCCAAACCAAAAAAAAAACGCTTTACTATGAAACTATACCATGCTTGGTTAAAATCTTTATTGATATAGCTAAACTATAAACGAAATTTTAAAATATCTGTAGAATATGCTTTCGTGACTAAGAAATAGGAGCTTATATAGATCAATATTACCATTTCTATATCTCTACGTATAAATTTATTTCTTTAAAGAAAAAATTGTCAAGCAAAATGGTTGACTTCTAAGAAATGAGGTATGATATGGAATCCAGACTAACTCAACGATGATGAATCATTATTACTTTACAAACTTAATTTTCATACTTTATATCCATCATTAAATCTCACTTCCTTAAAATATTAATAATTCACTTGCTGGTGATTGAAAAACATTTTCAATCACAGCCCCATTACTGATTCCTTAAAAAAAATCTCCGTAATTAATTTGTAAATTTTTATGGTTTAGAAAATTCGTTTTAATAAAACGTAAATTTCTAGTTAATTGGAATTAATCACTAACATAATCAATTAAATATTTGAGAGCCACTTTTTTTTTTGCATTGAAACAGTAATAGTTTGTGGGGTACTTGGTCATTTCGAAATTGCCGCGATGTGAATAGGAAAATTGATTTAGAAAATTTCCACTACTAATTTTTACATTCGCATTACACATGATGCAATATATTTAATGTCCTCTGCACTCCTATAGTTATAATGTTTTTATTTTCTGTAATTATTATTATTATTATTTTGTGTGTTTTTGTTGTATTCGTATCCGTACACCTGAAACAGTTCTCTGTTTACTTTCAAATTGTCTATTTATTTGTATGCTTGTTTCTTATCCCGAGTCGTGGTTACAAAATCACTCGCCACAAAGTTTTGAGAAGAGTAGATTATGTTTCAAATAACGAAACTACTTCATTCTTGAGTTGATCAATATCAATTTATTTATTTAGTTTATTTGATCTGTTTTTGTAATTTTTTTGTACTTATAAAAAACAAGATGGCACTTACAAAGACAAAATTTGACAGAAAATGAAAAAAAGTTGTGGTATCCGCTTAAAATGAACTGCTTGTAACATTATACAGCGAAATAGAAAAAACTGAAGGCGCTATAGCAGGCAAGGTGAAATGGCGTCCGTGTCCCATGAGACTTTCAGACTGCGCGATGCCACGCGTCCAACGCTGTTTGCTTATTAATGGACGAAAGACAACTTTATTCAACGTTCATGGTAAGAAGAAAGCTATAACACGATTAATCGTTTAAATCGTTTATTCGCTAAAAACTTGTAAAAAGGAAAGTAACATACCAAAATTAAATTGAAATAATGATTATTTGATGCCGGCAGTCGTGATATTTTTCTGGGAGATATAACTATCTTTTTGGAACTTTAAAAGTGCGTCTCCAACTTTTTGCATACTTTTCGAAAGTTTCGAAGTTACTTTACGAAGAGGCATTCATAATCATCTCTATGTTGTTGATTTTATTTAAAAAAAAGAATAATTTTGAGCGTCATTTACTGATTTTGAGGACAAGCGTTCCCAAATTGTTTAGGCCAAAAATTAGTAATCCCCGCCCCCCCCCCCAATTTGCAACAAATTATTCCATAAACTCGGGTCTATCAAAATCATAAGTGACCGCAATGGTTTGTGTTGGGGGGGGGGGA
The DNA here is from genome assembly GCF_037975245.1 of Apostichopus japonicus. Classification (NCBI taxonomy): domain Eukaryota; kingdom Metazoa; phylum Echinodermata; class Holothuroidea; order Aspidochirotida; family Stichopodidae; genus Apostichopus; species Apostichopus japonicus. The sequence goes on from NC_092565.1 coordinate 8,760,816, forward strand.
GGGGTTGGGGTCAATGGAGATATCTTTGTGCTTCATGGATGTAATGGGGGTAGGAAATGTATTTACACATGCATGGGAGTGGAGAGAGGGGGAGGGGAGGAAGGAGAGTTAATTGTAGGGAAAGAGGTGGGAACGAGAGAAATGGGTTCATTAGGAGAAGAATTAGCCAGGGGTGAATTTATGAATCTGGATGCACTAACCTAATCCGGATTTAGGAATGGAAGAGGAGGGGAGGGGGGGGGGGATGGCTAGCCTATCCATTGACGGGAAACAAAGAGCTAACATCCATATTTTAATATACGATGAATTTGTTCTGCTCAGACATACTAGATATAGGCTAATTAGTAATCAGTCCATTATTTGACTTGTCTTAAAAATATATTGCCTTTGTAACCTGTTATCCATTTATTTGATAGTTTTGATTTCCCAGGGCTTAACGTTATATATCAGCAGTTAATTTTTACTATATTATATCAGCCACCTGGTTATCCATGAGACCGGTAATCACATATTATCCCGTATACCCCAGGATATTTCAGTAAAACGAACACGATCAGTTATGTTATCTGACGTGCACGTTTGTGGCGATTTACAAGCCATTAGCTAAATAATTTCCCAAGTAAATCAAATTTGTCTTCTTACTTAATAATAAATACCGGATTTGAAATTAATAACAATTTTATGGATGAGGCACTTGAAAACACTGATTTGGCATAAATATACCAAAATTGATTAATTTGTGTCCGTTTCTGTCGATTCTCAAGAACGGTGGCAGTGATGGATGGGATGATGGAGGTGGTGCTTGTGAGTTGGGGATGGGGGGTAGGAGGAGGTGCAACCCAGGAATCCCCCTTCCCCCCATAATTAAAAAATAGTTGAATTTTCTCGCCAAGCTTTTAACTGCTGTACAGATCGAATGAATAACGTTGTCTGCTTCCATAACTCTTGAGAGAATATCATTATAAATTAACTTATTAGATATTACACGCACACCAACTGACTGACTAACGAAATGATTAAATATACAGAATAAACTCATATACCCACTTCTGCACTGTATATATTACATACAATTTGCCAAAAATTTGCCCTATCTGCGTTCGTGACGTGGCCATTATGTATTCTGAATTCATGTTGTACTTAAATTAGCAATGACTTAATGTACCATAGCAGACTTAAAATCATTACCGTATTTATTTTTCACCATACGTTGCAAATCTTTCTCCTTTTGTGACGTCACTCTTACGTGTTCTGTATTCATGCTGTATGTAAATTAGTTTTGACTTATGTACCGTTGCAGACTAATGTCTCCAGAATCCCAGACATAATGCATAATATTATTATTATTGTGTTTATTGAGTTGCAACGGAGTATGATTAACATTATCGCTCTTGCTTGAGTTTGGAGAGCTGACAAGATTGAGGGTGAAATTTGTGCTAAGACGAAAGAAAAAAGAAAAGAGGTCGAGGCGAGGTGAGGTGAGGTGAAAATGAAACAAAAGCAAACCCATCCCATAAAATGCGATTAGGAGAGCGTATAGTTGCAAACAATTGTATACGGTATTTGAAGAGACATATAAACGTAAAAAACGATATGTTGCCTTTGATCAGCATTTGCGGCCACTTTACTAAAGCCTGCTTATAGTTTTACTCGAAATAAGATTAAAAATTGATATATCTATAAAACCTTCCATAATCTGTTTTCACCTAATGAATATTAAATAGCTGAAAATAATTCGTCACCCGGATACTATTTATTGGTAGATTTGAAATTATCATACAAAACGGGGGAAAAGGCAAATCCGTCTTCACTTTGTGAAATAAAACGTTACCAATTAAGATAATGCAAGTAAATCATATAATTTAACAATGAAATATTCAAAAGCAACTAACTATTTAATTGACTTAGTTCAAACAGCTTGAAGTGTCGACGCTATTTATCTCGGCATCACACCAAATACACGGACAAACATATGAATGTTATACACGAACAAACTGTTATATTGTCGGTTAACATTAATGTTATACAACAGATGTTTCTTTTCCCAAGAAATTTATTTTCAAAATATATATCATCGTGTAGTGTCGGTCATTAAATGATATTATCTGTGTCTAACCTAATTAGCATATAACATTCAAGGTTGAATCTAATATTGTCATCGACTGATTTTGATTAATTTACGAGAACTTTGAAATACGCCATTTTATGCTAGTCTGTTGATATAATTTAGAGGAGTCGACAGGTCTGGAATTAAACTAAAGTTGTATGATATTATCAATAAAAGTCAACCGATTAATGACAAGAAAACAGAACAACCTTTAAGTGATAAAATCAGTGCTTTTAGTTTATTTTCTGTTGTGTAATATGAGCATATATCACCTCGGTGACGTAACCCATACAGATGTTGTAACCCAAAGAACAGATACAACAGCTAACAAAATGTCAGAACAATCCACAACCCATCAATTATTTCGGAAGGTTAAGAACCCTATCTGCGGTTTCCATTTCACCTCAAAAAGTTAACTTTTGAGATAATTCAACAATTAAAAAGCTAACTGAACCGTAAAATTATCCAATTGGATTTAAAAACAAAGATTATCTCTGGCTTAAATATTTTCAACCAGTCTTTAGTGATGGTTTGTCTAAATTTCCCGTAAAGATGAAAAAGCAAAGAAAAACAAGTGACTAGAGATGATACTAAAAGGCATTGTTTACTGAACAATTGTTTGATTGTTATAATCGAGTTATTGTTTAATATCCTTTTGATCACACCGCATTAAGTGGTATTTATCTCATTATGTGGATTCCTTAGAAAAGGTCAAGTAGTCAGCTGTTTTGAAAAACAACTCAAATTGAGTTTATGTTTTATGCCTTGAATTTAGTAAACGGTTCATGACTAATATCTCATATTTTAATATTTGCCAAAGTTCTTGAGGTTTAATTCCTTGATGAAATGAATGTCTGTTTCTAATAAATATTTTTATTTGAACATATGGTATCAAGAAAGTTCGAATATAGGAGGAATACAATATCTGAATGGAACTTGAAGGAACCAACAGATTTGACAAAAATTTGGTCACGAATTTGATTAAATTTGATGTTTTCGACAACTTAGGTACTCTTCAGAATTCATAAAACAAAGACATGAAGGAGGGGTTGAAATGTTACAGAAATATGTTTTTAATTTTTACAATGATGGAAGTTCACACATTCAGTTGGTCAGTTTATAACCGAAAGATAAACTAATTCCGTGACTTACTTTGGAACTGGGAATGTTCAATGTATCTTAATTGACTTGATAAAAATCTCATTAGGTAAATATAAATTAATAATAACTACAAGAGTGTACTTTGCACAGATTAATTTCTCAATCAATATAATCATTTCTCAACAATCTTTTGTAGAATTCTTACGTTCTGGGCTAAAGTTCTTTGAGTTTCCGTTGTTACCAACCCTTTTCTACAGCTTATTCTGGTCAACAATTTTCTTCAACTGTTTGAATTTATACATAAGTAATACACCGCTTTGAACAGCTCATTAACCTTATTAGTCAATGCATTCACCTTAGCATATCTGCTTTTCCAAAAAATCCATCCAAAATCAGGTCGAACCATTTGATCTTTCGTCTTTTAATTGAGTATTTCCTTAAATTTGGGAAAGAGAAAAAAACAGAAAATAAATCTGTTGCGCTTCTCTGTGTCCCTCAGTAATGCGCTGGAGTTGCTATAGGCATAACATAAGAAAGTGTTGAAGCTTCTTTTTTTTTAAATATAATCGATGGCTTGGAATAAAGGAAAAGGTCTCGTAAACTTTTCGTATATTTAAAGAGGTACGATTCGAGTTAAGAAGAATGATTATCTGATTAAGAGAAATAAATTATCATCTTTTCTTAAATGTTGCACACATAACCCCCCCCCCCCTAATTTTGTTTTAAGATAAATAAAAGTCATGACTTTAGTTCTTTAGATCCAGAAATGCGAACATGACAGTGTTTGCAGTTGTCCCAATTATAACACTTAAGTAATTAATTATCAAATTTTATGAACCAGTTTTCGGCCTGCGTGCATGAAATTTCAAATCAAAGACATATACCAGTAGTTACAAAAACGCGTTTTAAACGCGTTCAGCCACAGTTAAAATTTGGCCTTCGGTCTGTGAATATTTCTGTATTTGTAAATGAGCTGCTCTGACGTCTAAAGAGGGAAAAATTAATCAATCTACACTTTTGAGAGTGTGCACGAGGAAATACAAATCACAATTATAGCAAAAACTGTTTTCACTCTTAAGTTTGTCTCATACCGTCGGAAACTGGGTGTGGGAAGGGGAGGTAAGGGGGAAGGTGAGGTAAGGGGGAAGGTGAGGTAAGGGGGGAGGTGAGGTAAGGGGGTGTAGTTTTGTTCACGGTATGTTTCATTTCTATTTTTGTAGTCATTCGAAAGATCTCCAAGGTGAGACACCAATGTTGTTGAATTTTAAATCGCCAAAGTTGCAACAATTTTAAACTAAAATATCATATTGCAGTTCTTATAAGGTTGACCACTCAGCAACTTACATTTCAGAAAAGGGGTGGGGGGGGGGGGGAGAGGAATAGCGAAACTCGTAAAAGAATTCGGTTTTGCTGTTTGCATGTTTACGACTGTTATGTCAGCTGTTAAAATTGTACGAATGGAATAAAATGATGAATTACTTACTAATAAACTTTCTTCTGGTGGAAACATCTTGCAAGGAGAATGTAAGAGTCATCAATTTAAGTATGTTAACGATACTCAGATGGTTCGGGTCAATTATTCTTCCAAACACAACACAAGTTGGCTTTTACAGTAATCCGTTAAACCTAAAATGATACCGAGTATCAAACTATTAATCCCCTTTTTAAGCTACTAATCTGAATTGTATAACGAGATCAGAGAGATCAATGGACGGAAACGAAGAATTGAGAAGGTGGCAAAAAGTTAAATAAATCCGTGTGTCAATTTTGTGGGACACAAACTTAATTATCTGTGGACTTAAATGCTAATTAGGAACATCCAGATAGTTTTTGCCTACATTTATCTCAAACATAATATGGGGAATCCAATTTGTGTAAATAGGCTATTATATAGGCTATTGCGGTATATAGGCTATTATATGTAAATAGGCTATTATATATTATATCTATATAGTCTACGCGATGCTGTTTATTTGCTTTTTTTGCATGGTAATGAGGAAAATGTTACAACCGTATGTAAGGTTCAACGGAAAATGCCAAAAATTAACGCAAAATTGCATATTGAAATTAGGTGATTAATAACTCAACGCTCAATTAAGAAACCAACTGATTATAGTCACATACCTTACCTATTGTCGTTCTATAACTATAGACGGCCGATTTTATATCAATTATTTGTCAATATTTCAAGGCTAATTGCTCTCACATCTTTCTGATTTGTCGCTGGGTTAAAATTCTCAATCTGAGAAAGCTCAGAGGAGAAAATGATGGAGATGAAACGAGTCACGTGACACACCTTATACCTTTTGACGGAGGGTTCCCGTTTCGATAGAAAGTTCGACTTTGTTCGTATAATTACGTGATATCATTAGGAAACGCTGGGCCCTTTTCATGTCGGTATGAGCCCTGACATAATAATTTAAAAAAGGCCTTATTTCTAACTCTACGGGCAACGTAATGTTAAATCCCAAATTTTCACAGCACGTCGTGCAAAAGAATTAGGCTATGCATGCAGTGTTTATCTCCGTAGAATTTTGTTGTAACCTAGCAATGGTTTGCCTCATTGGTTGTTTTACATAATCCCATGTGACGTAACGGCGAAGAATTTGTTACCCGCGTACACGTGTTAAAATGTTGTCTTTTATATATATTACTGAGTTATACTCGGACAGAACATCATTTGTCAAACACCGAATGTCAGAAATTGCTCATTTTATTTTAATAAAAAAACATTTTGTGAGTCCTTGTAAAGCAGCAACATATATATTGACGCAGCAAAATAAATCTCCAAACGCAGAACAGAAGCGAAATTGGAATATGTAGAGCGTCGTCCCATATGATAGTTGTTTTTCTTTCTCTAATAGAGCCGATGAAAAAGAAAATTGCAATTTTGCATTCTAGTCTAAGAATGAATATATATAACGCTTAACATCACAATATTATGTCTTTATTTGTTTCATATTTTCTAGTGTTGTCCTTTTTTAATAAAAAAATATTCATATATTTATTTATTTAGTTATATATATATATATTTATTTTTACAAGTTCATTAAGGTATGATTCGTTTCCACTTATAGTCAACGATTGATGGCTTACCGCATTATATAGCCAACAACGTCAACAAAGTTTCAAGACTATAGAACACGACAAAGAAATATTGGCTGGTACTTTTCTCTGCATTTAGGATTAGGTAGTTATTTTTTTTTAGTAGATATATATATATATATACTTATATATATATATATATATTTTATATCATACAAGAAACCAATTATAGGGCATATGATTTTATCTTTATCTAGTCTCATGTTTCAAGATTTAAAAATGAAATTGGAATATGTTATGAAGTTGCAAGGAATGCTCCTTCAAGACAACTTTAATGATGATGTCAGTGGCTCTGTTATTGCCCTATTCGTTGTTTTAGTTTTAATTAGGCTTTCAAAACAGCTGGTCTAGTTTAATTAATTCCGTAACCGGTGACTGGTATACACAAGGAGGAAATACAGTACAATTTGTTATAACAAGTTTACAATTCCTTGTGATTATTTTTAGCCACTCAAGTATATTCACTTTAGCTATACGTTTGAGAAGCTGATGTAATCAGTCTATCTGGTAGACTAAGCATTGCAGCCGCTTTGTCGATTTGCCTCTTTATCCTGAATGTGTAATTTCCTCAACAACTGTTTATAACGATGGTTATCACCTGCTCGGACTCAGTTGTTTCTAACCGTTATCTAGTAAACAACAAAGTTAGTTTCGTGTATACTAGCGTCGTCCTAAATAATGCACGTTCACGGTATTGTTTCGTAGTCACGTGATCAGGGTGGATCGGCAGATGGGTTCTATTTTTTCCCACGAACTCATTAGCTTTTATAAAACGCAGAGCAGTACTAACTTCTAGAGTAAATATGAGATATAAAAAAAAAAAAAACAGAAACTGATTTAGTGAATGCTGGCTTTATTCCTCTGATGTTGATATCCAACAATCGCCATTACCTTATTTACTTCCATATTCTTCTTTTCATTTCTCTGTTCTTTGTTTTTAATCTGGTGTCCCCCCCCCCCACCCCCACCAAAAAAATGTGCAGCATTATTCAGCAACGGACGATTGCAATCAACTGACTAGACAAATGAGGTCAAGAAGAATAGATTTAAAAAAAGCGAACGACTTACTGGACAAAGAATCATAGTGCATGATAAACTGCCCTCATTGTAACATATATACTGATGATCCATAACTAATAACATTGATATTCTGAGATCTTTGACTCGGTTTAATAAATGAGATGAGTTGAATGATGGATGAGGATGCAACAACTGCAGCAACAGAGTTTGCTGACTGATCGGGCACAGCAGTTCATGCGCATGCACACAGACACACAAACAATACGATGTTTAACGGAATAGTTTAGAGCCATTTGACTAGGAAGTTAAACTCTTATACATCTTGAGAAAGCTTCATTCAACATTATAAATTGTAGCCTTTTAATGATCTTTGAGATCTCGAACATGGAATGTAGGAATTGAGTGAAAAAAGTGTGTAAAAAGAAACTGAACTATATCCTTTGTAATGTTCCTAATTCTGTTCGACTGGGACACCTTAACTTTAACTTTACTGCAATAGTCATCCATTTTGTGAAGGATGCATGTGTTTAACATTTCACCTAATTGCTGTTTTAATTTTGTTTCTCTTCTTCTTCTTCTTACAGGTACGACGGAACCAAGGCCCTTCACTAAAGTCCAGTGCACCCTGCGCAAACACAAAACAAATCGGAAACCAAGGACACCATTTACAACTTCACAATTACTTGCATTAGAACGAAAATTTCGACAAAAACAATATTTATCAATCGCCGAACGGGCTGAATTTTCGGCGTCGTTAAGTTTAACAGAGACTCAAGTGAAAATTTGGTTTCAAAATAGAAGAGCCAAGGCAAAGCGACTTCAAGAAGCCGAACTAGAAAAACTCAAAATGGCAGCCAAACCATACTTACCACCGGGGATGGCAGTCCCTCTAGCTCCTGCAGCAGCAGCAGCCTATTATTCAGCTATTTCACCGTTACATCATCACCATAGACCTCAGCTGACACCAATCAGCCCATACCATCTAGCACCCTATGCCTATTTCCCTACATGTACCCAAGCAGGTGGGTTGGTATACCCATACCATACTGGAGGCATGTGAAGATGACGACGACGGCGCATTGATTGATGCATAATACAACTATACTGCATTGTCTGGTATGGATTTCTCTGTGGATTGTCTTTTTACTGATTTGTGTATTCCTATGTTTACACGACGAAGACCGTTGGATGACTCTCATACAGATAACGATACAAGATTCGCGACATATCCTTCAGTGACGAAGTGTTTACAGGTTGTACCTATAGAGTAATCTCCAGTTGAATAAAATAGATATTCTTACTTCCTGGATTGAATTCAGCCATCATGATGAATCTGCATGTCTATAGAGGAATATGTATTTAGCTTGAATCCACATTTGGTGGGAATGGAGTTGTAGTGGACAACACCTAATGAACCCCGGATGCATGCAGTACCAAACACTATAATGAATGAATAAAGTGCATCCATAGAAAATTGGTGTGCAAAAAAAATGTGTGGTTATGTATAATTATGGGATGACTCTCCAATAACGTCCATGCACCCTCGAAGGCAGGAGGACTACATAAGCTGCAGTAGATTCCAATACATTATAACAGAACGTTAACGGCATCGCTTCCTAAGGAAAGCAAAAAGACTTAAAACTGAAATGGACATTTTTTTTTCTTGAATTTGTTTTCTTTTTAAAAAGATAAACAAGTCTATTCTGCCAGTAGTTTGACTGTAGTACATTAAGATCACAAGATGCACTATAAATGATAGAATGGTAAAACCTATAAAAGTAATAAAAATTGACATATTTATGCGGAAAACCTCAAATAAATTGTTCCTTTTTTATCCTTGCGAAGAAAGTATTTGTTGAACGTGTATTCCTTATTGTAAGTATTCAGTCTTCTGCCATAATAGCAAGCAACTTAAAGGCCTTAGCATTGCCACCAAATATGCTAGAAAAAAAATATGAAAAAATGGTCTTCCTTGCTCACTCTGCCAACCTCACAGTATGTTTTTTTTTTCGGTCTCATATATTTGTCTTACTTAACGCTGCTCAGGATCGCATGTGAACAATTTGGAGGCTCACAACATCCGGGATATTACATTTTGAATGTATTTCTAGCCATTTTGAACAGGTTAAAATTGGACCACTGTGCCAGAAGAACTTTAACCACTTTGGATGGTTCTCTTGGTCAAAAATAGGAAAACTTTCTGACAGTAAGTTGATTGTCGTCTACACAGAGGGTTTATCCCATTATAAGATGTAATCTCAAACCATTATGTAAAATTTGTATACCTTCCGTTAAAGTGTTTATCCCATATGTGTAAGCGAAAGTCTGCAATATATAGACCGGTAGACTGCTCAAAGTATATATAAGCGAATAACTATATTGTTATGTGGAAATGCCAATATTTCGTTTAACAACCCCCAAAGTTAAACGAACGCGTTATTAGGCGTGACGTGACTTCCTAACTACACAAGAACCAGTCATTTCACGCCTAATTGTGTTCTCTGGTGTTTTAACTAGACCGTGTATGTCTAAAGCGTCTCTCTAGAAAACAGTTGAGTCAATATGTAACACTCGGCGGATCTTTTACTTGACTTTACCGGTGAAGTTTTCACATTCTTAAATGAAACGTTTCATTTTCTAAGGCTATTTTAATATCGTCAAATACTCAAGGGTTTGTCAGTCGCGCTATAAGAAACGTTCACTGATTGGTTTATGTTCTAAAGTTTGAATAATTTACTTATTAAGTCGCAGTTTTCTATATCCATTACAGAATTTTAACGACTAGACTCAAGGGAAGTTATATTGCTTTCGGACAAACTACATTATAAACATTATCTTCTACCCTCTTTTCCTCCTTTTTTTAAAAACTTTTCTGTAGGGTTATTACTATTTATTTTTTGTAGCTCGCTGCCTTTCACATTAAAATTGCTTCTATATCCACCAGACATATATGCTTAGGTATGGTATGTGTATGGATCTTTGCCCTACCGTGAATAATTTCAGAAACGTTTGTTACTTCTTTTACACAGGCAATAATCCACAAATCAAACTAACAAAAGGCGAAATAATGGGATAAAATTATAGAATAATTTGCCCCATTTTCTCCATCTTAGCATGAGGTTCACTCAAGTTTGCCAGTTGTTACTACGGTTAGCATATAAAAACATCGCAACATTACTTGGACCCTTTTCGACTTTATATATTAGAAATACATAAGCCAACAGAAGGGTTTATGTTTTGTCTGGCTGTATTATTTTGTATTGCATTATGTTTATATATATATATTTACATATATATATATATATGTATAAATATATATATATATATATGTATAAATATATATATTTATACATTTATACACATATATATATATATGTATATATATATATATATATATGTATAAATAAATAAATAAATATATATATATATATATATATATATATATATATATATATACTAGATATTATTACCTGCAAACAATTAAGGGTGAACAGTGAGTGGATCGAATTAATTTTGATTATATCCTATAACAAAAAGCTAAATTAATAGATCAATATTTTGGTGATAACTGAACAAGAAATTATAACAAAACTGTACGGAGGATCTGTTTATGCATATTGCACCTATCTTCCAGAGATGTTATTTCGAGTCTGGTGATAGCGATGTAACTGACAAATTGAGAAATTAGGAAGAATTACAAATTTGAGTAATATAATAATACTTGCATGAGCGCTTAACCAGTCAACATTGAAATGACAACTATTAGACTTGGAATTATTTCTATCAATCATAAAAACAATAAAACAATAAGGGTAACTTCTCTGATTGCCGATGAACTTCTGTATTTATCTGTATATGTATATATATATATATACATATATATACTATTAACTGTGTTAGAAATAAATCTTCTTCTCCCTTTAAATGTTCTAGTATAAATTTACTAATGGCAAAGTAGATGAAGGTAAACAGTACACACATGCCTGACTTTTTAATATTTATAGTTTAGCATGCGTTGCGTTGTGGCTTAGTACGATATATACCCACTAGCTCTTAACTGGGATATATCTACACGATTTCTTGGTTTTTTTTTCTGTTTTTTTTTAAAGAAAATAAACTGATAAGTGATAACAATTATCATAATTATCATAATTATTACAATTAAGAAGACTTGAAAATGTACATATATATTATATATACCGATAACCGGAGCGACTGAATATTTGAACACTGTTTTTGGTTCATATACTACAAACTTGTTAAATAGTGTGAGAAATAAAGGCAGATTTATAAATATATTATTGGCTTTTTAGCTAGTCTAGTCTAATTTGTCAAGCTGTCTTTGTGTTGTAATGATTCTATGACGCTATTCAAAGTTGGTTTAATGTCGTCTGTTAACCCTAACACCCTTTGCCAATTATTGTTTCCAGTCCATTGCGTAGTAATTGTTCGTTTACCAATTCTTGGCTCTAGAAGTTACCGTCTGCTTAAAGCGATCTATGAAGGTCAGACGTCCTAATTTTAATTTCAAAATTGCAAAAAAAAAAAAAAAAAAAAAAAAAAAAGGAGAAAAGACGAAAATACATGTTACCACAGAAACCATCCGTAAAATAGTGGATCCCGACAGATAAAACAAAGTTTATACGCCGGTTTGTTTTGCTATAAAATGGTTTATCTTTATATGGGTGTATATTATAGGAGTATACATTTGACCTACATAAACTCATATAGGCCCTATATCTTTTAATACTAAAGACGTCATACAAAGGCTAGGCTATATAGGCTAGTTACGTTATTACCGCATTCTCCCATACGAAATTTAGTGAATATTCTCTCCTCACCCCAAATGTGCAATTAAACGTAATGTAATTATGACAATATAATAATTTCACCTATAGTGAACTTAACGCTAGTTCGAACAACCCTATGTATAAAGGAAAGTATGGTGCGGTTTGGGGGTGGGGAGGAGGTGGGGGTGGGTTGGATAGGTAGGTGCACCTGAGGTCTATTTTCTGATGAGATATACCAAGTGTGAGTCTGACTGGTCCATTACCATTGGTCAACCATGGAAGAGCGTAACGCACTGGTAGTGCAAACGTACATACTATACGTCACGAGATCTGTCCAATGTATTATTATACCTTGTCAGTTGCACCATTCTAGCAGAGTGACATCATAACTTGCAATTGGAGATGTTTGTTGCGATTTCTTAACTTAACAGCTGAAAGCCGTTATATACGGTATCTGTTCAGAACCAAACTGTTTTGTTGTGTTGTGTAGGTACTCTTATAGTACAATATACTCTAGCTATTGCGTTGACAGTTTTGCCACGGAAATATTAGGGTAGTACTTCCATAGTTTTAATACTGCACGGTTTATTAGTGCAACTATCACAGGATGAACTACACCCGCCATTTCCTTGGGTTTTGGGTTTATACGGCATCCTGGGGGCAATTGCATAACCTTCGAACATTACCAACACCAACACCTATAATTGATACAAATTGATACAAAATTGATGCAAATAGCCCTTCCATTGTACCAGTGCATCCAAACTAAAATACCATGTGAATGCTTGTAATTACATGAGTATTCACTGAATGACCTTTCGTGACCTCAGGAAACCTTTGTGGTTTACGAAAATTAGCGCAAAAAGTGTAGGCCTAGTTTTTTCTATAATAGGTAGGTAAAGGTAGGTAGGTATACACACATACATACAAACACACACAGGAGGCATGTGTAAATGAACCCCTGAGAGGCTACAAAGATTGATTTCTTTTTCGACAGCAACAGGAATATCACCCAGAAAAACAATAACAATCGTTTGTCACTTTCTACCTCTACGGAATGCTTCAATTAGGCACATTTTAATACGCGAGAATTGTAACTACACTCCCGCCAATGGACTTTACCACGACAGGCGTTCCATGAATTTAACTATAACTATGATGTTGTTCCCCAACCCTTATGACGTAATCAATAACTTTCGATCTGGTGAGGGAGCTCCAGTACCCCGGAGAAAATTCAAGTTTCGCAAGTTAAGTTTGCCGACCAGCTATATCTTAATGTACTGTAGCAGTATTCCATTTTGAGAGTTACTCTCCTTCCTTTCCCTCTCCTCTCCTCTCCTCCCCTCCCCACGCCCTTTCCCTTCCCACTCTGTTACACTATGTATATCTACTCCGTATCTTGCTGTGCATGCGTTATTCCAACTGATATAAAATGGATCACTGTAGGCTCGTATATACATATTCAGTGATATATATTATACTTTAAATTGTTGAATAGATACCATATTCTGTTATAGATAACCTGTACAAATCACCCATGATACATATACTTCTATATGGATTTCAACTTCATATCAAATTTAATACGTTCCTTTAATACATTGGCGTCTGTTTTGCATTGAAGTATTCCGCCAAAGGCGACCACAATACAAAAGCATATTCGATACCAACATGGATAGTGAACGGTGGCAGTATGCGACCCCAGTGCCAATAGTATCCTTGTTTACAAGAATGCTAATTTTAGCGTGAAATTGCGATTTCTTTCCTAACAATAGACAGTTAGTTTTCCATCTACTTTTCGTGATCAGGCATGCGTAATCTATTCAGCAAAACATCTCTCACTGAAGGGGTGAATGATCTCTCAATTATTTGACTTCAGCTGCGTTTAACTTTGATCAACAAAATTGCTGGTGACTGATTTTTTTTTTTTTAAAAGCAACAACTGTATCACAGAGACTATAGCTTCAAAATATTGTTTGTAGACTGTGCGATTTATAATCACCAAAGGCAATGCCATCATAACTAAACAGGTTAGTCAAATTCTGTGGCACATCGTTATGATTGAAAACCTAGAATAGATTTTGCATCATCCTCAAAAAGTTCTAAATTTAAAGATGATGAGTATGACCCACTGCAAAAATATGGTAAATGGTCGCTCATTTTCAAACATAAAAATGTCGTTTAACTGCCACCCACGGGAATTTTCCATCACTTGAAATATCTTTTTAATCAGTGGAATGGTCGAGGCTTGTACTGCGCGTGCGTAGCTACTCTTACTGTTTAAACCTAACGGTACTTTGTGTGTAGGCCTACATGAAAGTGTTTATGTTGCAACTAGGCTTACTTTGCTCAATCTTTGCGAAAAGGGCTAAAATCTACTGGAAAAAGTATCTCATTTTAATAATGTGGTTCTAGTTTTAGGATTCCTGTGAGACTGGTAGAGAAAGGTTTGACCGTCAGGACAGTGACCGGTGTCACGGTGTGTCATGAGAACGCAATGGGGCTATAAAAAGGTGCTGAATGTTGTATAGATCGTCAGAACCCTGCCGAAGTACAATTGGAAACTGTTAGCAATTTAAGCTTGCTTTATGGTGGTCACAAGACTGTTGACCTTTAGTTTCAAAGACTGAAAGAACTACGAACGTATGATCAGAAGATCAGAAAGCACTGTGCACCAAATTGTATGACTGGGCCAGTTTCACGAAACTTAAATTTTCTATAGTGAAAGATGTACTGTACGTAATGGGGCTCTAAACCTGTGCTGAATGTTGTATAGATCGTCAGAACCTTCCAGGTAGGTACTTGTGGAGCTGTTCGAAATGTAAGCTTGCTTTATTGTTGTTACAGTATTTTTGACCTTTAGTTTCAAAGACTGAAAGAACTACGAACCTATGATCAGAAAAGACTGTACTCCATATGCTTTGACTGGGCCAGTTTCACGAAACTTACATTTTCTATAGTATATAAGATAAACGGTACGTTCTGAAATTTAAATATAGGCTAAGCATCCAAGCATTACGAAAAAAATACCCGGTGACATCATACGGTCGTAATAGTGTACTCCATTAGCTTCAGCAGCCGTGTTCTCTTTCAAATAATGACGAAATTCAACAATTTTGTAAGCATCTGATGAGATTATACTAGTTAACCCTCATCAAAAGTGTCTGTACCCAAACAACATAACTGATAGTTAATATCTCAAGAGTACCGTATATATGGTACTTTCTCATTCACATACGAACAATAGAAACAACATATGATATGTTAGATTTATTATTACCGATTATAATTGATTATACTCAACTTTCATCATTATGAAGCAATCATATTTTGATACCTAGTTTTAAGATGCAGTTTACTTCGTTTTTTGGTAAAATCTTGTCAGATAGACTTGTTTGTGTGTGTGTGTCTTCTTTTTTTTTTGTGCTCACTTCACCTCAAATGTTGCGGTCTTGTTTGTGACCGTCGATGACTCGTGAAATTAAAGGAAACCCTGAAATCCGATTTAAGGATATAATTGTTCGTGACTACATCTGAATGTTACTTACTCGGGTTAACATGTTATAGGCTACCTCTCATTGTTGAACGTTGTTCTACAAAATAATCTGAATTTATTTTGATATAAGGTATAAAATTCGGTCACATCTAAAGGAGGGTATACCAGGTAAACATTCCTTTGACTTGATTAAAAGTTGTTGGGTAAATTTCACAGATCAATGCATATCACATAGAACGCAAATAAAAGACCAGACGAAAATGTTTGTCCAGGGTACACCCCTCGGGTTCCGATGTAGATATATTTGTATTTCCAATAAACATCTATTCATAGCAAGCACGACTTTTTAACAAGTTCTTTGATAACCGATATCTAGCATAAACGACATGGTAATCGGAATACAGGAAACAGGGTCAAAAACCAAACGGGATTTCAAGTCTGAATTACATGATTCAGCGGGCTTTAACTTTAGTAGATTGTGTTATCATGTAGCAGCAGAGGTGTACCTATAGCTTTCAAACTGCATTTGTGTTGCGTAGGGAGTTCGTGTCATACTAACAAAGAGTAATATTCACATCAAATTTCATATCGACCTCATTTTATATGGTTACAACCATTTGGCTGCTCTAACTTAGCGGGTTATTAACCCTGTTTAATAAATGCTAATGACTCAACCAAAACATGTTCTTCTAAATACATGTGAACAACGGAGCAGACTTGGATGACATTCACATTTACACAAACCTGAAATGCAGTCAGTGTGAACATGTTATTTGATTAAATACCATTGTTTTCCCTTTGAATTTTGTATCGCATCCGAGGAACTAATCCAACAGTCTATGTACTAGACTAAGTAGTCCAGCCCCTTTATATGGGCCACAGATGCTTAAAGGGTCATTTATCACCAACAACAAAAAGTAAGTGGTATAAAAATGCAGCATGAACTGACAGCAGTGATCTTAAACGTTCTACAAAATATCATAGCTTAAGTTTGTACCAAGTTAAGTGATTCTTTAGCGGCAGAGTGCCACCAGATTGTGGACATTTTAAGACAAACTTATTTTTCAGCTTGAAGATTTATTCTTTTTTCAGTGGATAAAGTTTAAATCGACTGTTCCGTGCCCTCTAAATGAATATAAATACATCGGCATTTAAGCTGGGTATACAAGAACGCTGAACTTTTATCAATACGAAGAGTGTAACCCCCCCACCCCCCCCCCCCTATAAAACAGCAGGTTACTAAATAAAAACAAAATCGTCTTCTGGGATAACTTGAAAACAGACTTTCGTATTTAAGCTCTTGTATTTTTTTGGAAGTTGAATGAAAGCTACGAATGAGAGATAATTAACTATTATATAGCCCACCAGGGCTTCAATCAACTTTGGCTGTTCCCACTAGATTATTTGAGCATCTCAAGGGACTATACCAAATTATGTCGCAGAACAAGACTTCTCTGTTTAATTAATTGTTTCCTTTTGTTTTTATCTGTCGGCGAAACCGACACTTGCGCCAAGCGATCAAAATTTTCTGTCTGATTTCAGTTTGCCTACAGCTTTATGTCTCTTCTTTGAGAATGTGTAAGATGTAATCTGGTAAATTACCCGGCGTCTGTAAAATCCATAAAACTGATCTAAGGTTATAGCCCTAAATTAGGCTTTACCGTTGGAAAAGGAGGAGGGTATACACAAAACAGAGAAAGATCGAAACATAGGGAGATGAAAGTTCTAAGTGAATGAAAAAAGTGAAAGAACAGAATGTAAAAGAAAGGCTGGTGAGGGTGGGGAGGGACAACCATTACGATCCCTTATTGTAACATAAACTTTGCGTGTAGCTGTAATGTAGGATCGTTCTGTCTTATTTAGGCAGGTAAAACCTTCAGTTAGATTGGGACACTTTTATCCTGATTTTTTTCAGATATTATAATATTAATTCAATTAAAGGAGCACTGCCTCCACATCGTACGTTCGTCCATCTGACATTTTCTGCATCAGTTGCAAGATCTGTTGAAATAAAAGAGGCGGCCTATACAACCATTGTCAATTATTTCACTTCAAACGTCTTTTTTTTCGTGTGAAAGAAAGTAGGATAGAAACGAAATTCATCAACATTGTGATTTTTTTACTGGCCTCACAGTAAAAAAATACTTTTCGCTTATCATGCAAACCTTTCTGTTTTCAAGTATCGGTAAACCCCGACACTAGTTAAATAAGGTGAAAACTTCGGTTAAAGTAAGAGATTCCCGCCACGCAAGAAGCGTGATCATTTTTTCCACTTGTTTTGAACAAATTTTATGTTTACAGTTACTTTTTACTGACAAAAGAAATGGGTGACGGTGGAGGGTACAAATTGTATGCTTGTCTAACCGGATATGTTCATTCTCTTGGTTATTAATTAGTTTGATTATGTCGCGTGGTCTTACTATCGTCAATAACGTTGGATGACGTCAACGTTTGAAACGGTCAGTGAACAGATCCAGGACAAAACACTTGCAAGATCGCGTAGTGTACCGACGTGGAGGCCGTGTAGCCCGCGTGAACTTGTGCATGAGGGTCTGAGTTGACCAGAGCTACATTATAGTATCATCAGAAGATAGCTTTTCACTCCATACCTCCATCTGGCCCACAATTCACCAACAAGGGAAATTGAGATAGGGACTTTGAAATGACCTCTTTGGGATAATTATCACGTGGAAACAACTCCTTTCCACCCACACCCCCACTCGACGCCACCAAGTTCTCCAAAATAAACATGGATTTGCTAACGAGGCAGTGAATTTAAGCTACATATAGCACGATTGATCCCACCCCTCCCCTCCCCTCTTCTTCGTGTAGCATTTGTTTCTCAACTGTCAACTTCCACCTTGGTTCCTTTTCGTATCGGTTCTAGGGATGATACCGAACCATGCAATTGGCTGCCAACAACTCACCAATTGAATTCAAGTTAGAGCTGGACTCAGTCTCGTTCGAAAACGTTGTACCTCTGTTTCGCTAGTGACAGACGATAAACAACAGAAACTGAACCGGTATGATCTAGATACCCCTTGTCACCTTTTTGTTTTTTGTCCTTGTAGGTTCGGTGACACGAATCGCCTTTTACTACTATACCATCCTCTGGAAAACATTGGACACAGATTTCAGTGTTTTCAGTCACATTTTTTTTGTCTAGATGGATGCAACCCTTCCAATCAAGCCAACGGCATTCCCCGGCTATCCGATTCCGAGAATGTTACCAATTGGGGCTGGACCCTCTCGGTCTCCCGGGAATAAAATCGTTACTTTGCCATCGTTTGCCCCGGGGATATGATATGAATGTTGAGATGACAACAGACAGAGGAAGTACCGCTCGCTTCAATTCGATCTGCCTATGCGCCTCTAACCTTACTGTGGTCTGTTGTATAATCCAGGTTAGGTTTCTTGTTTGTGTGTTGTTAATGCTCAATTGAGTTATTTCACACCTATAGACAGACAGAGCGGTACAATAAAGTCCTCTACCTTCTTATTTTGGGATATGATTTTGTTGGTGAATGATAACATCTGAATTTTAAAGTGATATATGCCAGTTTATAGTATCCAGACTATGAACAGAAAATATCATAACAGATTCACGGGCCTTTTTTTAAAACAAACAAACGGGAATTATA
Organism: Apostichopus japonicus; assembly: GCF_037975245.1. Lineage (NCBI taxonomy): Eukaryota > Metazoa > Echinodermata > Holothuroidea > Aspidochirotida > Stichopodidae > Apostichopus > Apostichopus japonicus. The sequence continues at coordinate 8,780,076 of NC_092565.1, forward strand.
AGAAAATGAGCACGTGACATTTAGGCTATGGATGATCATTCATGACAATGCAAAAAAACTCAACTTACAATTCTCAATACAAACTTTCTTTCCGCGATCCTTTGAAGTCATTTATGGGTATGCAGGTGTCCAATCCAAGGGAGGGGGTCTACAATGAAGGGACGCAGCAGGGAATAAGGAACAGCTGGGGAGCTTAGTAAGGCCACCAGTTAACAGGGCGTGAACTTTGCAAGCAGGTGATCAGCAGATAACAGTCTCTAGACTCAACTCTATGGACTCAGCCATCAAGAGAAGGGGGTAGGGGTAAGGGTAAGGGTCGTCTGCATTCCCACTGAGCTTATAGATTTACTTGTAAATAAATTTGCGTGCAGTGTAGGCTATATACAGCGCGCGTGATTTATATGTGATGTTGCATCATTGTGGAAGAAAATTTTCCCGAAATGCATCTTCTCCCCCCCCCCCAAAAAAGAGAGAAATAGAAAGGAGGTGCACCCCTTCTCTCTTACATGACCGCCTCCTCATAAAACCTCTCCACAACAAGCACGCCAGGTAAATTTTCAACCGCAACCATAAGCCGTAAATACTTTTCTTTTACAAATCCTACTTTGTGATCATCACTGTATATGGTTTTCTTCTCTCCAGATTTTAAACAATTAACTCGTAAACAAAATGTTGATTCCATGGTGTAGCACAGCTTTTCGTTTTTATTGGACTGAGGAAAATAGGAAACAACTAATCGACAAAACTAGTAACTTAACCAGTATTCCAAAATCATTCGAGAAACAGTTGCCGATGACTGCATGAGCAGACAGACATTGGCAGTTATGATTTATCGATAAATATAGAAAGGAAAACTGACATATATTACTTTTTCCTTATATAATTTGTATAGGTATATGTTTATTAAACTTGAAATGTGGTATGCCTTCAATAGCGGAATACATACATATGCGGTTTATTGGCTAGGCGGCAAAGAATTGTTTATGATAATTAAAGTGAAATTGATGTAATAACTAGTAGGAGAAAACGAAATGTTGATAATAATTTGATATCGAAAAGATAATCATTCAGTTTGTGATCCTCTGGTAACATCTAAGTGAGTGGCATTCGGTTACCATAGGGTATATCCTATAATCTCAGATGCCAAATTCTTGATTTTCGTATATATTAAAATTACTTCAAGGCCAGTAGATTTGTGCCCACATGGGTGCATACATATGCTCAGTAAACTAAATTTGTGCTTCAAAAAGGTTCGAAACGCTGCATTTTTCATCTCTCTGTATTTATATGTTGTGATCATATATATTAACTAAATAGCAGGTTATGCTTAACACAGCGCGTGCCAAACAAGATTGTTAGAGTGCGCGCTGAGCCCCCTCCTGGTCATGAGGTTATGATCTCAAACCACAGACCGGGTCAAGATTACAAAAGAAGAAGAAGAAGACATAAATAGAAATTGTTGCAATTCTAGTTTTATACTAAAACAGACAGACAATACCAACCTTATCGGAGAGACAAATGGGTGTAATGTTACAAATTAAGTCAACGCGGGTGGGTTCCACGTTAATGTTTCAATTCTGGTTATGAGAAACGATTAGATTCTTGTAGCTCTCTTTTCAAGGATTTATCGGACGGCCCGCTGCCATGACAAATTTAGTGATATCAGTAGCTTGGCTTCACTTCCTCTCGCTGTGACCATTCCATGATTGAAGAGAAGGGATTTGACGTATTCATTCAATGATTTGTAAAGTAACATGTCAAGAACGCTTCGTCGATGTTGTATGTTACCGTTGTGGGCGGCCAAGCACATCACTGTACATCAGGGCGTCCAGGACTTAGAACTTGTCGATAATAGTTAAGTGCATTTTTGATGGAGAGGTTTACCTGGATGACAGATTATGTCTATGGATGTATGAAGTATCCAAGCAACATGTCATATCGTCTCAGACGTTTAAAGATATTGTTCTTGGATGTACAAAGCATTCTCGGCGATCCGTGCAATGATATTCGATATATAGTTACCCCATGCATGGTTACACATAAATATATGCGAATTGGCTATTGGATAGGCCGGGCGGGACCATCACGAAGATGGCCAAACGTAAGCTTGCCACAAGTTGATCAAGTGTTGATGACGTCATTGCCGAGATTGTTTTGTCAAGTGCCCATATAATACCTTTCATCATACCAAGCCGTAATGTGGTAATACTTCTATGGACTATTGTAGCCGAGGGCGCGAGGGGGGGGGGGGGGGTTAGGGTATGTTATTGTACTATCATGGTTCGTAGCTGCGAAAGCAGCATACCATTTATAGGCTATTTGTCTTTTTGTCAAAGGGAGATTAAAGAATACATTTAATGTGCAACCTGGCATAAGTCTGGAGAAGGCCAAAACAATGCAAAATTTGTATCAGTAGTATTTATGGAAATAACTTCAAAAGTTTCCATATTTTGTTATTTTTGTCAGTATTGAGCTTGTACAACGTGCCACATGTACACAGTGCATGGCATACGATACAGCTATATTGTCTCGTCCAGCTTCAACGTGCTAAGTTACTTGTGCCAGTATTCCTAAGAGTTTTATACGGTATATAGAAAAACGTTTATCTGTTTCATTAGGCAAAATACACCTACCCCTCCTATTTCCCCAGGATTTGCAGAAGAGATCAGTGTTAAACTTTAGATCACGTGTGAATAAATTACTATTGCTCTCTCGACCGTATTTGGGCGTATTAATATATTACGCCACTTTCAAGAAGGACGGTAAACTGCTATAGCGATATGACGTCAAAGGTCATTGAAAGTGGGTTCCATACACCCCGCGTTGCGTACCCCCCCCCCCTTCTGTCGGACCGGAGTGGTCAACGATCAATACCCCGTAAACTATCTTTTAACATGTCTTTTCTGCAAATTAACTGCACTTTCAATTACTGTGATTAACCCTAGTACATTAGGGTATCATTTATTGACTGTGATAATGGTATGTGACGTTGGGGTTGGAGTGGGGATAGGGTGGGGTGGGGATGGGGTAGGGATGGGGTGGGGATGGGGTAGGGATGGGGTGGGGATATGTTCGGATAGGATGCTGGAGGATATTTGACGGAATGCAAACAAAGCCGGCAAGATGTTTCGTTAGCTGTGAATGGTAACTTCTTCAATCATCCCAATTATGTATGAGGTATAGAGATGATGTCTTCTTAAATGTAAACGCGACCCGGATAAGAAAGTAAGATCACATATAGGAAAGGCGCACGTCAAAGGCGCAACTACATTTCTAGAGAAAATTACCCTCCCCCCCCACCGTATATTCAAGGGTGCCTCAACATATGAATGTACGATACAACCTAAAGCAGTTCAAATTCTTCAAACTTGTTTCCAAAGTTGCAACATAGAGCACCATTACCATCTGGGCACCCTCCAATTTACCGAAATTTCTCACATCTATAAATGTGTCCCTTCCTGTTAACCACTTCGAAGGGACACATGACATCTTAAGCCCCTCCTAACATTAAATGGTGATTGTGTCCCTGTCGCACGTAAGGTATAGGGAATCCGTAAAATCCTGCAAAATTAAGAAAGTATGTTTACACGTGAATATGCAAATAAACTGCCGAGAGACCGTCATAATAGCACTGATGTAATCCGCCAGGCCAACACCAGTTTATACAGAGTAGAAAGAAAATAATCAGGTCACCTTTTCAAACCCTTAAACTAAAGAACTAAGTCAATGAACTTTGTCTTGTTTTTCACAATATTTGTTCCCCCCTTTCTTTCTTTCCTTTTCGTATAGTTCATCGCACCTAAGCGAGGCTTATTCTTACCGTCATTTTTATTTTCATCACTTTATTTGTTGAGTGTTTATTTGTCGTAAAAATCTATGTATAATTTGATTTTAATTTTAACGTTCAACACTGACACAGCACGACTCCATCGAAAAGACAAATAACGTGGTGAAGTAAAGCCATTTGTTTTGTTGACAAGGTGAATCACGAGATAAATACTTTAGACAAATTACCGATGGTTTAGATTGAAGTTTATTTGTTAACTCGTATCCTACCCACTGCGATTTAAGCTAAAAAAAACCTATAATAAATAAGGGGACTGACCACTACTTTCTATCGGACGCCGTTTCCATGTGCAACATATTTGTTTACATAACAATACACTTAAGTTAAGAGAATGAATGTGACGACGTTTCCAGCGTACACAGATACGCAGCTGGAATTCGCAGTTAGGTTGACCCGAAGGTCAAAGGTTACAACCCCAAGAGCTCGTGGTCTGCCACGGGCGATGAGACTTCGTGCAGAATGTATGTAAGTAATTATTAAATGCTGTCCCATGGAGAGAAAATATTCGCGGAGGATTAGCCGTCAGCTTTCAGAATGAGTCTCGATCGCAAGGAACCTATCGTTGTAAGCCCTGAGGACGAAAACAGATCTTTCGCCAGATCTGAAACAGTTTCTAATTAGAAATAATAACATACGGTACAGCTAGCTGATGCTATTTTTGATCATTGAAAGGCGGCAATCACAAAGCTACGTTCGGTCTCGCGTTCCAAGGAAGATACGAAGAACACTCCTTAAAAAAAGACTTGATGTTTGATATTTCATATTTTGAGGTCTTTTGTCCACGATTTTTAAGTATTTTGTATGAATGCGAGAGGTGACTCTTGCCTGGAGCTGAAGTATATTTCAATTAAGCACAGACTGCAGGCTCGTTTATTCCCCGCGCAGAGGTTCAGGGTAGCCGGTAGCTATTTCTAGAAGGACTTGCTGGAACCTTGCAAAGGGTATAAAACGCACTGATATTTGCGAGGAAGTCCGTGGACCTGCCACGATCTTTTAAATAAACTGCCTAAGAATTGTTAGATCACTTCAAGCTTACATTGTACACTAACGGACTTAATGGCTCTGTGTTGCTGTTGAAAAAAAATTAAAAAAATAAAAAAATTCTTAATTATTTTTCATAAAATCTTGTGCATTTTTATAAAGTCAATGATCCTTTATCAGGTGCTCTTTTGTTTTAAAATCAACTTGGAAGAAACCAGTACATCCATACCGGTTTATGATATGATGCTACTTAAGGCGTCTCACTGTTCCGAAGTTACCCCCACCCCCACCCCATTCCCCTCTCAAATTCTGAATATCGGAAATACTAAACTGACATATCGAAAACTAAAATCGTGGCGCACATCACGTATATTTTCATATTACAAAAAAACCTCCTACTTATTTCGTTTGTCTACAGTTTCACCCAATCTAGGCTCAGCAGTACTAACCAAAATTACGTTGCAAATAAGAAATTTCAAGTATTTCGTCATTCACCGTTCCTTTCGTGTTAGCATCAATCCCAGTGTAGTCCTATGCCAAACGTACACTCAAGCAGCCAGTGCCGGATTGATAGGGGGCCAAGAGGGGCAATGGTCCTCGCGCCCCCTGCCAGAGGGGGTCCTCTCTATAAAACAATATAATAATAAATCTTTTATTAAAATTTCAAAAACTTAAAAATTGTAATCAGTTTTACCTAAAAATCTACTTGGAGTTTTGCTGGCATTTGTATTTATATGAAAAAAATGTATGTACTTCAGAGATGTAACTCATTTAACTTCTTCTATTTATAACTGGTCAGTTCCAATCACGTGCAATTAAGTCAGTGACTTTGATGTGTAAAGTTGGTCGTTTTTCGTGTTTTTCAGTTTCTGTGTATGAGGGGTCCATCGAACCTGAAGTGACCCCCCTCCCTCCCCAAGGTATAAATCCGGCGAGACTTCGGACAACAGCAGCTCTAAACTACATAATATATTGCTAGATTTGGAACTAAATTTGTAGGTCTTCACTGACGAATTCACCTCCCTATGTAAGAGTGATTATGCTGGACACTCTAAAAGGGTGAAATATCAATCTTTGAAATATGAGTAATGGTTTGAATAAGTATGGTTTGAATAAGTGTTAATTTAGTGGAATACGATTATGGTTTGAAATTTATTGTTGCTTTATAGAACAAGTAGGTTGTCTTACAAGAAACGGTAAATATAGTTCATATTGAATCAAAAAAAATATGACAAAGTTAATAAACTCACCGATGTACGCGACCCCAATTTTGGGCGTGCTACTTTCCAAGGGTATATACCCAATATTAACCCGAAGGAGCTATTGCCAGATTTTGAAGGGCTTCTATAACCACCCCCCCCCCCAAAAAAAAAAAAAAATCTTGCTTTTGGTAGTATTATAAAATGGAGGTAAACTTTCTTGACCTGTATGCCATCTTTAATATCACTGTCGTACTTTGAAGCAATCGTGTTCACTCTAGAAAAGACCTCCTCGATATTAAAGCTTGAATTTACCAGCATAATGACAGGTAATATTGGGGTAGTACAGAGGGGTTGCATTAAGCAAGCATAATGCTCTTAAACGACCTAATGCTGCATGCATTTGGCACAACAGGTGTTCCATAAGCATGGAAACGCACAAGGACGATTGCGTTAACAGAAGTGAAGCTTGCTAGAGTTTTGCGCATGCGTACAACTGTATTTTGCTGGCGATTACTATTCAGAATGAGACTTGTAATTGATCAAATTAATATATCTATATATCTATCTATATATATAAATTGAACAGTAACCCTCTTCCTACCACCCCCCCCCCACCCACCCACCCTCTCGTCAGGCATGCATATAATTCGTCGACCAATATCGCAGCAAGTAGTATGAAATTTACCTAAAGAATCAGAGGTTTGGATGTACAACAATCATAATATTTACATTAAATGCAGTATGTTAGATAGGCCTTGGTTTTTCTGTATCAGTTTGAATGTTTTATTTGTCGCTTAATCGGAGTAGCCAAATGGCTGTATAAATATCTCTTGGGACTCCTCCAAATGTGTGCTGCCATGATAATGACAGACTAGGTCGGAATTAAACGCAAGATTTACAACTCTGCAACACACACACTAAACATGCTTTATAGAGCTAAAGCAATCAACATTGTTGTATATAATATCGTAGCAGAACAATTCAGTATTGTAAAGGATCATAGCAGACATATCAACCTGTCCTTTTGTCGAAAGTTGACTATACCGGGCTTTATTGTATCCAAGCTTATATTTACTTACGCGTCAGAGTGGTGTAAACATCACGTGACATTATCGTTTCTCGCACACTGAAGGTTACAAAATGTCGTTGGCACCATTTTAATTTTTAGTCAACTTACATCAGTTATAAAATATTACCGTCTCTTGAATCGCCCGATATCTTTTACTGTTTTTAATTTGATGTTAAAAAAAAAAGAGACTAAAATTTAACGAATTACGTCGTCGCCCGCACTTTTTAACTTGCTAGTAAGACCTGGCTGGGACGTGAGGCGCCGGTGGCCCACCACCAAGGACAGGGTAAATTTGTGGGGCAGACAAGACGCTGTTGGATAAACCTTGTCAAAGGTCAATTTTTTTTCGAACTCCTCTATTACGTAATCCAGCAATGCGGTTGACCTATAGTTGGCAGCGTAAAGACATTTTTGCAACAATTTGGACAAAATAGCCCTTTTTTATATAGTTTTCTAACCTCGTAATTCGAGTACATTAATGTTACAACATGTTGGTAATGTGACGTCGTACATTGCAAACACACTGGACATAAATATTTCAGAAATCTGTCGACAGTTAGTAAAAAGATGTTTTCATGTATGACAAGAAGTTGTGAAGACAGGCTTTGCAAGACGGGGGGGGGGGGGAGCACCACCGGGCCCGGGTCAATAAGAGGAGGTCGCGGAAATGTGGTTTGAAAAAAAGTTATTTTTATTTTCATCGTTTTGGCCAACTAAGAAAAAAAAGGAAGTCCTCAAAAATTAGGCCGGGTGACATTGTTGTCCCTGGGACCCGACCATATAAATAGCTTCGTAGTATTAATTCCCGCTCTCCATACCCCCCACCCCATAAAACTATACTATAAATATAATATAAACATAGTGATGCAATGTGGATATAATTTGATCGTTAAGAAGGACTGCACTGATTATCTTTGGGGAATTGCGATATTACACTATCGTTCAGTTTGCTGTCGTATTTCATAGCTTGATATATACTCTATAGAAAATGTCTTAAAACTTTCTCCGGGGCGTGCGATTCATCGAGGAAATGAGATTATAAATATGATACGCCTTTGTGCCATAATGTGTCACTGATCTCCAAAGATAATGCAAAGCAATCAATAATTCTTCTATTAAAACCAAATGTTACCGATCAGAAACAAGTCCCTTAAGCCTCTCGCGACTTGTCACAATGCTTTAAAATTCCAGCAAAACTCGAGATGATTTTCATTTTTTTACTCTTTTTTTCATTTTTGTTTTCTTCCTTTTTTTCTATGGTATTTTTTTCCCCTCCCGTTCTCACTCTTTTCCATCTCTAGTTTTGTACAAACTGTGACAGGATTCTGATAGGGTCAGGCAATCCTCACTTGGCCGCAAAATTGCCCCTTTAGTTGACAAGTTAATAGGATTATTTGAGGTTAATAATACGAGTGGTTTCAGCGGGTTAGATCAAATACAGGGTGACTGACAGTGTTAAAGTAACATGCTACATTAATTGACTATAGTATACAAGGCCCGTAAAGACCTCCATTTGTAAGCGATAGGTAAAATTAAACGAGTTAACGAAAAAGTTGCACGAACTGTATAATGTATATCGACAGACGAGAAATGTTTATCTATGTTCGTCTAGGTATGTTAGGGTGGGGAAGAGGGGGGGGGGGGCGGGGGGACTGTGATAAGGATATAACGCGAAATGTATATACGCAGGGCCATTAGTGTGAGCTACGCGTGTCTGTCGAATGATGAAGAAGGTGATGGAGTGGGCTCAAAGGGATGCGGGAGTGGGCTGGGGTTAAATGGAAAGGGAGTGGGTGGGGTTAAAGGGAAGAGGGAGTCTGAAGGGACTGGAATACGAGGAATAAGACAAAGCTATCAAGGTAAGCCTATGGGGCAGGATCTAATATGTAGTAGGTTTAGCCATGAATACACCAGTGTGGCAAGAATGAGCTGGGGTTTGTCTGACATATTTCATGTAGTACGCTAAAGAATGAACTTGTGTAATTTCGGTTTATCGTTTTATGACGGTATATTTCGGTTTATGGGGCTACGATGATTGATATCATTAAAAGTCTCTCGTGAAGATTAGAAATGAATGTAATGTCAGAGCTGTACTCTGTCTGTACAAGGATATATTGCATGACAATCGATATTTACATGTCCGGTGATGATACTTATTAACAACATTTTCGGAAATTATAAACCGAAGAAAAAAAAGCAAATTGTGCCGTTATACAAAAACAGAAAGATACAATTTGGACCACATGTAGTCCATGGTATTAAGGATGGGTGGGGAGGATAACATAGGGGTAAGGGAGGGTGGTATGCAGACTTTTGTAATAATATTTTACCTACCTTCTTTTAAAGAAGAAAGAGGTCCATATATTTTATGGAGTTTTCTTATTTTGACGTTTTTTAAATAACTTTGCAAGTTACACTACAGAACTGATCAAATCAGATTTAATTTACCTTTTATCAAATATGATAAATTTTCATACTACATAATAAGTTAGTCTATAGTTACATACACCTTTAAGTTATCAGCTGTCGCCGAGGCGTTTACCTCGGAGTGGAGAGTGTCGGTACACCGGGCCCTCTCGGCTAGAAAGACAAGTCGATACGGGGTGTTTTAGCCCGTGGGGTGCTTAACCACATCGGCGAACAAAGTTCGTAACCCTCCCGTAGCGGGCTATGTTTCGCCTCCGGAGCCTTCGCAATGGAGAAGAATACTGTATCAAAATGTCGAACTTGCCAACCCAGTTGACGGGAACCAATTATGGGAGGAATGACAGGTTGTAGCAACCAATTTAACGAACAAAGGCGTTTCTCCTTGAAGTGGCCACAAATTACTCAGAAGCCTTTGACTTCACATTTTGCTTTACATTTGGTTACAATATTTGATACTTTTTTATCATTTTTTAAAAATATATATTTTCCAATTCTCGGTTCCGCGGAGCTCTGACCCCGTGCCGAGCTCTGCGGCACAGTGCTAGACACGTCGTGAAGGTACACTTTGTCATATTCCTGCAGGGCGAAAAAAAATTGCTATTTTTGACATATAGTGGTGGGGTATGTTTTATATATATATATTTTATTAGAAAAATCAATAATGCATTTCCGAGAAAAGACGATTTTTTGGGGGAAAGTAATAAAAAGAAAAGATGGCGCCAATTAATACCGTATTAATAGTTATGTATTAAATTATTGACAATTTTTAATTGGATACAGCCGGTATATGATTTTTATAATAATATCGTTGATTTTGCAGTATTTTAATTCCGACTAACTCTCTATTTATGGCCTGGACAGATATTAATATAAAGGGAAATTTAGATAGAGAAGCAAGACTGCAACTCGATCTATGCTTTAGTTCTTATGATTTGAGTCAAAACATCCTTTTATTGATCTGAACCATACCGATAATGAGGAGTATAACGGTTCTTTAACAGGTTCCTGCCGTACCTTTCGTGCGATATGTGCGCGGTATTGCGTATAGAGCGCATTAAAAACTGATACAGAGTCAAGTATTCAAAGTTACAAATATTTCTATACTTACACAGTTATTTCATGAACAGAAAACCACGAGTTTTCAATGGCGAATAATTACCCAACAAATTTGTATCCGCAGTCGAATTTGAACGCTCTGAGTTATATATATATATTCACGGTGAACGAATGTGGGTCAAACAGAGTGAAAGTTCATGGCATGACGTCACAGAAGTGACCCATTGACAGTATAAGATGTAATTGCATAATAAACTGGTATACTGTGCACGATATCTAACGGACAATTAATGTGGTTTAATCACAGAAATGTTGGACTTTTGTACTCTTTGATTAACGCTGAGGTTGTTGTAATATGTGACTTGTTCGTTTCGACATGCAACCTAACACACAGAAGACGGCATGTTTAGTGGTGTAGGCGAGGACTACCGCATATTTGGAGTCAGTATGTGTTACTCAAACCAGCAAGACGGTAGTTAGGATGGATTATAACTCTGGGATCTGGGAGATCAGGTAAGATACATTCTTTTGCGCCAATATGACCAATTGCCGTTTAAGGCGATGTGGCCATCGTCAATGTTTGCATATTCATTATGCTAATTTTATAAGTAGGCTATCCTATTCAAGGAATTTATCCCTTCTGGACAACTATTGGGCTATCGTATTTCCGCTTGCCCTTTATTTACTACTGAAGCATTAGGCTATAAATTAGCGTGAAAGGTTATCACTAATTTTCTTAATCCTCTAGCCGCATGAATTTTTAATTACAGAATCATTATTCTTAAATTGATTCCAAAACTGCAATTAGTGGTTTTCTTTAATGACATCACAATGTTTAAAATAGAAAACTCACTCAATTAATTCTGATGTGAATTCGAAAAAATGATAAATGATAAAATAGAATCAGAATCATACATCAGGGCTCCCTCATATATATATATAACTGACTTGGAAAGAGTTGTAGATTACACCGAGTAAGTTACATCCCGTATCGAGTTCACAAGTTTGTTAGTGTAGCCACTTTAGTATGATAGCTTAGGCACACCATCAAAAGAATAGCGGCAAGCTCCCCCCTGTGAAACCCGCTGTGAGGCGAATTGTACTCACCATTGCTAACATAGTTAGACGGGAGTTCACCCCTTGGGCAGCGTGAGAAGGCTTGGGTAAAATTAGGACAAAGATACTAAATCGTCCTCACCGTTTCATGTCGCCGCTTGTAGATACCAAAACAGTTACAAAGAAGCCAATCGCTTATGACTCCTTCTTGGACCCCTGCGGTTTTTTAGTTTTTTCATCTCTTATCGTTGTAGGAACCGAAGCCCTTATTGATTTTAATATGAATTTCATTGTTGTTTGTTTTGGTTCCTGATACAAGTATCATTATCACGAACAGTGAAGATATTCGGTCACTTCAGCTATGACTTCGAAGCAGCAATACCAACCGACTTTCAATAATGAGGGCGTCCTATATATATATATATATATATATATATAAATCATCTACTGATATAAAAAGAACTACATGGCTTTCGTATTGTCAGGTGCTTAAATATCACGTGGATGTAGGCTAAAGGCAAATATTCCATTTTTAGAGTCTTTTCAGTTTCATTACATTGATAATAAAATATGCAACTAAAAGAAAGATGCTATGAATCACATACAACTACTTTTAAAGATGATTTTGTGTTACAACTTCTTTTCCAATCCTGTCCAGTTGCTTGCAGTAAATATAATTGTGTATATTATAAAGTACATTTTGATGCAGACCCCTACCCCCCCCCCCCAATTCTCCTACCTCGGTCCGCCCATCACTTCCCCCTACCCGACCAGCTCCCTATTTTTGTTATGCAATTCATGATGTTTGCAAAATAACAATTAAGTCAGAGTGACCTATTTGTTTTCCGGAATCAAATCATCCTAAATTTCCACCTTGACATAATACCGATGGTGACCGATAAATTTAGACCATGTATGGGAGTACTGGCAATACCTAGTAATAGACCTAGAACATATAATACGTCGACTCTGCGGTTTACTACATAATTCCTTTTTAAAATAACAATTTATAAATTGCCCCGTTTTAGTATAGCGATAGTGTAACAATTTAACCCAGCTCTCCTATCGTAACAGTTTCATCAATGCGATCAACCTATCCGTTAATACCAGTTACTTAAATAAGCGGTAGGCTCAAAGACCGAACGAACCGCCTGCACCCCATGAGACCAATCTTCGTCGCCCATCTGAGCTTCTCGGGCACTTTTTACCGACCTGACCATCCCTCAAACTTATAAACTTTCTTCCAGGATTTCTTAACTGGAATATACATTTTTGGATATTAAATAAAAGTTATCTTGATAATCACTACATCGCTGACTGCCTCTTAAAAAATTGAACCACTGTTTTCCTGCTGTGTTTAATTTTCTCTCAATTCGATGGGTGATTTTACCTTTGGAATGCCTCCTTTCATTTCTCTCCCGACAGTTAACAATTTACAAGAGTTTATTAGGTGCGAATTGCAACGCTATAGAATGGCACCGATCTACGTAAAATTCGGAGGAATGTTACATAGTATCGATGTCAAAAGCGGAACGTAAGACTGATAAATATTACATCTACAAATAGGATATTGCGGTCCATTATAAACTAACGGTTCTGTTTGGTAACAAAACTAAGCTTACAATGGTTTTAATGACATTTATAATATGCCAGAGCAGGGAGTCGTTAGGGCCAGAGGCGTCGTGAAGGATAAGGGACATTAATTGAATCAAAATAGGAGCAACAGATACGGTAAATAAAGAAAACAAAAACATTAACAGACCCCCTTCCTTTAACCACATGTATATGACCCTTAAAATCAATAATGGCATTAGGTTTAGTGGGTCCCACGCCCTGTCCCAGTTTTCACCCCTCGCTCTCCCTTCTCCAAACCCAACCAGCATTTCATTTGGACGATTTGTAACAGATCTGTTTGTATGTATATAGATAATAGACAAATTAGAATATTAACCGTATATAGTTCGACACAGCACCATCACACTGCGCACCAGCATGGACGTGAAAGTTCGTCAAAATGCCGAAGTGCTGCGATACATGTATCGCGAAAGAGGCCCTCGGACATTCCAAGACCTATACCCTACTGCCGTCGGCCGTTTCGCGTTTTTCTGTCGTGATTGTTAATAAACAAATATCAGTCCACAGTCATATATTTGTTTCTTATTTGTAGGTCTTGCTGTATATATGTTTGTATTACTGTCTGTGTGTATATCGCAGTCTATTGATGCTTATACTTTTACCTTTTTTCCGTTTTCGACCTGTGTTTCCGATTGTGGACAATAAATTCAATTCAATTCAATAACCCGAACAACCCGAAAACCATTATTAATTTAAACAAACTGCCAAAATATTATGCAAATGTATACGTAACCAAAATGTACGTTAACAACTATTGAATAGGTTTTACTTTCAATTAAGTCCAAACGTAAATTTTTACAATATATAGTCCTATTCCTTTAAAAGATGACACGCAGTCAATACCACCAATTATTATACCTGTAGTGCATTTCGGAAGTCGTAATGAGTGTTTCGAGAAACCAATTATTTGAATCCAATGGGGGTAACAACCTCGCATCGGGACCTCAAAAAGAAGAAAAGAAAAGAAAAAGGACGAAAGATCGTATAAATGTCCGTCTACCTAAGATCAAAGGGTCACGAAGTCAGTTTTTGTAATCTAATTTATTATAGCTAAATGAATATTAACAGTTTTATATAAGTTGTGTATGAAAGAAAGATAACTAAGGTTTTGTTGATTCAAGTTTATTCAAAAAGAGATTTTGTCGTTAATTGTTGCGACTATACCGAACAGTTGGCTCGTACATCAACGCTTGCTGTCATGACTACGACATTTAAACAAAGCATATGTCTTTGAAAGATAAAAGCAACTGTACAATTGTCGAATAATCTCAGAAATTAAATTGTCGATTTAAAGGAGGAAAATGCTATTATTCAAGGAGGTTGGATTCGATTGCTATAATTCGATTCGAAAGATCACTGAACCGTATAGCTCTGGACCGGCAGGGTTACACTGCCACCTATTGCGTCTGATATACCTCATCAATATGACATGTTCATAACACTAGTGAAAGTGTTATCAGATTTCGTCACATTATATACCACAATTATTTCATGGGGCCCTGGTATAAGGCTGGTCTTTACACATTACCAACTGCAAAACTATCAGACATAGCATGGTGCCATCCAAGTTACGTCACGGATCCTGTCCGTGACGAGAAGCGTATATATCTTTGTTTCTGTATATATGTGTCTCCACTTGTTTTCCCATTAACAGTTGTAAACTATTAATATCTACCCTCGACCCCCCCCCTCTCTCTGTATCAGGCTTCCCTCCCCCCTTTTCCGCAGAGGAAGATTAAAGGGAAAGTCAACCCACCCACAGTTATGTTCCGCGGGATCATTGTGCATTATAAAATATACGTTTAACATTTCTTATCATGTTGTTCTTTATTAATATTTGAATATTTGGAAATTTAAAAACCCATTTTCCATGACTTTCTCTCTCTCTCTGCCATCTTTCCTCGTTGTAAATCGAATGAAACCGGACCGTGAACTTGTTACTAACTCCTTTTACACGATGCATGGAAAAGGGTTCACTGCTTCTCTCTAAAGCATGCACTCAGAATTATTTACGTTTTTTTTTGTGTCATAGCTCAGAGGACGATGCGGACTCGTTTGACCTGTTTCGTACCCCTATATAGAGGCACAGTTTTCTCAGTTTGTTGTTCCAAACTCTTTTTTTTTTTCTTGTTCATTTTTTTTAACTTCCAATTCCTTAATATATTCATCATTTTGAGCACATCAGCTGTAAGCAAGACATTTTAACCTTTCTAAGTGAAAATAAGCAAAGTTATATTGTTTCGTAACATTCCACACAAAATATACAGTGGTGATATATAGGAAAGTGTTAAATAGGCCACGATCGCAACCTGCACATTTGAAACGTGCAGAGCATACCGTCAAACTATCAGTATATCTATACAGCCAGGCAATTATAACGATGGACAAGGGAACGTTTTTGATGTCAATAAACCTACGGATAGTATTCCCCAAACACCAACTTTACTAATCGCTTCTCGGTTTGTGGCGCCGAAAAAAAGGACAAAAAATACAAACAAACACGTAATGGAAAGAATGATTTGAATGGTTGAAATGAACTGCATATAGAAGAATACTTGGGGCGCTTTTTGTAATCATCCTGATATTTACTCTTAAAGTACTGACTTGTTTCTAATCCCGACGGTTGAAAATACTTTAAGGAACAGATCAAAATACTTGTAGGAATAACATTAATGTATACCAAACATTATAATACCAACACGGATGATGATGGTGATACGTTATGTTTGCGTTATGGGTTAACGGAGTTTGCTTGACCCCAGAGAGCCTTCTCAATAACTCATCAATTTTATTTTCACACAGGCCAATTGCGCCGCTACCGAGACGGATCACGTCTCTAGAGCGTCGAGCAAAATTTACAAGGGTGACTTACAGCTTTGAAGTATAAGCTCTATCCTAGTATCTATATGGAAGTGAAATTATATAGCAAGGATAAACCCTTGACAAATGGTCGAGACTAATATTTATGGTTTATTCGTGATAATTTGCCAGCTCTTCGGGATCGCAAGGGAAATCTTCAAAACTCTATAGAGTATACGAGGTTACCATTGGCTAGACTTGGCGACTAGCCTTTAGAAACCCGCGAGCAAAATCAGTGGCCAGAAGTCTCTGCCAATCACTAAGCAACACAACAATTATCGGGTTCACCTTGCCGATCACGTGATCAAATATCGTTACCCCAGATAATATAAAAACCAGACACGGAATTGATACTTGCATACCCTATAGACTGAAGTGATCGTCATCCGAAAGTTGATCGTTTATTTTCCAGCGAAAGAATACGCAAGGACCATATCTGTATTAAAATATGACTTAGTAGATAATATAAGGTTATTGCAAAGAATTGGGAACCTTTTTGAGTTCTAGTAATATCACGTCCGGTTTCCTACAGTAAGGACTGTGCATCTGTGGGTTATGATAAATATTTGGAATGCTTTTTTTAAGGCTTATTCGATGATGATGTGGGCTCCTCAATGCATTTCAGGCCTAAAAATTATTTATAAAAAATTGTTTGATCAATTTTATTTAATCAATCAAGAAATGTTGTTTTAATCTTCATACAGACAACAAACCACCACTTGGAAGTAACTCCAAAACCATAAGCTACCTTCAAAAATTGGCAATGCGTTACATTTTATTTGAAACCATTGTGTTTTCCTATTGTAGCCTACCTTGATTATCTGGAGCTTACCTAATGTCCAAGGCTATTTTTTCAATAGCAAGTATAGTGGCGTTGCCAAAGGGTGGCGATGGGGGCAAATACAAATATGTTCCGTGTCATAATCGTTGGTCCCCCTCACCTCATGAAATCTGTTAGGGAGATACACAACTCCTTTACTTTACGGATTATTATTTAATTTTAGGATTTTAAGACCGTTAACAGTCAAATATGACTGAATGGCTTATAACTTAGACTGACTTCAAGCCACGTTGCTATCCAATTTACAGCTTTAGCTCGATCAGTTAGAATTTGGAAACCATTACATATGGCGAAGTCGTGATTTGTCCTGGACGATAAACCCACGTTTGCTTTAGCAGGCAAGGACTTGAACGAACCCACAATCACACAGATGTGTTTCATTGCTTATAACGTCCCGCCTGCTAAGCCTTAATTAATTTCCTTTGACAATGTTTCATGAAGGTTTCTGTTGGTCTGGGAGAAAGTAGGACATTTGAATATTTTCTAGTTTGATTTCAGATGGTTTCGTAATAAGGAGTTGTACTTTCATGTTAGTACTACCCTAAGAAATAGCAGGTGATGAAATATGCTAATTCAATCAAATCCAATTTAAGAATCACCCACTCACTTCGTTGATTTGTTGAAATGTTAAAAGCGATCTTCGTGTGAATAACAGCAATCGGAGGGTTAGTATTAATCATAGGCGTACGAGGCGTGGGAGGGGGGGGGGGGTGGGATAGAGTGGGGCAGAGGAGATTCTTGACCTTGTGGTCCTCTTGACCTTGTGGTCTGCTAGCACCTTTCCGGTACTGTGGATACCCCTCAAGTATAACTAAGATCTCTCTCTATATGATAATACGAGAAATATGAGACACTCTGTCGGGCAAACAACTTTTCTGTCTCGTTAAATATCAACCCCCCCCCCCCCCCTCATCTCCCTCGCGAACCTTATATACGCTTCTGATCCAGCGTAACATAAAATGACACCTGACTTTCCCTCTTCTTGAATATTTTTAGTGCACTTTCAATAATTTAACTTGAACATTATTTTGTACAATCGCAAGAATTTAGGATTAGTTTTCTTTGCCAGCTTGAACGAGTTGAAATCACAGAAGTTACATAAACTTTAGACACAAACAAGTTGTTCTCAATAACAATTCGACTGATTCACCCGATCGTTTTGTCAAGCAGCCTAACAGCCGATTGAGCATCTCCTAGTTCTTACCGGATGAATGTTATAGCACTAAAAGTACTAGATACCCGACATCTGATCTTTGCATGACCATCTCCATGCAAGTTTTATGTTAAGATGGCGGCGATACCATGTAATTTTGCTGTCAGTGTAACGTGAAATAACTTTGTTCCTATAAAAGATGTACGACCATTAACTTGCTTAGTATCCATTTCACCTTTGCCTGAACGAATAATCACTAATAAGCAACTCATATATGAAAAATCAGGTTAGGAAGAGTAGACTAGGTCTCGCCATTTGTGTAAAGGAAGTACCAAACAAGTCGATGGATCTAGCGCCTCAGGTTCCATCACAAATCATTGGCTGACAGACGTTATTTTTGGAATGTGTGTGTGTACATTAACACGGTTAAATTTATCTGCACAATGCACGTATATATCGCTGTTGAGTGTCGGTACTCAGCGTGGAAACTTCGAACATAACAAAACCTCATTAATTCACTTTTTTCTTGTTATTTATCAAATTTGTAGCAGTAGACAGATGAGGAAAGTTTCCGCAATCTGATTACTGTAACGAAATGTTGTTCAACGAATTTCTATGTGGCGTTATAGAAGGTTTGTTTTGATTGCGTAGTCTTACTTCTCCCACTCAGTGCACACCTTTGTGTTAATAACAGGCTTATACTAAGCTAGCCTAGTTTGTAGCTGGCCTTAGTGCAGAGGGATATAACGGTAGGCTACACTTATCCAATGAATTCAAATGGCGACTGAACCACGTTCAATTTTCACAGAATATTGCTTGTGTAAGCAGGTGGCTTTGTTGTTGCACATTCTAACGCCACAGGGAGTAATCCAACTAGCATTGTACTGGAAAATGCTGTGCATAATTGCTTCACGAATGTAATAAAGACAGTATTTTCATTTGGTTATTAAGTCTAGGCTAGGCCTAACGTAGGTTAGGCACATACTTCATAACATCAGTAATGCCAAACTTGAACCTTTTTAGGCCTACTAGTCTCTCTACACATACACTAATGTGCATAATTGCAGAATACCCGCAACTCTTGAATCTCACAGATTATGACTGGAAACCCCTAGTAATCAATGTATTGTCGTTCTCAGAAAGCCCTGTGTGTGTGACAGTTGCAGGGTATTGTGCAATCACTCTCGCTATTGTTACCCTTAACCAAAGAAGGTACAGTTATAGAATACCATACCTTTAAGAAATTCTTTAAGTTGTTTACCTTCTCCATTGGAATTCCGACTTCAGTGAAAACAATTCTTTCCAAAATACCCTAGCCAAGTATTAATAGTTAGTAATAATTTATTCGGTCCCACCATGTAATCATTTATTAAGTCCCACCGCGACACCAGCCTGTTAGGAAACTATGTTGTTCTCAAAGCATTAATGCAATAATACATCTTATATAGTATTTATGGTTCAAAACTGTAACTGTAACTCATTACATTGAACACAGTCTAGCAGATATATGTAAGTAAGCTAACATAAAATAAGTTACTTGGATAGTGATGATTTAGACATTTTTTTGCAAAGTTACATCATCGTTTGGCTTCACTTTTGTCAAAAGTGCATTGGGAAACTAGCTAGCATACAAGTTTGGCTTACTTCACATTAGTACGGTTAAAACATGAAGTTTATGAAACTTGAAGTCTCAAACAAAATACATTCAAGCTAATTGTAGCAATTGTTTTACCTTTAAGTATATTTTGGCATTTGAAGGTGTTTTATAAATCCTTTATTTTTTGTCTTAATAATCCTTATTCCAACAACAACATCTTAAAAAATTCAAGATAAAAATGTGCACATGTCAAAGTAGAGTTAAAATTAAAATCTTTGGTTTAACCATCATGCATTTATCTCAAGAGATTTGTTGAACTATTGGGGATGAACATCAAATTGCACATTTTCAGTTTCTTATCGTTGAAAATGATGGTTATTTATCGGTGGATTGATTTTCTTGGTAGGTTTTTACGGGCGACCATGGACAATGGAACAAAGAAAAGACCTATTTGCCTTGATGAACCGGACTGGTCTCAACACATATATGTATGCTCCCAAAGATGACTGTAAACACAGAGCATTCTGGCGAGATCTCTACTCTGTTGAAGAAGCCGGTAAGACTTTGGGATTCTTTCTGAGATGTTTTGCTCTAAATATAATTCTAAGTGAAGAGTAGATAAATATATATGTAGAAACAACAAAATTGTCAGTGTTCTGGCTTGTAATCTAACACTGACTTTCAATACTGTACGTCCCAAACTATTACAAGTCAAAAGACTGGTCATGATGTAAAGCGATAAGATAACAAGGTAAGCAGTGTAAGTCAATACTATTCCATGAAGTGTACTGCAAGCTCTAAAATATTACAACACTACCCTTGTAGTTTGTAAACTCTTGTGTCCTTAGATGTATATTCATTCTGCTTTGGCTTTTATAAAGGAGAGAACCATAGCTTCATGGATATATACAATCTTCCTGTGTGAGTGTGTGTGTGTGCACATTTTTATTTCTGGCAAAAATAACTTGAATTTGCTTCAGTCAGTTAAGTGATTTATGGTTGAGCCAATCCTATTAAAGAAGTGTGTTTAGGTGATAATGCAGTGTTACCTAGGAATATTGTAGTAAAAACATAGAAATCTTTCGTAGTTCTGTGTAAGTAGCTTACCATAAAGTGAAACGTTCACATCTGGGTTCTGATTGCACTAATGAACCTTGCTTTTGTTAATTACAGAACGACTTACCAGTCTTATTGAAGAGGCCAAAGAAAACAATGTCACCTTTGTGTATGCACTCTCACCTGGTTTGGATATAACCTTTTCAAATACCAAAGAAGTCACATGTCTTAAACGAAAGTTGGAGCAAGTAAGTGTAAAGTTTGTCTTTCTCTGGAAGCTAGTAGGATGAAGATACTTTCAACATTAGAGTGTATGCATGTTAAATGAACGACTAATGCAGTGCAACACCTTTAATTGTTCAACTCATGTATCAGAGCATCAGTGAATCTATGTAGAATCATTGCTTGTGTTAGCTTCTATAGCTCAATATCACAACAAAGGGACTGGAGAATAGAGTTTGTCACAATCGAATGGAATTGGCTACTTCGCTATATATCACATGTGACAAAAAATTTAACTATGAGGATGTTTATGACTAGCGTCCATACTTTTCTTTTTCAGGTGAGTCAGTTTGGATGTGAAGCATTTGCCTTATTATTTGATGATATTGATAAGGACATGTGTCTAGGAGATCAAGAAGTATTCCAGTCTTTTGCTCAAGCCCAAGTTTCGGTTTCCAATGAAGTTTATCAGTACTTGGGCCAGCCGACCTTTTTGTTCTGTCCAACAGGTTAGTCTCACTACGTTGTTGTGTCTGTGTGAGTTTGTTGTGTTGTTGTTTGTAGCCATAATGCTGTAGTTAAGTGGATGCTTGAAGTGACATTAGAAAGAAGTGAAAGAGGAAATAACCTCTGTCGTGTTGTGCATTGGATCTGTAATTGTGGAGTTTTTATCCTGGGCATCAGCACTTTTCTGACCTTGGCTTGGTAAACCTGAGTCCTGAAGTGATATATCAGGTACAGAGGACTTGGCATATATATGACTGGAAGTTTGTGGAAGCAATGTTGTAGATCCTCATACCAGGGATTTGCTCAGGAATATTTGAGTGCCGGGGAGGATTTGTGCGGTAGTGTGGGGGAGGGGTCTAAGGGGTGGGGGTGGGGTTATCCTCTCCGCGTTGGAAATTTTTTTCAAATGTATGTTTACATGGCAAATGGTGCTATCTTTTTCCTATTTCAGGACCTAACTTCTGTGCCAAGTATTCATTCATACTTTCGTAATGGTAAAATTTAATCATAAAAAAAAGTGCCGGGCGGAAACTTTAAAATACTGTTTATGCTGGGTGACATTTAGAACTGCCAGTCGCAGCCGCCTGGCATGAGCACATCCCTGTCATAAGTAAACAGTTGACAAATGTTATCAGAAGAAACATTTTACTAGAGAGATGATTTCCAAATTCAACTCAAAGTAGGCAACAAAATAGCTGAACCAGCTTTGACATTATAAGACACAAACAGAACAAACCTCCTGGCATGATAGATGATTATTTCATGGTCGGTCTAGGACTGATCCAAGAAGGTGAAAGACCTCATGTCTTTGATTCCCTCTTGGTGCAAGTCTTATATCTTTGACTCTGAGCAACATGTAAGCTGCCATTGTATAGCAGAATCGCTGCTTCGGTAGTCACGTCAAGTGGTTTGGCATGTTTGGAAGGTCTTAATTAGGCCTGAGGTGGGATCTTCTTCAAATGTAGGTGAGACAATGTTTTTGTTTTTCTCTCCCACACTGAATACTTTTCCCACACCACATTTATATGATTCCCATACCACGTACTGACCACATATATGTTTCCGATACCACAGAGTACTGCGCTACCAGAGCAGATCCAGAGATTAGCAAATCAGAGTACTTGGCCACAGTTGGAAATAAACTTTTGCCAGCCATTAATGTCATGTGGACAGGTAAGTACTGAACATGTAGACTGCTCCTTTGTAAAGTTCACCGGGTTTACTTCTAAATTGCACTCTTGTGCGGATATTTACGGTCTTGGTGAGCTAAAAGTTTCTCCCTGTGTGGGAGAAACTGAGGTAATGTTTCCATGAGTTTAGTGCTTAGGTTGCTCTTAGTAACTGTTAGCAAACTGCTTATCCACTAAAGAGCCTGTGTTAGAGATTGTTTAAAAGTGAGTGGGTCTGACGTTTCGATCCGAGCAGGATCTTCTTCAGAGGCTGAATGATAAGTAACAGTAACAGAAGGGACAAATACAAGCACAGAATACAGACAGGTTAATGAGCATGGTGAAAACAAAAGAGATAGAAGTAACTTAAATGATACAACAAGGTCTATGTTGGCTTAAATCTATTGTTGTATATGACTGTTATGCATTATTTTGTCACTCAAGTACATCATACATTATTTTATATGAAAGCTAGGCAAAATTTCTTAATTTCCTATGATGGCAGTATCACCTGTTATTTTGCCTAATAAATCTGGGGGGGGGGGGGGCAGGGGGGGTGGGTGACAGCACCTTAAGTAGAAAAATGTCTACCTTAAAAATCATTTTGTATTCTGTAATACATATGACAAGATCCCTGTCACTTTAGAAAGGTTTCAAGTACCACTTTGTGTTTGTCTCTCTTGTGTTAGGACCCAAAGTCGTCTCCAAGGAAATAACTGTAGCATCTGTGAAGGAACTCTCAGCCGCTATTAAGAGAAAACCGATAATATGGGACAACGTTCATGCCAACGATTATGACCAAAAGAGGCTATTTTTAGGTAAGTAATGTGCAATCGTTGGACTCCAACGGCCGTTCAT
Organism: Apostichopus japonicus; assembly: GCF_037975245.1. Lineage (NCBI taxonomy): Eukaryota > Metazoa > Echinodermata > Holothuroidea > Aspidochirotida > Stichopodidae > Apostichopus > Apostichopus japonicus. The sequence continues at coordinate 8,803,611 of NC_092565.1, forward strand.
ATAAGAAGACATACCCTCCCACAGGAATCTTCTGCTGTCTATCATTAACCTTATTAGTAAATGAAAGTGCCAATTTTTGCATTCCCAGTCATCTGGGACTCACAATCTTATGCATTTATATAACGCTTACAAACTTGACGAATTGTTCTACTCAGTCTAATTCTTCTTTGAACTGGTTAATTTCTTTGAATCCTACTCTTACCAGATGTGCTCCTAGAGTAAATAGTCCTATCCTATTGGCGGCAAACTTTTTGTAACTATTTCAAACTGTTCCAACATAGTTGTGAAAATAAAAGCTAACCAAACTCATGTTACTCATGGTATGTCACAAAGTCACTAAGCAGACTAAGTAGATATGGTGTTCGGGTGGTCTGGTCTTAAAACCAGGAAATGTCCTGGGAATGGTATGGTCAAATTAGCAACCTCTTCTCTGGGTCTTGAATTTTGAAATTTTGGTCTGAAAAAGCAAGAGAAAATCCTCATTTGAACATCAGTCTCCTTATTGATTTATTTTCATAACTTTTATTAAAAGTTCCTTAATAGACCTGGCAATATTGGATAATGTGTAATTTCCCATCAAGGAGGTCTTCTTGTAAGTTTGCAAAGGCATAAGGTCTAGCTCTGTGACGTTCAGATCATATGCTACTTACTATAGATAGCCTAACATTAGTTCCTAATAAGTGTGTAGGCTTCATAGTAAACTGCAAAGTATGTATTGGACTTGAAAAAGTGTGGAAATTCATTTGTTTAAAAGCGTGGGAACCATAAGTAGGTCTATCAATTTGGTAACATTCTCTCCATCAAAGCATTAACAATAATGTTAATTTTGGCTCATTATGATCTGTGGAGTCTGTTGAATTAACTAATATCAATATCTTGAGCTGCATGTTAAGTTTGTTAACACAACTCTAAGTAATGGACTCACAAGGTACCTTTGGCCAAGCACAAAACAGTCTTTGGACAATACCTTAATTGCACAACGGGTGACAGACTGAAACCAATGTTGTTGAATATTTCAATACTTGAAGCTAGTACAAATGTTGATGAGAATATTTGATTGCATTTAGGAAGGGCAAACATATCTCTTATTCGCTGATGCTGATGCAGTCCTGCCTTCACTCCTCCTCAGGTCCATTTCAAGGTAGATCTACCGACCTCAGGCCTTACCTGAATGGCTTCTTGACGAATCCAAACTGTGAATACAACGCCAACTTCATGGCCATCCACACACTGGGAGCTTGGTTCAGAGACTCGGAGAGATCGACCGATAACACTTCAAGGGATTCCACTGTAGGTGAGTCGAGAAATATATCAAAGCACAGGAGCTGAAAGGGCCATGCAGGACTGGGAATATACCCACCCACCCCGAATGTTCTGTGTGTTCTCCATAAACTGTGACATTACAACTAACAAGATTGCTTCAGTTCATGCATACTCAATGGGTGAGAGCCTCTGCAAAAACAACAGGTGGCTTATTTGTGAGAACATAAACACTATACCCATTTAAGCAAGCGTTTGAATTATTTGATATTTCAACCACACATAAAGTAATAGTATGAACAGCTTTCACCTCGCTGGTGAAATTGGCTGTTTCTTTCAGTAGAGACTGGTAATTGTTCTATCATCAGCAGGCCAAAGAAAGTTAGATCTCATAGAAATGTGAAACAGGCCAACATTTACACATTTATCTTTATGGCTGGCTATTCAGAGTAGAGAAGTAATCATTTCTTAGTTTCCAGAGGGGGTGAGAGTCTGTTAACATTAGCATAATGAAAAAGTTCCCTTTTTCCAAAGAATTAAAATATTGAAACACCTCAAACTTAATGTTTGTTGAACAGGTCATTAACATACAAAGAAATAGAATATGTTGTCTGTCATTTGTTTGTAAACAGTGTAAGTAGCTCGGATGCAAGCTTGTACAACAACCTCATCACACTTATCAGTTATCTCTTATATCTGAGGTGTTTTCCAAGTACGAATATCTCTAATAATTATAACAATAATAATAACAATAATAATAATAATCTCTGCTTTAAAACATCCGAATTCCTTTTTATCTGTCCAGGTTGGTGGGTGGATGTGTTGATATGTGTGTACATGCACCTGTACATACAAGTGTACCTTTGTATATCTGCATGTATGTTTGTATGTATGTGTGTATATTGCAATTTGTATTTTGTTTATTATTTTTTACTTCTCTCTTGCTGCCAAAGAAAATCCAACGGTCAGCGCTGAAATAAAACTGGAAACAGAAGGGGAAAACGTTGTGCAACACCAACGAGCCCATCACGGTACATACAACCCAGCGTTAGCCAGTCAGGCTGCAATATCAGACTGGGTTAAACTCTTTAGACAAGCAAGGGATGCACAAGGGAAGGACTTGGCACCGTTGGTCTTAAGTCAACCGACAGTGTTACCTCAACCGGTGCCACCCTTGCCCAGTATAAACACTTGCATGGCGTTCACGTCAACTACCACTTCGTTGTACGGGCCCACCTTGCCAGAAACTGTGTCAGAGGAGTTGCAGAAGGTGAAAGAGTCATTGGTAGGCATCGGAAGCGAGGCTTTCAAACCACCGCTGAATCCCATGAACTCATTAGTGGCACCTCCCCCGGAGGAGACGGGAGAGCCCATGGATTGTAACGGAACGAGCAATGATACTCTGACATCGATTCCACAGGTGGTAGCGACTAAGGAAAGTTCAAACATTTCAACCCAGTCCATCGTTGTTAAGACTGCCGATACCAGCAGCATGCAAGTCGATGATGTAGCGGTAAAGTCACTCGAAAAAGTCTCCCCACTGTCTAACAGCGGGTTAGGGCCGCTCGAGTCCGCAATGCAAGTAGACGGAACATCTCCAAACCAGAGCAGCGAAAATATTGCGGACGAGGAAAACTCCAAAGAGATAAACTCAAGTATTCCTCTGGAAAATCCACGTCACACAGTGGAAAACGTGGAGGAAGACGATGTGAAATTGCTTGTAGAACTGTTTTATTTGCCGTACGAGCATGGTTCCAGAGCTACGTTAATGTTAGAGCAAGTCCATTGGTTGAAGAGTAATGCTTATGTTCTGCACCAAACAAAGAAATCAAAAGAAGAGAAAGCCAAGGTAAGTCAAGAAACCAGACGGTTGATTTGTTGTGTGCAAGGAAACAAACGGTTGATTTGTTGTGTCCAAGGAACCAGATGGTTGATTAAATGTGTCCAAGTTTTACTTCATTATTTGTGGTGACACTTAACTGGTAAAGGAAATGAATGAGTTAACTACCGGGGTGTCACTATTCAACAAAATAGTAAATTTTCCCAAATTAAATTCCTTATGACTCAATAGACTTGTGTTACAAATAGACTGGCGTTTAGCAGATTTTCTTCCGAGATGTGGCAATCAGGCATTTCCTTCAGATATTGGTGGATTTAATATCGTTGAAATTTTGACTATTTGAAATGCCTGTATTAATATCCTTCTATGGCAAGTAAACCACCTGGAAGGGGCGTCACTTGAGTTATTAACCTGTTATCGGTTTCTCTCTCTCTCCCCTCAGGTTGAACAGTGGACGGGCCAGGCCACTGATTTTCTAGATTTCTGTAAATCTGTGAAACGTATGCACAAACGGCTCCTCCATATTCCTAACAGGAGTTTGTTGTATGACCTTTATCCCTACATTTGGGATATAGAGGGGATTATCTCAATGGTGGGATCTTATGTGAAGTGGTTAGGTACGTCCAATGATCCTTTAATCACGATTGGACCCTCCCAAGGTTTGCTTATCTATCATCGGCTACACCAACGGCCGCAGTCCTCTCTTGAGGCTTTTCCTCTGCCATTGGTCTGATCTCTGTCTGCATGTCTATTATGCATAGGGACAGAGGTCAAGTCAACAGAGGAAACGCATCATAATCACTGACAACCCCCCCCCCCCCGGTATGATCATAGAAACTTCAAGACCCTCCTGTTTGACAAGTCTGGCCATATTAGTGGCGATGAGGAAAGATTTGTCATAAAAATAGGAGGCTATAATGCAAAAGACGAAAATATCGCTTCAAAAAGATTCCATCACGCATAGTCACCATAAGCAAACCTTTGTTAAGACCGGTGGTGCTCTGAGGACATATCAACACATTTAAACACAACAAGCTCTGCCCGAAACAAGACATGTTAATAATGTTTTATTAAATTGGCTGACGGGAGGGAAGGAACCAAAAAGAGCCCAACCTGATCAAGGAACAAGGGTCAATGAAAGAATTTGAGCGAGTGTTGTAAATTGATTGTCCACTGTTTGGTGTGGATTTGTAGATCATTGGACCACCGGTTTGCTCCCCAATCAATCATGCTTCTGCCAATGTCCTTATATTTTGCCGATGAGTTTGCGAATGATGTTGTGAATTTAACACACGTCGTAGGAGGCAAGGCTGGTGAACCTCGTTGTAGAGTCAGATGTGATGTGATTTTGTCAAGGGGGGAAAAGGAGATGTTGGGAGGGTTGGAAAATTTTTTTTATCAGAATTTAGTCTAGTTTCTTACTGGGTTTTGGTTTTCTGTAACAAGTAAAATAAATTCTCAAGACATTTCTTTGGTAAAAAACCATTGCTGCTCAAGGACACCAAATAATCCAAATTTGATTCTTGAGATATTGATATTCTCATGCCTCAGAGTGAGTTCTGAAATCATGGAAGCACTGAAGGCAGATAAAGGATCTATTTTATACTGTGTACTTGCTGCCAGACTATTTAATAATCTAAAGATTTAAAGATATTTTGGAGTTTTGAAACAGTTTGTAAATAATAATAATAATAATAGTGGAAAGTCAAGCATAAGACCAGACCGTAAACCAAGTCATCTCAATAGCTGCTTTCACTGAAACCTGCCACTCTTCACCTTGTGTTGCCATCCTTGCCTCCTCGGTTGGTTCCTCTTTGCGCACACACTGCCGCCCGTCGCCTCTCTAATCTTCTCATATGTTTTTTCTTCTTCGATTATACAGAAAAGGGGCAAGTGCCACGCATCTGTTGCCGTTACATGGAGGACGCACTTTCATGTACGCTTTACCACTCGTACCCTGCTTCAGTGATAATCTCATTACTTTTTGCTTTAGGTCGTATTGCTTGGACTGCAGAGGGGGAGAAGAAAAATTTCCCATCATTTCTGCTCACAAGCTTGTTTTTTTTACTTTTTTTTTAAATTTTATGAAAACAAGAAGGGCTTGAAACAATCAAGATCAAGATGGTGACGTATTGGGGCGAAAATAACTTAAAAAGGACGTGGTGGGGAAAGTGATGTTGGGGGGAGGCAATGTTGGAGGGGGTACCCCCCTGTAAGTTACAAGTTTGAAACTACTCCATTGTCTGTGATCGGGTGCCTTAAATGTCGCACCACAAGATCTGGGGAAAAAACAAATTATTCCAGAGATAGATGCAAAGCAAATAAAAAACTGTGAACTTATGCATATTGTCACCTTTGAAAGAATTTTAATCTCTTTCATGTGTCCCGAGTTGTGACTTTGATATCTGTGTGAGTCATAGTGTCATTTCTGTCTTGCATGTGATTGCTTCAAGCCTTTCTTCATTCTTTAAAGTAAGTTTCTCTTACACGAGATGATCCCGAATCGTGAGTACCAAACCATTTATTATTTCTTTGGGGGATTAGTTGACTGTTATTAATGTCTCAAATTTTGGTAATATCTCGGAATATATCCTCATTGGAATTAACAGGATCCAAGCGTCTCGGTAGCTTTCGTACCTTCCCAGATTCTGGTAGTAGCCACACATGAACATCAGATTTGGGGATCTTTTAACGGTACTGTTTCAGTAGAACGTTTAATGAGGAATAGACTGCCTTCAAATTATCAAACGTAAGGACTTAGTAGTAATTAAGATGCCTTTCGCTCTATGGGAAGGGTTTAAAGGCTGATAAGAGAAGTGGAAAGATTTTTAGGTCAGTCATTACTTAATCTAACAGTCTCTGCGGCTCAATATAGTCTCCTTTCTTAACTAACATAATACCCATTCCTTTAACATAAACCATTAAAATAACTGGAAATAGTCATGTCACAAATTTATTCAAACGTCATTCCTTCCCAGACCAATCGTGATAAACCTCAATCACCAGTAATGGCAATCTAAACTTTGTACTTTGCTTTATATGGGGTGGGAGGGTGTATTGTGTAATGTCTAAAATGGTCTGTAAATCCATGCATGGTTTGCGTGGTGATTTTCAAAAAAACTGCAATGTTCTGTTCTCACATTTGATGACTGCTGTTAAATTTCACTGAGAAAAAAGAAAACACCAAAGAAATCATTTTATCAATCAACCTTTTGCCAAAAAGTCACCTCAGACAGTTTTCGGGCCATTTTTCAACAGTCAAGTCGTTAAATATTCTTTGGAACAGAACATTGGCATTTCTGTAACTTTCATACTTTTTAGTGCCGGTTGTTTTTGCTTTTCAGTTCCAGCTTCAAGATTGGACTTAGCAAGATTCACTTGCAACCTTTCTATCTTATTGCAGGAAGCATTTGGCTTGTTTTTTAGATTCCGACTGTACCTTCATATACGTTGAGGGCAAATGCGGTCCACACTGTTCGTTATCTTTCGTCCTTTCTTCAATATCCGAAGAGAAAATGGGGAAAAAAATGAATCCCAAAGTAACTCTATGACCAAATTTTGAATCCTGAAGAATAATCGTGAGAAATTATAACCGATGGTAGATGATTATGATTTTAAAGTTATTATTATTAATAATACACAGTATTTGGTGAGCAGTGTTAACGATTTGCCCTCAACGACGTTGGTCGCTGTTGCTTCCCTGGCTGCATGCGAGGAGTTAGATGAAGAGAGAAAGAGAAAGCCTGTCACCGACAGGGAGGGCGATCATCCATTATGAAGGAGAGCAAAGGCAAGGGAAGCAACAGCGACTGGCAGCAGCAGCTGAATCGCTCGCAGCGTATGCATGGCCCTCAAGCTGCGGCGCCCGCAACTTCCTCGATGAAGCATGTTCCTACTATTGGTATAGGGAAACAGTCTCTAATGAAGAGTTATACCCTACCAGTGGTCTGCTGGCAGATTCTGTACGATGGTGGTAACGTGCTTCTAGAGTGAGCAGTCAAGTAGCAATGGCCCTTGTATTATTAGTAGCAGCAGCAGCGGCATGCAGCCTAGGGATGTGGTAGTGAACAAGACTAGAGTACTGTAGTATACAGGGGAACATATCAAAACACCCATCTATTTACTTTCAGTATTTTTTCTATGGAGTATTACCAATACAGACAGTGTCGCTAGTCTTGGTTGTCTACCACACAGCAGAAACACTTCATGGCAGTAGCACAAGCAGCAGCAGCCACGCAGACTCTTTAACTAAAATTGCCAAGGTAGCAAAGCATTAATCATACTAAGTCACTAGCCTGAATACACTGTTGTCAAATTGAGTGTAATTTTACTGTGTGTCCATGTATGATGTGTTCAGATAGGTCTGTGTAAGGGTCGTTACCTGTGTGATTCAAGCTTGCATCCTTGGCAACTTTTACAATGCGGTTTCTCTGTATGTAAGCTGTAAACGGTGTACTGAATGGAATATCTTGTGTACCCAATCATAGTCTTGACATTTTGCCAAACTAAAGTTGGTCCAACTGTTGGCAGCTTTTTCTCTGTTTCCAAATCATTGATATTGGTGCTGGTTACCATCTGATGTGATATCCTGTGTTGATAATTTGAATCTAAACATCGCCTCCAGCATAAAAGACTATGCTGTGGAGTTTGTTTCAGTAACGCATCAATATCCCTTCCAAGTTTCCAGTCTAAACAGTTGTCAAGTGTCGTGACTGTGTGTACATAAGTAATTACCAAACTTCTGTAAGTGAGATTGTGCGGGGAGGGTGTGGGATGGGGGGACTTGTCGTACTTTCCCCTTGGTGAAGGAAACCTGTATCATTAGTAAATACCTCCTTCCAGACCCATTTGCCAAGATTGACTTCTTTGAAGCTGTTAAAATTAAATTACCTTGTAAGGGCTGTTAAAGGAAACTAACACCAACTCTGAAATTTTCATAATTGCTTTGGGTCAAGAGGAGATCCCCTTGAAAATTAAATCACATAAAATAAGGCACATCAAAAAGATAAATAATGGAGCAAAGATATCAAGTAAAAGGTTGAAACTTTCAAGATAATACTGAGGGAGATTTTGATAGAGGGTGGGGGGGGGGAAGGAGGGTCAGCAGTCCACCTGTCAGGTTTAGAGGCTGCTGGAATTGTCTAACTTACCTTGATAGACTATGAGATAACATTTGCAAAAAAATGAATTCCCAAACAAATCAGTCTTGATATCACCCTAGTTATATTAACACTAACATACCTGAAGTTCATATAATTCCATTTATCCTGACAACTGATGTAGTAAAAATATTTCAAATATAAGTAATCCACAACATTTCAACAGCCCCCCCCCCTGCCCCCATCATGGTATATCTCTTTCCCGTTATCTCTAATCATAAACACAAGGCAAAACTTAACAGTGTGAAGACAAATATTGTCATCTATAAGTTTAGGTAGATATGTTTGATTTTGTGTGTAGCAGTATCTGCCGTATATGTGTGGTTGGTTAATCGCATGGTAGAAGGCTATTAGGTTTGTCTTTTTGATTGCAGAAAGCCGTAATTACTGACCACTTTACTTCTATTACCCATAGGGTGTACAAAGAACCATCAAGATGCCTTCATGAGTGGTGACTTGGAGCCGTGGGTTTTTCGAGGAGGACTCACGGGGGAATTTGAGGTGATTAACTCAAGTGAACAACGGACAAAACTTTTTTTTTTTTTTTTTTTTAACTTTTAATCAAATTATTATCCTACTGGACAAGGCAAGGTTCCTAACCAACTTGATGTTCTTTCTCCAGTCCACTTTCTCTGTGATTGTCCATTTTCTTTATTCGACTGCACCAACTTCATCTCCTCACCTTTGATTTTCTCTTCAGTTGTTTTATTTATTTATTTTTTTTGGAATGGTTACCCCTTCTGTTGTTTTGTTTCCATTTTTCAGCAGATTTTGGTCTCTATCGTCAATAATTTATCATTTTCTCTGGTGGTTGTTTCTCTTACAGCGTATGCTACCAATCGAGGGCGCCGGAGATTTATTTTACAAACCACCTCCGCATTCTTTCTCCACCAAAGTTTACACGATTCGGTCTTACCTCCCAGAAGATGAGGTTAGTGTCATGTGCTTTATAGAATGTTGACTGCATAGCTAGCATACATCACCAGGACATATTAAAATGAATATGTGACTCTGACACATAGCACCAGGTAACCAGGACATATATTTTATAAAGAATTATGTGACTCTGACACATAGCACCAGGTAACCAGGACATAAATTATAAGTATTATGTGACCTTGACACATAGCACCAGGTAACCAGGACATATATTAAAATGAATCTGTGACTGACACATAGCACCAGGTAACCAGAACATATATTATAAGTATTATGTGACTCTGACACATAGCACCAGGTAACCAGGACATATATTAAAAAGAATTCTGTGACTCTGACACAGCACCAGGTAACCAGGATCAAATATTAAAATGAATCTGTGACTCTAACACATAGCACCAGGTAACTAGAACATACATTAAGAGGAATTGTGACTCTGACACATAGCACCAGGTAACCGGGATATATATTAAAGCAACTTTTGCGTTTGGTCGCCGTTTTCTACTTTTTTGACATGTCCATCAAGTTTTTTACACATATCAATCACAAAACAGCAAACTAAGATATTAGCCAAGTTTTTCCTGCCAACACTGTTAAAAGGCGAGTAATTAAGGATATTTGCAGATAATGAGATAAGTGTCCACGACAAATTCCACATTTAAAATTAATCGCATACAGTTCCCCCAAACCCACTAGTTTGAATTCAACCAATCAGAGATGCAGGTTTAGTTATGAGCCATTGCTAAAAATAGATTCAAGACTTTGCATTGGTACAACCAGGGAGTTGTTATGGAACTCCCTGGTACAACTGCCATGTAGACTACACAAATCAAGCTTGGTGTTGTATTACGTATTGGTCAATGACGTTCGTAGTGTTTAAATATTTATATTATGGGTGAGTTTATTGGGATCCCAACGGAAAATATCTTGGAGTAAAACAAAGCTGAATGTTGACACATAGCACCAGGTAACCAGGATGTATATTAAAATGAATCTGTGAGTCTGACACAAAGCACCAGGTAACCAGGACCTATATGTTAGATTGGTTCTGCATGGTCTGCAGACATAGCACCAGGTATTACAGGACATATATTAAAATGAATCTGTGACAATGACACATAGCACCAGGTATTAAATCGGGATGTATATTAGAATGAATCTGTGACTCTGACACATAGCACCAGGTAACCAGGATGTATATTAGATTGGTTCTTCATGGCGGGCAGACATAGCATCAAACAATGAAAGCATAATCATTAAAATGAATCTGCAAGCCTGTATATTGGCATTCATCTGGTCTGGAAGTACCGTATCGTACATACAGCTGAGAGCCAGGAAACTGCTTTCTTGTTTGCAATAATCCTGTAATTTTGACCAAAACTGGTTGATTTTAAAAGTTGCTTTGAAACTGCTATCTTTTGTTTCTGTAGGAGTCTGTGTATAAAGTCTGCAGATTGACTTGTGATGATGGAGCGGACGGCACAGATATCTTTCCAGATCACCCAGATCTTATTGGAGATAAGTAAGTAATACGAAGCATAATCTTTTCCTGGTAGGGGTTAGGGTAGGGGTTAGGGTAGGGGTTAGGGTAGGGGTTAGGGTAGGGGTTAGGGTAGGGGTTAGGGTAGGGGTTAGGGTAGGGGTTAGGGTAGGGGTTAGAGTAGGGGTTAGGGTATAAGCCTTTGGCATTTGTCCCGTAATGACACAATTTGCTTGAAGTAAGCCTGAGTACTTGCTACCAGTGTATACTGACAGTTGAATTATTTAAACTTGACCGTGGGTTAACTGTAATGAAACAGGTTTGAAGGATTAGCAAAATGTATGTTTCTTTCTAGGAACTATTGTATTGAATGAGAGAAAAACTTATAGAGCCTTCGAAAATGCTTTAAGACTAAATTATTCCCTGCTTGTTTCTCTCCATGATAGAAGATTAATAATTGAATACAATAAAAGGTGTCAGAGCCAGAATGTATATGAGGGTGCTGCATGACAATACTGGTGTAGTAGAAACTACCTAGTTATAGCATCGAGAATGCAATTTGTGTAAAATCAAAACCTCAGGATTGTAGTGTGTGTGCTACGATAGCCTCAAGAGTACAGTGTGTTACTATCATAGCCTCAAAAGTATAGTGTGTGTACTACTGTAGCCTCAAGTATGATGTCTATGTACCATTATAGCCTCAAGGATGCAGTCTATGTATCATCATAGCCATCATAGCCAAGGATGCAGTGCATACTATCATAGCCTCAAAAATGCAGTGTGTGTACCATCATAGCCTAAAGAGTGCAGTGTGTGCACTATCATAGCCTCAGGAGTGTGTGTGCACTATCATAGCCTCAAGAGTACGGTGTGTACTATCGTAGCCTCAAGGTTGCAGTCAATGTACATTCATAGCCTCAAGAATGCAGTCTATGTATAAATCATAGCCTCAAGGATGCAGTGTGTGTACCATCATAGCCTCAAGAATACAGTGTGTGTACCATCATAGCCTCAATATTGTATATATATACATTCAGTTCATAGTTTCACGGTTGCTTCTTTAAAGGTCACCAACATTGGCACAAATATTTTGCTTGCTTTATTTTGTCAATTCGACAGGTTTTAGTGTGGAAGAATGATAAGAGGGTGACAGCAAAATGAGTGTTGAAATGGAACGTTTCTGGCATATTTGAGACCATTGCTGTTTGAACCTGTTTCTCAATTAATGTTAAAGTCTGCCATGGATTTATAGATCTGAATCTCTTTTCTCTCTCTCTCATCACAGATTGGTCGGTCACTTCCTCACTCTGAGTAAAGAGTACTGTTTCGTCGTCACTGATTGTGAGGAGGTCGTAGGCTTTGCTGTCGCTGCCAAAGGAAGCAAGGACTTTAACAAGAAAGTCAGAATGGCCTGGTTGAGTTCTCTGAAGGAGAAATATCCCCACCCGGAGAAAACAGATAACCTTTCACCAGCAGAGGTATGATACTCGTTGAAAGGAACTACCGGTTGTAAAAACAAAAGGAATGACATAACAGAAAATTAGCCAGTCACTCCGTTTACATCATCTCAATGTGCATAATTAGGTAGTGATTATTCATAAATGAAACTAGAATTATAAAAAGACTTGTAAAATGGTCATTCTTTTGATGGGTTTTGGTGGGAGTTGCAGCTATTTTCAGGACTTCTAATGCCTACTAGAGTTATCAGGACAATGTTGTTCCGAGGTGTCCGTAGACCTTTAATAATAAATTCTGGATATCAGAGTTTTGTAACACAATTTTCAAACTCTAAGATACCATCTGGATAATCTTTGTTGCCTGAACAGAAAATGTTTGAGGCGAAGTCACAGGGATAGTCCAAACTCTCATTAATGAGGCTAAGGCCCTGCTAGGAATTATGCAGCAGATTATGTCAGTTTCAAGCATTTCTTTGATGAACTTTGTTATTTTTTGAGGGTACTTTTTGTTAATAGAACTTCAGTCTTCACTAACCTCTCTTGGTTACAAGAGGAATACACCCTGTTCAGTAGAAGCTGTGACATCCAATTGTAGCAAGAGTTAAAAGTGCCTACTGGGTTGTCACCCTTTCTCAGTGTATGGCCTTAACAAGGATTTGTTAACCTACAAATGAAATCACTCATTAGAAGCCACTGGAAAAGATGTTGAAATAGTGCAAGTCACTTTCCTAAGCTAGAAAAGAAACAAACACAGGAATTCTGGTTATTCTTGATACAGTCCCGATGGCAATTTCAGACCCCAGAGAATAAATTCTCAGCTGCTTTACAGTGGAATACCAATGTGACCACAAATCTTTTTCCATTACAATGTCCTGTTTTTAAGGATCCATTTTCTTTCTGTTTTGTAGGAAATCATAATTAGCTTTCACGATGCAAAAGAAGAAATTCCAGAGTCCGTCTCAAGTCGTTTTCCATCTCTTCTGAGGCTGGATGTCCTCCCATCAGTCCAAGATGCAGGGGTCACCAAGAATCTCTTAGCATGTGTCTTATCCGCCCTCAAATCAAACGGTGAGTATGTGGGTCATATCTCCAGGTAGGGTTCCCCTTGGTCTGGACCGATCTCCCTCCCCAGACTGCTTGTTAAGATGTAGTAAGTTCTATCTTTGCAATAGGGATACTACTATGTATGTATGTATTGTATGTATGTATTTTAGATCCTCCTGCAAGCAGGAACTCGCGAAGAAGACTCATTGGCTTACCAAAGCAGCAAGCTGACCAAAGTCAGTCTCTTACATTCATATTTAACGTCCATGATTATGAATTGTCAACAACTCTGTAACTGGACGACATACATTAATCTTGGAGTGACTCGAACTCGGGACCTTATGATTGTCCCTGTTTTCACTACCTTGTAGTTTGATGCAATCCAGCAGAGCTATGGTAACCCTAACAAAACAAGGTCATTGGTTTATACTCACAAAAGATGCTGATAATAACCGTTCAGTCGTGGATCTGAGTGGAGTAGGATTTTCAGGAATATAAAGGTTAAAAATCGTGTAAAATAAAAGTGACCTCATAGGTGACTGGGTGCACTTCTTTTCTTCGATAGTCGCATCTTAGCAAACTTTTGGTCCGACTCGGTTTTAGTACTCTGACTGTTGCCTGGGCCAATAGTAATTCTCTACGTACAAAGATTTTGATATAACGAGTCTGCAATGCACATAATAGAACGAGCCTGCAATGCACATAACACAAGGGATACAGCTGTACATAGATGTGAAGAGACAGGGTTTTCATTAGTCTAACTGAGGACAGGGTTACCTGAGGTACTATTTGCCCTCCCCCCCCTCGCCCATTCACTCCCACAGTACCAACATGATGCAGAACTCATTTTCATCCATCAAAATAAAGTTGCTTTACCATTGGTAATAGATACACAGCTGTAATGTACACATTACATGTCTTTTGTCCTTTCCGACATTGAAAACACTTTCATAGTAAGTAGGCTACCCAAACCCATGAGACTTTGTTGAATAAGAGTTTACCAATTAGTGTTCCATAGGAATGCACAGGCAGTCTAACAGCGAAATTTATCTCCTTGTTTCTCTCGTGTTACATATTTTACCTATTCCCTGCCTTACTATTCATATTTTGTGCCCCTATATTTTACCTTTTGTATGCCTCATTACCTCTTGGAAGCCTCATTACCTATGGTATGCCACTTTTACCTATCATATGCCTCATTACCTTTTTCATACCTCTATTGTTTTAGGTTCATGTGGAGCCCTGGTGGAAGTGCTTGTCGGTGAACGCAACCAGCTGGAATTCTACACAAAGTTAGGTTTCTTCGAGCTGCCCAAGACAGACTTCACCTCGGAAGATTCTATTTATTTGGGGCGTGCAATATGAATTGATTATCACCGTAAAAATCACATGCTGTATCGCCAAACGAAATGCCTGCCAGTAACGAAAAAACTTTAAAAGAGGAGATGAGAAAATGCTTGCACACAATTGTTTTTCACACTTTTATATATGAGTCTTTGAACCTGTGTGGTATTTTAAGATTATAGCCAAGTCAAAATAGTCTGCGATTTAAATCTCATTTGTTCCCTCATCCGCCAGTAAACACCAATAATTGGATCTCCAGATTTCTCTCCAGTACACCAGTCACGATTGAGTAAAGTTATGATAACGCATGTTGTTCATAAGTGCTATCTCTGAGTGGTTTATACAACATAATAGGTAAAATTATAATTGGTATAAGAAATACATTGTGTTCATCCAATGAGTTATCGGTGCTATCAAATTACCTTCTGAATATATCAACCATTGAACCCTTTACTTATGTTTAGATGTATAGAATACTTTCATAAGTCTGTCTTTTAGAAAAACAAACACTTTATCTAATGCTGTCAAAGCCTCTGTTTCCATTTTGTCACCAGTTCTATAAAACTTACTCTGATTAAAATCTAAATGATCTAACCGGGGGGGGGGGCTAGCATTTTTTTCACCAAATGGACTGCTAAGAGTTAGTAGAATTATTCTATTGGAAAACTGACTGATCAACAGATAAAATTGCAGTGAATATTCCACATGCCAAAAAGAAAAAAAAGTCATAAACCATCCTCTTTATGAAAAAGATAATTTTATTTAAAAGAAAAAAAAAAAAGTAAAGAAGGATGTTCTTTAGTTTGAGGAAAAAGAAAAAAGGTAAAATGGATTCAACTGAATTGTTCTAGCAAAATGTTGCTCTGTCTAGGAGATTCAACATAATTTGCAAAACCAATCTTCATTCAAGAAAGTAAATATTGTGAAAAAAAAATAAAAAAACACAAGCACTGTAGATGGATGATGTCATATTTAGACTTGATCAAGTCCTATATGTGAAGGAACATTTAATCTGTGATTATCACATTGAAATATCTGTGATTTCTTCCTGCATAGTGAAATCAGAGTTGTGTGGGGGTTGGGGAAGTTGTCCATGACAGTTATCTCACAGAGCAATGACGTCGGTTGGGTTTGTGTCTGCTTTAAAATGTGGTCAATCTCGATCATATATATCATACATCAAGGGCGTAGGAACCGGGGGGCTGGGGGGGCGCCAGCCCCCCAGTGAAAAATGTGGAGGGGCGGAAGTATCATTCCGCCCCCCGATTCGCAAGTCAGAAAACCCCTTTTTCATTTCCAAATGAGAAAAAAAATCTCATTTGGACCACCAAATTGCATCTAAGGCCAGGTGAAAATACAAAATTAAGTTTACAAAATGGAGTGGGTGTTGAAGTGTGCTATATTGCACCAAATTGCATCTGAGGACACCTGGGACACCCCCTCCCCTTAGACCCCTCCCCCAGGCCGGCCATCAGTCTTCAGCCCCCCCCCCCCCACTCAAAAGTACCTTCCTACACCACTGTCATACATTTTTCAATCATAGGACAAAAAGCTAATTCCCTGTCCAAGAACCTTTCTGCTACCATTGTTCCACTTTACAGTATTTTGCATCCCTAATGAATATTCATTTGTGTATTACGATTCAGTCTCATAAGATGTGTTTTTTCATTTTTTTTTGAAATACGTAAGACAACTCACATTTTATTTGGTTTTCAGTTTGGCAGTCACCTCATAATATCAAGAGAAATGTGCAGTGCTTGTTCCACAAATTTTATATTGTTGATTTAAGTTTGAGGATTTGTTTATCGTTACTGAATAATTAACTGGTATATCTTTGCGTAATAATCAATCACTCGTCGTTTAATAATCAATCAATTAATAATAGGAACACTACCATCACTATTAATCAATTCTGTAGTTTCTACTTGCTGAAATGCAGACAAGTACCTTTGTCACCATCTTCCAGAAATTATTCAAGAGTCAAAATAATCTTTTGATTTCAAAGGTAAAAGTAAATTCAAATGTGGTGGAAATATTTGATGTAGTTTTCTGATGGTAAAGCAGAGGATTTTGTGCAGTACGGATATTCTCTATGACAGCATCCAACAAATTTGTCGACTTTAGCAATCTAATATTAACAGGAAGAAAACTTAAGATTATTGGTTGAAATTCCTGAATCAAGAATCATGCATTTTGAAGTCATTGTGTTGTGTTTAACACAGGTTACTTCTCTGTATAATTTCTTTGGGTGCTGTCAACTTAAGGTAAGGCAGATGTGATATGGTTGAGATTTTTCATTTCTTGTTGAAGGCAAAAAGTATCTATGTTCAATGCTGATGGTGAGTGTGTGCGACGCCATAGCACGTAAGCACAGTAGATAATAAATGTTAAGCAGGCTTGAAGGTAGTAGTTGGTATGTGGACCCCCCCCCCCCCCCATTTGTGAGTACAAGAGCCATGTTGAAATTGGTAGAGGTCAAAGGTCATCTAACATGAACAGCAGTCAATGTTTGGATCTTTCTAAACAGGTCCAAATCTGTAAAGCTTGTAAGTCTGAAACTGTGAACACAAGAACTTAGAAAGTTAAGCTTATTAGAAACTTGACAAATGGTATGAAGATCCCTTTGGTCTGCACATTAATGCTTATAAATTGGTGGAGGTCAGCATAGGTCACTTGAAAACCTTCAATAACAGCTAAAAAGGGGGGGGGGAGGACTTGGGTGAACTTTATACTTGATAGGTTGGTCCATATTAATGCAAGAACCATGCTGATCACTTGAGGTCAGTATTGGTCAAGACTTCATAATAATGTAAGTAAATAGAAAGGGGAAGAGGAGGCCAGAGACATTTCAGTTCAAAGCAGAGCTAAGCTGAAAAGCTTTGAAGGTGTTCTGCTTTCAAAGAGAAGGTTATGGATGCTACTGATGGGGTTTCATTTGCTAGAGTACAGAGTCAAGACAAGTAACAGTGTAGAATGGTTATTCATTCATAGTGTCTGTAATCTTACAAATGTCAGTTGAAGTGCAACATTATCACCACTGTTCAAGTCAGTGAAACTCAATGAAACATTTAATCTGTGGAGAGCTTGTATCCGTTTAGATGTGTTAGTTTCATAAGAGATGTATTTAATAATATCATCAAGATGTTCACTGTGTTTTCCTTGCCAGGAGGTTGTGTGTTTTTGACACAATAATATTGGTATTATCTGCAAACATTTAATTCTAGGGTCCTTTAAGTTGGATGTGCAACAGGTATGTCTAGAATCATACATAAAAATGAATCTGTATTGTTGTAACATCATTTGTGTTGTTAAATTTTAGGCACAATGGTGAGTAAATATTTCTTACAAGTTCATCCTTAAAGTCAGTCCCACCAAAAAAGCTCCCATTTGTTCCAAAATGTTCAAAAGTGTGCAGTTAACTGTATTAATACTGTTGCTTAGAAGTTATTATGCTGTCGTTTGCTTAAAAAGGTCAATGGTAGTTCACTGTCTGTTCTTTACTTGGTTGTCTACTTTTAGCATATATTGATTGGGACAACTTGATTTGGGACAGCTAGTTCAAGGATGTAAACTAGGGTGAAGAAAAAAAATCCTCCCATGAACCGATTTGGCATGGAAAAGATTAACCTTTGTTATATTATCCATTTACCAGTAAAACATATTTGAAGCGAACATTATTCTTCTCTAGCAACATTTTTGAAGAAATGGTGTAAGAGTACTAAATGAATTTGTCTGGTTGGTCTAAATAGATGCAATATGAGTGGATGCAGTTTTGTAATGCAATTTTTCAATGTTTTTTTTTGTATGTGCTTTTATTTTGTGTTTGTAAAAGACAAGCAGAAGTTGGGATTGAACTGGGGATCTTAGGTTGCCAAAATTTTTTCTGTACCACTAGACCATGAGGTGGGACACTGAAATACTTAAAAATCCAGTTGTTTGGACTTATGTTTTTTTTTCAAAACTTTCTGTTCACTCAGGAAGTGGGGAGACCTTGTCAGGGAGAGGGGTAGTAGCCAACTCGCTTCACCTGCTTGGGTGACCTTGTCAGGGAGAGGGGTGGTGGCCATCCCACTTTGGCCGCTTAGAACCTTGTCAGGGGGAGAGGGCCACGCAACTCACATAGGCCACTTCAGATTGCCAGCGAACTCCTTTTACAGAATCCACTAACCCACCCAGGGATTGAACCGTGCTGATCAGTATCATCACAGACGGAACTACCCATTACACCATTTTGGTTCCCAAGAAATAACCTTCGTTTTTTACCTTTATACTTCTGCTTGTACCAAAGAACAGAAAAGTAAAAGGTTCTGGTGGGGGCTTGAACTCATGACAGTGTGTTTGCCCAAATCTCTCAATCCAGAGCACTAACCACTGCGCCACGGTAACTGTTAAGAAATAATGCTCGTTTCTAATATTTCAACTTCAGAATGGAAGGAGGAAAAGAGCAGAAAATTAAAATGCACACCTCTGGCATGGGCTCGAACTCATGACAAAGTGTTTGCCCAACTCCCTGAGTCCAGAGCCCTAACCAATGTGCCACAAGAACTGATGAGAAGAAATGCTCGTTTCTAATATTTCAACTTCAGAATGGAAGGAGGAAAAGAGCAGAAAATTAAAATGCATGCCTCTGGCATGGGCTCGAACTCATGACAAAGTGTTTGCCCAAATCTCTCAGTCCAGAGCACTAACCACTGCGCCACGGTAACTGTTAAGAAATAATGCTCGTTTCTAATACTTCAACTTCAGAATGGAAGGAGGAAAAGAGCAGAAAATTAAAATGCACACCTCTGGCATGGGCTCGAACTCATGACAAAGTGTTTGCCCAACTCCCTGAGTCCAGAGCCCTAACCACTGTGCCACAAGAACTGATGAGAAGAAATGCTCGTTTCTAATATTTCAACTTCAGAATGGAAGGAGGAAAAGAGCAGAAAATTAAAATGCACACCTCTGGCATGGGCCCGAACTCATTACAAAGTGTTTGCCCAACTCTCTCAGTCCAGAGCCCTAACCACTGTGCCACAAGAACTGATGAGAAGAAATGCTCGTTTCTAATATTTCAACTTCAGAATGGAAGGAGGAAAAGAGCAGAAAATTAAAATGCATGTCTCTCATGCTGATTACGAATCTGAAGTTTATTTTGGAATTGGGTACCAAAATGAGGTACTTTTTTAACTTTGCAGGACAAAACACCTAATTTTGGCGCAAATAGAAATAATATAGATAAAAAAGCCTTTCCCGGTCAGATAATTACACGAAAGTGATGTATAACAAAGACAAGGGTGTCTTCTACTCTTCGTCTAATTTTAATGTCGATGGGTGTTTCAGAGAGGACAAGAGAGGGGCTGAAAAGAAATGGTTTTCCAATTTGTACACTTATAAAGAAGACGTATTTCTATCTTGTACTTTGGGACCACGTATCTCCCGAACGGAAGCAGATATGGACCTGGGAGTTGCAGATTTGGGCTCCTGAGCATCGATTACTCCCTATAACGTCTTTTGGGCTAAATCGATTTTGGGTCAATTTTTGGCAATTTTTATTTGCGCCAAAAATAGGTTTTTTGTCTGAAAAGTTAAAAAAGTACTTCTTTTTGGTACCCAATTCCAAAATAAACTTCAGATTCGTAATCAGCGTGTCGCGAACTACCAGAAAAGATACACATTTATCGATTTTGCGACAACAAGTTTTTGCACCTCAAACTTGAAAAAGTAAGACCGAAAAACTTTTACGACGAACAAAGGCTTAAAATCTTTTGTTGTCCCTAAAAGTTTTTCGCTTTTCTTTTGTTCTTGTGAAGTTGCAAACTGAGCGAAAAAAAGTGTCATAAGAGGGCGCAAAGGCGATAATGTGTATCTTTTCTGGTTGTTCGCGACATGCTGATTACGAATCTGAAGTTTATTTTGGAATTGGGTACCAAAATGAGGTACTTTTTTAACTTTGCAGGACAAAACACCTAATTTTGGCGCAAATAGAAATAATATAGATAAAAAAGCCTTTCCCGGTCAGATAATTACACGAAAGTGATGTATAACAAAGACAAGGGTGTCTTCTACTCTTCGTCTAATTTTAATGTCGATGGGGTTTCAGAGAGGACAAGAGAGGGGCTGAAAAGAAATGGTTTTCCAATTTGTACACTTATAAAGAAGACGTATTTCTATCTTGTACTTTGGGACCACGTATCTCCCGAACGGAAGCAGATATGGACCTGGGAGTTGCAGATTTGGGCTCCTGAGCATCGATTACTCCCTATAACGTCTTTTGGGCTAAATCGATTTTGGGTCAATTTTTGGCAATTTTTATTTGCGCCAAAAATAGGTTTTTTGTCTGAAAAGTTAAAAAAGTACTTCTTTGTGGTACCCAATTCCAAAATAAACTTCAGATTCGTAATCAGCGTGTCGCGAACTACCAGAAAAGATACACATTTATCGATTTTGCGACAACAAGTTTTTGCACCTCAAACTTGAAAAAGTAAGACCGAAAAACTTTTACGACGAACAAAGGCTTAAAATCTTTTGTTGTCCCTAAAAGTTTTTCGCTTTTCTTTTGTTCTTGTGAAGTTGCAAACTGAGCGAAAAAAAGTGTCATAAGAGGGCACAAAGGCGATAATGTGTATCTTTTCTGGTTGTTCGCGACATGCTGATTACGAATCTGAAGTTTATTTTGGAATTGGGTACCAAAATGAGGTACTTTTTTAACTTTTCATGACAAAACACTTATTTTTGGCGCAAATAAAAATAATATAGATAAAAAAGCCTTTCCCGGTCAGATAATTACACGAAAGTGATGTATAACAAAGACAAGGGTGTCTTCTACTCTTCGTCTAATTTTAATGTCGATGGGTGTTTCAGAGAGGACAAGAGAGGGGCTGAAAAGAAATGGTTTTCCAATTTGTACACTTATAAAGAAGACGTATTTCTATCTTGTACTTTGGGATCACGTATCTCCCGAACGGAAGCAGATATGGACCTGGGAGTTGCAGATTTGGGCTCCTGAGCATCGATTACTCCCTATTACGTCTTTTGGGCTAAATCGATTTTGGGTCAATTTTTGGCAATTTTTATTTGCGCCAAAAATAGGTTTTTTGTCTGAAAAGTTAAAAAAGTACTTCTTTTTGGTATCCAATTCCAAAATAAACTTCAGATTCGTAATCAGCGTGTCGCGAACTACCAGAAAAGATACACATTTATCGATTTTGCGACAACAAGTTTTTGCACCTCAAACTTGAAAAAGTAAGACCGAAAAACTTTTACGACGAACAAAGGATTAAAATCTTTTGTTGCCCCTAAAAGTTTTTCCGTTTTCTATTGTTCCTCTGAAAAGTTGCAAACTGAGCGAAATAAAAGGGCGCTCGACGCATCTTGCCAGTGATACGTGATTTCAAAGCAGTAAAATCAAACCTTTGTTTGTCATCTTGAGTTTTATCTTGACATTTATGAATAAATGGGTCAAATTTTGGCATAAATTTTGGAAAAAACTGCTTACGGTTTTTAAAGGTGACAAAAACCTTTTGTCGCAAAGGCGATAAATGTGTATCTTTTCTGGTAGTTCGCGACACGCTGATAACGAATCTGAAGTTTATTTTGGAATTGGGTGCTGTGTGTGAGCGTGCAAGGGGGCCAAAAAAACCTGATTTGTGAACAAAAATAGAAATCATATAGACAAAAGCCTTTCCCGGTCAGATAATTACACGAAATTGGTGTATAACAAAGACAAGGGTGTCTTCTACTCCACGTCTAATTTTAATGTCGATGGGTGTTTCAGAGAGGACAAGAGAGGAGGCTGAAAAGAAATGGTTTTCCAATTTGTACACTTATAAAGAAGACGTATTTCTATCTTGTACTTTGGGACCACGTATCTCCCGAACGGAAGCAGATATGGACCTGGGAGTTGCAGATTTGGGCTCCTGAGCATCGATTACTCCCTATTACGTCTCTTGGGCGAAATCGATTTTTGGTCAATTTTTGGCAATTTTTATTTGCGCCAAAAAGAAGTGTTTTGTCATGAAAAGTTAAAAAAAGTACCTCTTTTTGGTACCAATTCCAAAATAAACTTCAGATTCGTAATCAGCGTGTCGCAAATTACCAGAAAATATACACATTATCGCCTTTGCGCCCTCTTATGACACTTTTTTCGCTTTGATTTAGGCAGTGTAATGGAATAATAGCGATATGTTATCGCGCATCAATATGCAGCTAAAAGACAAGATAGATAATTGGGAAAATGTACGCAGTCACTCTAATCGAGCAGCAGTTCAAAGAATCAGTGGGTTACTGTATAGGCTTATGACTCGCGCACACCTAGTTACTGTACATTATATGCCAAGTAAAATAGAGGAGCCCTAATGTAACAGAAGCCAAGTTATAATGTATCTTCGTAGGTATTTTACAGATTTTGTAGGCTAATGTTTAATTGTTTGAGACACTATGGTAGGCCTAGCTGCTTGTTTATGATTCTGCGTCATGTTTTACTTTGTTCATACTTTTGGTGGAAAAGGGTTACATTTCATATTGCACAGAAACAACATTTTCCAATGTGCAATTACGTAGCACAGATTGCATCAGAAAGTATTGATGTTGTAGATCTGTACTATGGAGACTTGAACAGCAATCATAGGCCTAGTGGCGAGTGAAATTTGGCGAGTAGATTTTTAGTCACGGTCGCCAAATAGCGAGCACTTTTAAAAATATTTGTCGATGCCTGAAAACCTCTAAGACATCATAGACATGGTTTCTCATGGTAGAAATCATGGATACTTTCATACATGGTATATGGAGTTGCCATATACCATTGAGTACAAGAATCGGGTGTTACTAAAACGAATGACAATTGCGTTACACATAACGAATGACAATATGTTGTACACACTAAAAAATTGCGTTGACTAAAACGAATGACAGTAATGACAGCACAGACATTTGCTTCAAC
This sequence comes from Apostichopus japonicus, assembly GCF_037975245.1. Classification (NCBI taxonomy): domain Eukaryota; kingdom Metazoa; phylum Echinodermata; class Holothuroidea; order Aspidochirotida; family Stichopodidae; genus Apostichopus; species Apostichopus japonicus. The sequence goes on from NC_092565.1 coordinate 8,827,057, forward strand.
CGGATATCACAGTTCAGACTTCGTGGGTATCTAGATCTAAAAAAAAACTTTCCCTGTGGTTTCTATCCGTAAATTACACCACCCTGCAACCACGTGATGCGATCTTCCTCAAATCATTTTTGCGCAGTAAACCAATAACCGCATTTACTCCACTCCTCTGATCATGACTTCTTCTCAACACTGTCCTTCGTTGTCATTCGTTGTCCTTCGTTGTCATTCGCAAATGATAATTAACCCTGTACAAAGTCAATTGTCATTCGGTCATTCGCTGTCATTCGTTTTAGTTTGTCCCCAAGAATATGTTGCTCGTGAGCTCAAATCTCATTTGAGGTCACCAGAGGTCAAACCCTAAAACCCTTTACATGATATCTATTATCTACGCTTGGAATCGTGGATACTTCTCATACTTGTTTCTGGTGGAGGTGTATGGCAAGCCGTGTGGGACAAACACTGCATAATATATCCGCGTATTAATTGGAATTTATACGCGTATTAATTGGAATATATACGCGTATATATTATTAGCCAATCATATGGCTTAAATATACCCGCGTATTAATTCGAATATATACACGTATTAATTTCGATTATATATACATATTAATTCCAATATATACACGTATTAATTCGAATATATACACGTATTAAATAAAATACATATGGGGATTAAATCCAATATATGCACGGATTAATTAGAATATACACATTTCCGCTCTTGCTGTGTACATATACCAACGATAAATGTTTGGCGGGCTCGCGAGATCGCTTCAAAAAGCGAAACTTTACACATGTAGGCTACAACACATGTATATTCGAATTAATACGCGTATATATTCGAATTAATACGCGGATATATTATGCAGTGTTTGTCCCACATGGCTTGCCATAGAGGTGTGTATTGCCACGTACAGCATACTGACATGTGTTTATCATGCCATTTTGTAATTGTAAATCAAAATAGTGGTTCGGGCCATTTATATTGTGACGCTACTTCTGGTTAACAAGCAGAAGTGTAGTGCATTGAAGTCATCGAAACCTCAATGCATTTTGCATTCTGATTTGTTTATAGTTTTTGCAACAAGAAGAAAAAATCCCATGATGTGGTAAGATTTAAAAACAGTTTATGAATACTTGTAAATCAAATTCATTTTATGTGACATCACAACAGAAGATGGATGTGTGTGGCTTATCAGTTGAAACAGAAGAAATTGAAATGAGAAGAGTGTTAAAACTCCTTTGCATTGTGTAGAAGAGATTATGATCGGCCTATATCAGTCCCTCTTTCAAACAATTTTAATGACTGACATCTTACTGTCAGTACAATAGTGTAAAGATAGTAAACAAGAATACCACTCTGATGGGAAGTAAAAATGATATCAGAAGAAAAAGCCTTCACTTGTTATCGTAACTTCTTTGTCACCCTATAGTATTTCTATGCTCTTGTATTTCAATATGCTTTTGATCAAGATAAAACATATAGCCTACACTTGTTTTATTTTCTCTTTTGATGAAACCTTAACTTTTTATTGAGAGGATAGTTCTCTTTGTAACTGATTTAAGTTCTCTCTCGGTCACCATAATTCACGATCCAGCCTTTCCAATAAATATCATGTTAGAAAGGTCCATTAAAATGGTTTCTTTGTCAGGAAGGCTTCACTCAACCCTTCCTAGACCTTGATTGTGTTTATGATGGTAAAAAGAATTGTTCAACTAGTCTTGTTAAAATAAAGCTAGGAATAAAGATTGACACAGAAATGGGTTTTATGACAGCTAACCATAATACAAGACCACAGACTTATCTTGTTAGATATGAAGACAAAATTGTTGAATGTATTTTAAAGCAGTTGCAGTAGATTTTTTAATTGTGCAGAGAGAAAGATAAAAAGGTTGGGGGGGGGGGTGGGGTTGGCATGGCGAACAGCTAGTGATTGTCCCAATTTGTTTGTTTTGTCTTTTATATGGGAAAAACTGAGCCGTGTATAATTTTCAGATTTACTTCAGATGAGTCTATGGAATAGTATACAGTATAAGTAAAGTAAAACTAGGACCATTTCCATCTTACCCCTCCACCTCCCTACTGGCCCACCACACACATACACAATAGTTCCACAAATTTGGTTCCAAACCTTAATATGGTTCTTGGCACACTATAAAGTCATACTCGTTTCCCTATCAGACCCACAGTGAAAACTGGAAACATCGATACCCTCTTGAGTTACAAGAAGACGATGAGGGTATTTTTTTTTTGTACTGCTCTGCATTCACACTTCGAGATATGTCCCAAAGGCCGATCTTAATCACGTATGATTGTGTATCATATCTCAAAGGAAATCAAGTTTAAACCTAAAACCAACTTTCTAGAAAGTCACATAATCATAACTACTAAAAGGAAGTCTTTAAATTCCCAGATATTTCTGTACATTGTTAATTAATCCCTTTGGACATTAATCCTTTCGGATTTTCTTTCTTTCTGACTTTTGATGAGCTAGCTCTGTATTTATAGGGTTGGATTGCAATCTCTTCTGTAAAATTCCAGTTGATATCTTGCAATAGCAGTTCCGTAAGTAATTGGGCGGTGGAAAAGGTCACCGGCCGTCAGCATTTGCTATGTCTTCTTAGACTAAATGTTGTTCAGTAGTAACCATAACCGTTACTTTAATTTAGCAGGATTGCTTTCACAGAAGAGTCTCCCAAGATTATAATTTGGTTTGGTGGGCATTGTGATGGTGAGTGATGGGACTCCTGGGGAAAGATCAATGGAATGTCATCATTCCTAACATGTGTCACAACTCTAGCCCATGGAGATGGTTCCTTTTGTCAAACATGCATGTTCTTGTTTGGTAATTGTTAGATCAACTGTCAGTTTTTTTTTGTGTATTTTCTCTTTGAAGCTGAAACAGAATATTGCTGGAAGGTAATTCCTTGACTGCTGTTAGGTTTCTGAGGTATCTAAATTATTCCCAAACTCAGTTGGTTGATCAAGAAAGAGTGAATAGCAATCAAAGCAGTGTTACACCAGACAGATGTTTGAATGTTTGTCAGACTTAAGAGATTTGCACACATCAATGTATTGTCAACAGACATCAATGTATTGTCAGCACACATCAATATATTGTCAGTACACATCAATGTATTCAGGGGCAGATTATCTACAGCCGTTCTCTTTTTTATTTACTAACACTAAATACACTGTTAGATTATGGCATAGATGGGCATAATAAGTCAAAGCCAGAAACACTGCTTCCCACTTCTTCCCAATACAATTAATGCTGGGAATGAACCATCTTCATGGAGAAGGGTTGGAAGGTGAAATGCATTGTAACATTGTCTCAATCTGTTAAGTTTCTTTTAATTTGAAACTTTGAAGTTGGAAATGTTTGCATATATGTAACATGCAGATCCACCATGCTATACATCTTGTTGATAAAGATGTAATGTAATGGTTGGAAGTTCATTGCTCCAGGAATTCCATATTCAGTCATTTCCTCTACATATCCTATGTATTAAGCTCCCCCCACTACATAGATAGGTAAGGTATCCGTATTGTTACTGACATACATTCCACAACTGTGCAGTATTTCAACTGGGATTATGATATATTTCTTGATTAAACCATCTTCATAAGATTCATCCTTCGTAAGATACGGGGACATTGACCTTCTAACTATTCCATTTCCTCCAGGGTTTTGGTCTTTGAATTCCACCAGTGTGACCGCTGGATGTGTTTGTACAAATATCTTTCATTATTTTCTCACTATACAGCAGAGCTTAACATGGATATGCATTTAAAAACACATCTTAAGGCCAATGGACACCAGGACGGTCAATAAAATATCTGTCAATATTTAGAAGACGTTGACCTGCCTGTTGGTAATGAACTATGACAAATCTTGTCGATTGAAGCTAATTTGGTAGGAATAGTGATGTCTAGAGGTTAAAATTACAAGTTTACGTAAGGTTGTGAAATTGCTGTTGAGTTATTAAAGATGTATGATGTACAACTGTTGAGTGGTTATGTGGCATTAGTTAATGCATCAAAATGAGCAAGACACTGATGGCTACAACATCCTCAACTTCAAAAGAACAGAGATCATGGAAATACGAACAGAAAATATATAAAAATTACCTGAAACATGAGAAATTTATTTTATATGCCAGCTTATCCAGACACAAAAATATTAAAAATGTTATTTTAAGTGATATATTTGTAAATAAAAACCTCGCAAAATTTAAATGTTTATACCAATAATTAATGCCCAGTCGTCCATTTATCACACACTACACATTCCATGCGTGTGTGTTTTGATTCCTAGCAGCCTTCGAAACATCGAAAAGAGTCCCTGCTTCACTCAGGTGAGTACACACACACACACAAAGCACACGATTTCTGTACTAAGTATCATCTCCTCGTTGTTAATTAAACAACATTCGTGATAGTGTATCTATAGGTTAAGAGATTCACACTGAAAATCGATAGGGTGAAATATAATTCAAAAGATAATGAAATTCAACAAAGGATTCAGCTCAGAATGATAATGAAATGAGCATCAGAATCAATATCTTGTCATAGAGATTGAAAGATGATATAATAGTTGCCGATTCAATCCTAAACAAATATCAAAAATGGGAGAATCGCTTAAGAAAGCATCAGTTAAATAGAATAAAAAAAAACTGACATAAGTTAAGTTTGGGCATGAACAACTTGCAAACTCTTGCAACATAGTTGCAGCCACAAATCACTATAGATGGAGGCAACATGCCTACGATGTTCACCGAATCAAACCCAATCTTTCGTTGATCCCGTGGGACAAACTACCGGCTGACACAGCCATCAATTAAAGACAAATGTCCGCAGCAGTTCTTGACTCGGTGGCAATTAAATTAATGCCGTCAGCGTTGTTTACATGCAAGTATAATTGTCAGCTGCTTCGGGCAAACTACTGATTGAATAACAGTAATTAAGGAAGTTACCTTAGATGCTGCTAACTCCTTCCAAGACAAAACTCTGCAAAAAAACAAGCTCTACTGAACTGAGCAAAGTAATGAGGGTGAGGTTCAGGCTGGAAATTTACCAGATCAGTTAATACCAAGCCATCATTAACAAACCAACTTAGATAAAATTAAATTAAAAGAAGCAAATTAAGTATAAAACAAAAAGCCTCATGGTCACTGTGTGCTGTAACTGTCCCATTTCAACAGACATTAATTAAAACATCAGATCTTATCAGACAATTTGATGAGTTTTTAAACATGAAATGCCCGCATAGAAGGTAGGCTAGATGCACAACTCTCAAGAGGGTGTCTCTGATGCAGGAATTGAGGTAGTTGCATCAAATTACTCGATTAAAAATATTTGGTTTCAATATCATAGATATTCTAAAGGTGGGCATTGTTTCTAGTCCAGTTTCAAAGGAGAAATTGTGATAAAGAACCTCTGTGGGCAGTTTTTCCCTCTCTGTCTAGAATTTATTTAAATTGTAGCATTGATAAAAGTTACTCCATATTTGAAAAGAGTTAGTTAATACTCACATGTTACCACTTCTTCCCCTCTGTACATTACGTTTGAATTGTACTTCTGCAATCAAGCATGATAAATTAAATAATTCAAACATATCACATTGAAATGCACGCACATTACTACTACATGGTAGCTTTATGAATTAAGACGATTATTGATCTTCATCATAAAATTATCAGTATTTTTACGCAACTGTACATCATCATCATCATCAGTATGGTGAACAAGCCTCTCATCTTAGTACACAAAACAAATATTCAAATAACAATCAATTGCATAGCTACAAACAGTAAGAAAAAACAAACAGATTTTAATGTAATAACCATAAAGTGTTAATCACTGATGGATGGAACAACCGGATAAAATAAAAAATAGTCAAAAGTAGATATTAAATAGATATTTCAAAAAATAAACTTTTTGACCATAGCTGTCAAGAATAGATGTTACTCCTCTAAAGAGGCTAAACTGCTCCAAATTCTGTACACTTCTCTGCATAGTATGGGTCGACGGGGTCTAAACACGAGTTTGTGCGATTCAATTTACTGCGATTGTCACAACATTTGACATGCAATTTAAGGGCACACTTGTTTTAACTACAGACACTAGGACAGCTTTAGGAGTGGTCGACAGGATGCACCTTAACAAACTGTTCTTAACATAAAGAGCTGTTTTCACTCTGCATGAACCTTTCCCCGACTCTCCTCTTCCCCACCAAGAAACATCCATGCAAACCAAAACCTTAACCCTTGTCACACCCAAGTGCACCACATTTACTTGAACCCTTGTACGTCCCAATTTACATATGCACTTGGGTGAAGAGCGGCTGCCAAGATTGCCCAAAGACATAGTATTCTGGCCATGACTCAAATCTGCAATCCTTAGTGATGGTCAAAATGGAATTACCATTGTATCAGACTCAATCAGATCACCTGCTGTCCACAGTTTGTACTTTAGATATACTACTACAAGTACCTGTGGGTAGCCTCAAAACAACACACCCCCCCTCCCTCCTAGTGGCTCTAAACATACAATCTTCTTGTCTTGAAGCCGACTCATTAATTATACCAGACTAAGCCTCTTGTGGTAACATCGGAGACGACACCGTCGGTGAATCGTCTTCCAAGCTAACCTCCATCATCAAACCGCCTCTACTCGCATCGTCAGAGGATGGATTCTTTGGTTTCTCATCTTGTTTGTACTTGCTAGGAGATGAGGCAGAATCAATAGCGATGCTGCTGTCTTCATCGGCGTACTTTATAGAATTGTTTGCTATTCTGTCCGGTTCTTCATTAACTAGTGCTACATTCCTGTGATTCTCAAACTGTTTTGCTAATAAACATGTATCGCCAGCTTTTCCAAAGGAAGTCTCTGCTTCTTTGGCGTTATGACCACTGCTAGCGTAGTGGTTCAGCCCGTGGCTTTCCACGTCCGTGTCTGAATTGGACGACCCCTGGTCCCTGTAGGAATCCGAGGGCCCGTCGACCTTGGAGTATGGAGCAGGGTGACTGAAGAAACCAAACTTCCAATTCAGTTTGAAGGTAAACATTACCCATAATGCCAACCAGGCCAAGAGAAAGAGTATGTCGAAGAGGATGCAGCATAATATACGGCCATCTCCATCCTCCAACCAACTGTACACAGTTATGTATTCCACGATGAAAACTCCCTTGCATACGATGAGAATAACAAACACGATAAAAGCTCCAATGTGTGGCAGTAACCCATTGAACCTTAAAATCCAGAGCTTTGCGGTCCCCTGGCCATCCACCTCATCTGGCGACACCACCTCGCTCTCTGACAGCTTATAGCGTGTGTAGCCGAAGAGGTAGAAGATGACGGCCGAGAGAAATACAGTGATGTTCATTGAGAGGAAGGCAAGTATAAGCAGGGAAGGCTGTACAATGTTTGGGCTATTCTCCATGTCGTTGTTGTAGTCTCCATGAACGTACATGCTCAGTTTGTACATGATGGACATACCCACAAAGCCGAGGGCGTAGTGTATAGCGTTCATCATGAGCTGGGCGGAAAAGAGAAATGCAAACCCCTTGTGCGAGACCCAGAAAACTTCAGCATACCTTATCGCGTAGAAGAACAGTGGGACTATATAGTTGAGGTAGTTGATGGTGATCATGAACACCCGGAAAGGGTTTTTGTTACGAGCCATGTCCGAGGAGTCCTGGGGGGGCAAGTTAGCAGGTGTCACGGCTGGGCCGGAGATCGTGTCGAGATTGGCCGATACGTCCACAGAGTAAGCTGCAGCTGAGACTACTGCCACTTCAGATTTCCAAATCATTTCTGTATGAGAAATGGAACAGTAAAATAAACTTGACCATTTCAAAAAGGTTTTTTTTTATATATATTCTCTTAAAGATGTGAGTATAGACAGGCAGGGTGCAATAGTTGTGGGAAGACAGGTAGGTAAGAAGCCATGTGATACATCAATTTTTGAATTAATAAACTGCTTCAGTTATTGACTGTAATCTGTGATTTGTGCATTCCGTCATACTGTATGTGCCATTTCTATGATTTGTAAGTTCAATATGGCATTTAATTCTGCTCGCTAGATTGTTACATCACCCACTTTATCATTGCAACCTCCTAAAAATCTCTGGTTACTTTTCTGATGATACACTAAATACTAAATAGCTTTACCCTTTAAATACAGCAGCAAATTCATGCACAATGTACAGCCTGTTGTCACTCTGGCATGCTAATTTACAGGTGAATGCTTTCACCCGCAACTGATAAAATGAAGGTGTGAAGCGAATGCAATCAATAACATATTATGGTCTGCAACACCTGGACGTGCCGAGCGTGCCACCTTTAAACACATAATTAAATGGTTAGAAATTATGTTTGTAATCAAATAATTCATTCAGATTCGCATAAAATAGTTCATCAAGACATCAATGAACACAATTCAATGAATTAATACATATACTGTAAGTCATTTAATCAATCCTTAAAATTGTTAGATCCTATTTTCTTTGATAGCTTCTGGAGTACTTTAATACTTGCACACAACTGTTAGAACCAACTTTGTTTGGTTTTAGGCGGCGTCAAGTTGGATCTGTGAGAAGTTGGATTTGTTTGAAGTTTGTGCAGCTGATGTATTTCCACTTGCCAACAGTTGCCGCGAAAATAAATTAAGTTTTGAACCTTTGAAAACATCACACCAGTCAAGCCATTTTATATTACTTGAACACTACAAGGCGCTAGCCTGATCTCAAATAAGTTTTCACTTCTTAGTTTTTAGAAATATGCTCTATATTAAACCAACTCACAACTTATTCATGTCCATTCATTCAATTAACAACTCAATGCATTGTAATTAGGATGGATGATATTCTCTCGATTCTCGACGAACGTTTTCTATTTCTTGACAGACAGATAGACAGATAATTACACATTACAAAATATATACAGTTGATTTACTTTGAGTGACATTAATTAAAATCTGATCTCTAACCCCAAATTAGTCAACCAGTAGTTGCCAGATATCGCACAAACTGAAATTCTTTTCTCAGTTCCAAGCAATCCACTGCCTTACAAAACTTTTCAAATCGGATCGGAGACATTGGAGGCACTTTTGAAAGGAAAACAGATGCTCAATTGATTTCAAATTGAATCATGTCACGAGTAGAACCCTCCGGTCTTGCCACACTTTGCTCGGAGTAAAAATCAATTTTCACTCCGGGGGCTTTCACTTATTTTGACAGTGACTTTAATTGAGACTTTGACGATTATTGAACAGTGTGGTGTTGTGAACTCGTCGTAAGAAAACCCGTTCATATCACGATCAATAATGAGATCGTCATGCTCTGACCGCGGGGCATCGAAACGGGGGCATTGTGGGTAGTAGGACCAGTAGAAGTATTGGGTAGCATAAAGATAATTTTATGCAGCATCTTCCACTGTATATCACTCATGACAATGAAGGCCGACACCGTACACAAGATTTTCAAGCGTCCTGAAGCACAACTGACGATATTGTACTTATTATACTTTATCTGGCTAGCAGATTGCTGGCTTTCAGAAACTATGATTCTACTTACTCTGTCAGCAGGAATCAAAGTCAAGCCATAAACAGGGCCCCAGAAGGATGGTCAGTTGTGAAAGAAAATACTATAGTGTCACTATCAATCTAAAGTTCATCAATAACAACTGTTTTAAAGGGATATTTTGGTGGCAGAAAGAGTCTAACCCGAGACAAGTATCTCACCCCAGACAAAGATACGGCTGTTTACTAGAAAAAGTCTCCAGGAAGCAGAACTTACCAGATAATAATAATATTAATCATAACAAATGAGACATATATAGCGCCAAATCAGTAGTCAAAGGAAGCAAATTAATTAACAAAAGAACAGGTGAATAGATGGTCCAAGATACAGTATCATTATGGAAGAAAGTAATGAAGAAAACATAGACATTTTCAGCTCAATTAATTACATCACTAACTAAATAATACCAAAATTAAAAATGCAACTAGGGATGTGTCCCCCCTCCCCCCCTCAAATTTTCAGAAAATTACCAGCAACTTTGTTACACAATGCCACTTCTGCCACTGAAATATCCTTGGAAGAGAAACTCTAGTGACATGATTTTTTTTTTTTCTGGGACGCTACATTTTTAACAGCATACAGCATCATTCACATGAAATATTTTCATATTGTTCGCCAGCATGCCAATTGTATCACATTTCAATGAGCCTATCAACAGAATATTAAGGAAAGACAGAAAGACGGACAGTCTTAAAGGTCTCTTAGTTTTTCCACGACATGTCACCCATTCTCAAATTCCAATATGCATTTTACTACCAACCTTAAATAGTTTGACTTTCCAGAGACATACCTCCATGTCTGGGAATAACTTGGAGTGTCTTTTTAATAGGCAAAAGTATCCCCTTGTTGGCCTATATGGCAAACCCACACTAAATGTGGTATGCATAGAACTGGGAGACCTGAAAAAGTATAGATCCCAGATGTCTTGCCAATGTTCAATGTCAGATGATGGCAGCGGTTGTAACACTGAAAGATCTGTTCACATTTGTTCTCAAAAGACCATTGCTCTCTGGTACACAATATTCATACAGGTCGAGAACTTGAATCTTGGGAACTTAGGGAAGTATATGTATACATCACGCACACAATGTTTGGATAGAAGTCATAAAAAATGGCGACCAAAAGCTAATTAATTTTTACAAATTCAGAATTTCTGGAGTAACAGAAGTTTTAGACCATCAAACCAGATTAAATCGATCATGTCTCAAGTTATGGACAAGATATCTAAAGAGGGGTTTTAACTAACAGTGTAAATTATAACACTAACTGGTTTATATATTTACGAGTGACCCGCTTACCTGTCTCCCCCAACCTTAGCACCGCATTCTACCGTGTCTAGTATGCCCTGGTAATCTTTTAACATTGTGCACCCTCAGTGACCGGTCACATCCGGTCAGTGACATCCTTCTCATTCTACCACCCAAAGTGTCTACACATGTTTTTCGTATTGGGAAAAATTTTCTTTTACCAGGGCATACTAGATACGGTAGAATGCGGTGCTAAGGTTGTGGGGAGACAGGTAAGCGGGGAACGAAGTAAATACCAAATATTTTCCCCTTCGGTACAAGTTTGACATTGTCCGCAACTTGAATATATCCCAGTACATGTACATACATATATATACGACAGTGATATGAAAATTATGAATTTTAACTGCTGAATAATACAACAACAGTAACGTTATATGCGCCGTGAAAGGGAATCTCCATACAAAGTCTTATATTTCTACAGACAGTTTGTACATGTAATATAAGAAGTTAAGAGAGTGTGATGTGGTTAAGGCAGTGGACTTGTGATCTTAGGATTGCAGGTTCATAGATCATAATTACCTCTCCTCACCCAGGTGTATAAATGCCAACTTACGAGATAACTTGTAAATATAGTTGCGTGTTCCGATTTGTGGCTGCACCCTATGGGAAGTCCCTCAGGGGACACATGGATGTGGTGCACTGTAGTGCCCCAGAAGGGATTGTATCAATTGTGCACATGCACTTTGGTGTGTGGGTGTGACAAGTTACCAATGACCAGGGGTGGGTATTGTAAAGTGGTGCGACAAAAGTGGTGTGCCTTGGACAAAGTCGAGTGCCTTGGACAAAGCTGTAAACCTTTTAACATGCTGCATGTAACTTGTGTGACTTCTTGGTTTCAGAAAATTAGTGGATCCAATATCAGTTTAATAACAATAGTGTTTGCACGGGTTATCCGGGTACCCGGGTACCCGCCCGACGTGATACTACCCGGTTCCTAATTTATTACCCGAATCCTACGCAAAGTGTGATTTAAAAAAAAAAAAATTGCAAACCTACGGTTAGGCAGATTTCCCATTGTCTTAGTGTGGTGTTAGGCTAACATATGTGGTCGAAGATAACAGCAATAACGAAAGTACCCCCTCCCCCCGACGCGATACTACCCGGTTCCTAATTTATAATTGAATCCTACGCAGTGTGATTTAAAAAAAAAATATGCAAACCGATGGTTAGGCAGATTTCCCATTGACTTAGTGTGGTGTTAGGCTACCATGTGGTTGAAGATAACAGCAATAACGAAACTATTCCATTGATATCTTATAACTGCGTCACAATTTCAGCTAATAAACAAATGGCTATGCTAGATTACCCCATTGACTTAGTGTGGTGTTAGGCAACCACGTGGTCGAACGTAACAGCAATAATGAATGTGTACCATGGATATCTTATAACTGCGTCACAATTTCAGCGAATTAAAAGATGGTTAGGTTTAGCTAGATTTCTCATGCATTGACTTAGTGTGGTGTTAGGCTACCATGTGGAAGAAATGATTATTAATTCATTCGTTTATTTCATAGAACGAAAGGCTGACAAGGAATTTTACGACATGTTTATGGATTATAGACGGGATAAATAAAAAATAATAATCGCAAGTGGCATTTTACAAATCGTGTATTCCAAATGCGATCAAATTGCGCGAATCGCGTAATCTCGCGGCGAATGCGAACCCTGGGCCTGCATAATAGATAGTAGTAGTAAAAACTGTTTAGGAGCTAACTTGGATATTTTTATGGTGTGATCCAATAGACGTGGAGAGCCTGCATAAGCAGCGGCGGCAGTGCGATGTTAACAACATTACTTCTATTTAGTAGTAATGTTAATTAATAATTATATTAAGTAATTAACAAGTTTATGACAGAAAAAAAGCAAATAGAAATTATTGAGGAAGGTTTTATACCTTACCTTACACATACGTTTTTGAACATGAAAACATTGTCAGTAGAGAATATACTTCATTTATAATAGCATCCAATATGTAATTTCTTGAAAATCGTGAAACACGAGAGTAAACAATTTTTCCCGGGTACCCGGATACCCGACGGGTAACGGCTCTCGGGTACCCGGTTCCCGATTTTGGACCCGTGTAAACACTAAATAACAACAACAAGAACAATACATGTTTATAACCTTGTTCCTTGATAATTGGATAGGGTGCACAGTGCTAAAATATTACCTAGATTAGGCCTGGTAGAAGATCTATAGAGTGCATTATACATAGAATGGAGAGGAGTTAAGAGAGAAACAAAGTCAAGTTGGCCAATTGGTCAGATTTATAATGGTACAGGGAGTGTGACAACATGGACTCTCTGTATGGTGGAGATATTTGGAAGTCCAGTAAATCAATTATTATTGTCTGGAGCCATCATTTTTGCAATCACTGTGCAATTCACTGTGTTGTAGTTGTTATTGTTTAGTTCAAACCTTACAGTAAGTACTTAAATTGCAATTGTACACAGTAGAACTTTGATGAATTTACAGTCATCAAAAATGTCTTGATATTACAAAGAAGAATATTTATGTTCCTGCATAATAGGATACCTGCATCTATTTGGTTTGTGGCATAACCATACCTACATGTAAAACCTGCATAACTTCTTCTATACCTGATGTAATCTAGCACTGCCATATTTTTTATTTAGTTTTTATGTTTAAAAGCGACAATCTAAGCAATAAAGATTCCAGACCTGCTATATATTAGCATGTACTAGACACAGACTACTCACTCCTCATTAAACAATGATTCACTGTTTATGAACATGACATTTCATAACCATCATTTATGTGTTAACTGCACACTCGGATGCGTTCTTCATCCAACACTTTAAGTTTAAACTGCAATATCAACTGTACATTACTTGTAATAAAAATTTCATTAGTACTCTGCAGTCTGCAACAGTTTAAACCTGCACATTCTGCATGACGTGGGAAACTATGTGTAATAACAGGACTGCATGGACATACTATACACTTGATAAACAGTTTTATAAGGTTGTAAGCGGGGAAGGTAGTACTTAGAGCTTGATTTTACTACTTTAACACTCTTTAAAGACAATAGAAAATTTTCTAAGCTTACATACAGTGTTCTAAACTGTTCTCAAAACCTTCAATAATTGATCATTCTCGGAATATGGATGCGACCATAATGAAGACTGCTATTAAATTATTAATCATAATAATAATTTCGCCTCATTTCTTCATTTGCTTTGGTAGCTGAAAATATATTTGCAATATATATACATTGCTCAATAGGAACCTGTTAATCTTTCATTATGCTGTACAATAGCTGCCATGTAGACATGGCAAAGAATTGAGGGTACAATAAGCATCACCAAAAATTTGCTGTAATTCATATAAACCCCAATCAGAAGACCCTTCCCGCCCCCCAAGTTTTTTTGAGGTCTTTGGCAAGTATTTGTGAGCTTCATATTTGCTTGGACAGGGTAACACTGGTTTCCACATGTACAATGATAGTTTCAGATACACAACCGAGGCTACGTTCGTTTACCATAGTTTGTATTCCATTCTCGACAAGATCATTGTTAACAACTGCCACCATCTGCAAGCTACTGTACGCATGCTGCTGCATATTAATGACAAGCACTTATGCCAAGCTTGTCTAAGTGTTGTTTGTATCTATAAACAAAGACACAACAAGCTCTTCCAATTAGCACCAAGTGCTTCCCTACCAAGATGGCTCTAGTATCCACGGTCATTTATGGCCATTCCAAGATTTGTTATTTCATGAAAGTTCATGACATCCTCCAGAGATGGACAAGAAGTTACTTTTCTGTTGCCCAGCAACTTCAGGGTTTCTTCAAATTATCTTTCATTTAAATCTGAGTTCTCAAGGCTATGCAACGAGGAGGACGAAAACAATGAAGATAAACAGAGAACGAGATATCAAAATACAAGATGGTTCGATCATTACAAAACTGATTAAATCTGTATCCCTGCAGAAAATAATTGTTTACAAATATCTCCATAGAGAAATCAATAAGTACTTAGTACACTCTTCCAGGCTAGGAACTGTTACAGGCAGAAGCTAATTGATACTATAAGAATATTGCCCCTTCAAACCTACAGCCAATTTTGAAACAAGGTAAATGTTACACCTCCATTATATGCCTCTAACCTCCGCCTTTAATTCAATAAATCACTTATGACGCAAGACAACTTACTACGCGAGAACTACCGACAGACGTTTGCTTTTGGCGCGATTATTTCTGAAATTGTAACATTACCCGCATGTTTATTAAATTTTACAGCTTAAAAATAGACGTGCACTTTCCTTTGATATCCATTTTCTTATATTTGTGTCATGTGCGATAACTTACAAAGGACTTCTCGTCGCAAAAGAAAAAGAAATTGAGAAACATGTGTTGACGTATGATGATCAATATTTCTTCATTAAAAATTAAAATTTTTCCTTTCATACCAGATCGATCGGAGAGAACTTTACGAAAA
Source organism: Apostichopus japonicus (assembly GCF_037975245.1). Classification (NCBI taxonomy): domain Eukaryota; kingdom Metazoa; phylum Echinodermata; class Holothuroidea; order Aspidochirotida; family Stichopodidae; genus Apostichopus; species Apostichopus japonicus. Next base: position 8,842,407 of record NC_092565.1, read on the forward strand.
ATTTCGTCTACACCTGAGACAAAAGGCTACGTAGCGCATGTTGTAACATTATACAACGACATACAGTATAAGATAATTTTGTACAGCTTTTAAAAAAATTCATGTGAATTTAGATTTTGATAAACAAGAAAGAAAGTACAGAAATAGGACAATGTTTTTAGCTATACTAATTGATGGAACTAGGCATATAATTTGTCTTTTGGTTTTTGCTTTGGGTGGCATTCACAAACTTCCCAGTTTGTGTTTAACAAACTACTGAAAATTCTGCTGCTCAAATGGATGAAGTAGGATACAAAATTATTTCCTGTTTTTATTGTCATTTTATCCAAAAAATCAATACCATTTGATTGAACCCTGATACTCATGTAAATGCAACAACGTAGGTAGTTTGTGATGTTGCCTTGGGGAAAGATTCTTCAAAAATCTTTTCTCTTGTAATCCTTGTGGTTGTACATAAAATCATAAATTCAGAACATCTGCCAAAAACTATCATATTTTCTAGTCGGAGGCTTTTGCGAGAGACCTTGATATTTTTACCTTTCAATAAATGTTTCATTTTACTTTACAGTCTGACTTTTCAGAATAATGTCATTCATTTGTTGCCAGATACATAATAGTCATGTAAAGTTAATTGAATACTGGATTGTCTCTTTCTTAATTTACAGCAAAAAACCATGACATAATCATGCTAATAAATATTATGATTTAACCACTTAAATTACAAGTAATCGAATCTACACAGCCCAACAAATAATCACAACCCACCTCCTGTTTCTCAGGCATACAACTTCTGGATCTTATATAAGCAAGGAATATATTACATCTCCCCCCTGTCCATTCCATCACCCCCCCCCCAACTATATAGCTGTAGAACAAACTTCCCATTTGATCCATCCAAATAAGATGTGCATCAAACATCATCACAATCCCAAAGCCATGTGGATTACAATGTGACTACTTTGAAAATTCTTAGCAAAAAAAACACTTAGCAACCCACCGGAAAACAACAAAAACATATTAAACGTCATCTTTCAGTCTTGAAGAAGGAATTAACTCAATCCATTGTGACATTACATATTGTTGTCAACTATTCCTGGCAAAAGAATTAAAATGTATAGTGTGTGACTACTTAGAAATTTTGTTTCACCTCTAGCAAAATACCATAGCAACCAGAGAAAAGAAAGCTACACAGAGTACTCGATGCATATAAGATAGTCACAGTAGATACTGTTCTTATACATATATTCATCACAGCAACTAGTCCTCTCCTGCTCGGCTTGCAGACATTTACTGTCAAATCAAACCGCACTCGCTCCCTGAAAGGAACTCTACCGATATCATCCTCTTTATATCCCTATTAAAATTCAAACTGCATTATTTGTGGTATGCATTATACCGATGTGCCATCGCTGTGATCAAAGAAATGGAAATGCAGAGATGACAACAGGTTTGGATGCAGTTTTGTTTCTGAATAGAAGGAAATCAACATTATGAGTATCCTAAAGTGTCCTTGAAACTTCTCTAGTTTAAGGCATTTTTTTGTCCTGCCTCCTTGTAATGGTACATATAAGAGAAACACTCATTTTTAGGTCAATTCCGTAGTTAACAGCATTCGTAAAAGGTGCAGTAGTTTCTTGCAGATGTAGCAAACTTTGTGCTATTATCAGTCATGAAAAGAAATATCGAGCAGAGTAACCTTGGAAACCAGACAAATAATTTGATTTCTTAAAAAGAGAATTCTGTTTCACAGGCACACGATTTGGTGGTTGGTGCTTAATCAGTAATTAATTAGATGAAAGAATACTCTACGTATCTTGCCTCCACTCCACATTTTTAGTGATCTTCCCCAAAAAATATTTGAAATGAAACATGAGGAGTCCATTCTGGTAGCTCTGAAAATTCACCAAATTAGTGACAAAAACCGATTTTTACCACAGTTCTCTAAAGACGATACAAGCATAATTATGCAGCATAGCCGTCAAGGCAAAATACTTCCTCAAAGTAGAAACACAAGTTGCAATGGAGAAATAGCTCGGTTGAATGAAAGTTAATGAGAGTAAGAATTAAGTTTACAAAGTTGCTGACATATGGACATCACGCTAAAGTGTCGATACTAAAAAGATCACTTCCTTCTTCATTTCAACTGCAGCTTAGGATGCTTGAAAATGTCATACTTTTATAGGAGCAAGAGAGGACGATTAAATGATGATTATTTTGTGGTGTCAAATGTTGATAAACTTCAGTTACTACTCACAATGTATGAGTTCTTGTATGTCACATTAAAGAGTTCTTGCATGTCACATTAAAGAGTTCTTGCATGTCACATTAAAGAGTTCTTGTATGTCACATTAAAGAGTTATTGTATGTAACATTAAAGAGTTCTTGTATGCCACATTAAAGAGTTCAGTATCATCTGACTAAATGAGACCATAGATGATGAATTCTTGACCAAATTCAGACCTCAATAAGGTAATAATAACAAAATAACAAAAAATTTCAGATAGACATCCAAAAAGGATGTATCAGTCTATCAGAGGTCACAGAGGTCAAATTCAGGGTCTCATCTGTCTGGATCAGTAGGGACTGATAAGATCAACCAGGTCCCAATTATACTGAAACTGGGGCCTAATGCTCCAGACTCAGAGCTGAATCAGGTTAACTTAATAGATCTGTAACTGAAAAAAGGCTGGATCAGAAGTTATTTAGACTGGACCTTGACCAAATTTCGCCGACTCTGGCCTGAATAAGGCTGGATCTATCTCTAATTTACTCTGATATCAATGAGGCTGGATCAGAGGCCATTTAGACTGGACCTTGACCAAATTTGGCTGACTCTGGCCTGAAAGAGGCTGGATGCATCTCTCACTTTATACCAGGCTGGATCAGATATCAATGAGACTGGATCAGGAGGCCATTTAGACTGAATCTTCGTCTAATATGAAACTGCTCCAGGCTGTTCTACATTCAAAATGCTGTATCAAATGATCCTAATTTGGCTGGATAAGATAACAATTAAAATGGGGCTTGCACAGAGTTCTGGATCTATCATATATACATTGAAGGCTTTACCAATGCTCAATGAGGTTGGAATTGATCCCGCAATGGCTGGATAAAGTCTAACAAGTTTGGATCAGGGCTTCCATCTTGAGATTGAATTTGGCCCTAAGGTCCTGTACTGTAGTTGCATCTGCTCCATATATCCAAAGGAAAAATGATACATTCTCTAATTCGAAACTTTTTCCATCTAATCAAAGTTTTTCTGAAGCAAAAGCAAGTTAGCTATCTCTGTAAATGGCAACCTCTGCAATCACTAGGTAGAACCCACAAATAAACGATATGTATTAAGCTTCCACCTGATTAATATAAATACCCAGCAACATCTTCCATTTTCCTTTGGTACAAGTAATATTTTTGATAAAATACTGCTTCTTTTGGTTCTTTGGGTGGGGGGGTGGGGAGAAAATAAACCTTGAATATATGCATCATCGATCTGTGTAACACTACTTACTCAGTTTACTTTGATGCATGCCGTCTGTGGGAAATCAAGTGTAAACATTCTGTGCAGTAAATTCTGAAACAAAAACTGCTGTTGCGAATGGTTGGAAAAACAATATATATCTCATATTTGATAGTTACACAAAAACTTTGACGGTAGAATACACACCAATCTGGTATGCTAATTATCTACAGGTAAAGCTAATTACGGCCTGTTTGTAAATTGCCGCGTTTGCCCGAGTGTTATCACTTTACCCTTTAGGATTCAATTTCGTTAAACTCTTGGATTGAGTAAGTCGAGCATGGTACAATTGATATCTTCGGAATGACACTTTCCCATTTCTTAATTACACCAACATATAAGTACCTCCAACCAACCGACCAACCATTGAAGTGAATTTATTCCCAAGGTAAAGGACTGGCAGGCAGATTGCAAATTATCAAACATGATACCTAATGGGAAATCAATACCACTATCTCCCTTATTTTTCATTTACTTGCTGCTATTTCATTTAAGACTCTTCCAAAGAGGAAGGCAAACTAGCTGGTGATTGGCTTTGAAAAACTTCTTGGAAGCAATGAAAGTTTCTGAACCTTCTTGCTGCTGGCAGATTACTTCCCTACAAGGCTATGCGTCCTTAGCATTCGTTTTCTTTCTTTTTCTTTCCTTTTCTCTTCTCTTTACTAATACTTTATGATGGAGGCAGATGCGGTTTTATGGTTCATACAAGGTACAGATTTAATCTACTCTTTAAGTAGCTTATGGTGATAATATAATCATACTTAAAAGAACCAAGTACTGACACATATGGTGATTTAAATTATAAGTTCAGTTTGATGGAGAATGAAGTAACGCCACATATGTAACCGGCAGACAACATGTCCGCGACAAACTGCTTCCAAGGACTGAGATATGACTGCAAGAGCAAAGAATTATTCAAATGGCTAAATGCAATACGGAAAAGAGAGCACAACTTGTATAAATATAACCATCATACAATACTACAAATATAAGATAAAGATAAAAGGTTTCTCTTCTGTGTAAACCAGCTCGGATTAAGAGACCTGGACATCTGAATGTGTGAGATGAATCTAGGCATCCAGGACCCGCTGAGCCAGCAACAATCTTTATATAATACGTGAAAAGCATGGCACACATCGTCGTACCATTGAAATTATCAAGACTTTAATGTGACGATGTATCGGACCCCAGGTGTGATGAAAAGCCTTTAATAGAATCCCAAGGGGAAAAGAAATCGATGATTGGTGAACTTGATTCTATGTGCACAGGAGACCAGGATCTTACGATGTAAACCAGGAGAGGCTTGGACAATCACACACATGCACACCATCCATAGATCCAGAGGAAACATACTCTAGACCATTAGTCAGCTCACACACTATCCATACATACACAACACATACCAGCCTCAATGCTGCAGACTATGCAGAGGCTGTACTTGATATATAGTACCTGAACAACACTATTACTACAAGACATTCAAATAATGACCTTAGGATTTACTACCACATCTCACTGGTAAACATACATAGAGGTTGAACACTCAATTTTTCAAAACAATTTCAAATGGCTGTAAAACCGATGGTAATTAATCATCAACAGTACCAGCCAGTCTTTCCTACAAGTTCTTTGAGAGAGAGAGGTGATCCATTTGTCTTGTTTTATAAAGCAAGTCTCCTGAGCTATACTTGTCCAGGGTAGTAACATCCATCAATTGCCACTCTCTTCATTAATCCAAAAAACACACAAAAAGCTACCAGAGACCCAAGGGATATACGCTTGTTCTGCAAGTATAAAATTCTTTCTTTTTTTTTCTTCCTCCAGATGTGAAGGCAAGAGTCAGCATGGTATTGAAAATGTTCTACTTCAAGTAATGAAATAATATTTGCTAACGTCATAATCTCACGTTGTAGGGTAACAGTTAATTTGCTATGTTGCTTTTGCCGGCAAAAGTAGAATGTTAGTTGAACATCTGTCAAAACAACTCCCGGTGTAATGCCCCAAAAAAATGCCTGGTTTGCTCTAGGAAGGGTTCTTTCGTTGGCAGCATCTTTAAATTTCCGCAAGGATACTTCATCACATGTCAGAGAATGACAAATTCTAGTAGACAAGCCCCAGCAAACGATAACACCCAAACTAAACTCAGAACAGAAACTGATCATGGACGGAAAAAACAACAGTTCTGTTCTTTAAACAAAATGCTTTCATGAAAAATGAGGTAACAATTCTGCAATCTCATCGTGACCATATATCATTACTACAGTAGTACTAAAGTCTAGCCGAAAGGCTAAGAACACTTCCGAGATAGAGACTGGTTTGGGTATTTATGGAATTATAATACTTCTACCTGTCTTATACTTTGATCTACAAATACTGTAAGACGGTGATGACCTTAGGGAGGCTCATGGGGGGGGGGGGCACAGTGCAAGCATGTGACCAGTTCTTAAGCTCAGAAAACACACAGTGCGCATGTATAGGATGTGGGTAATAGATGGATGAAGTAAATCATTGGTAATATACATATGTTAGCATAGCATCTAGGCCGGGGACACAGACCTGTGCCTTACCCATCCAAAACTACTGCAAGATTTTTTGATCTATTCCTGGAAGTGGCTACATCTAACCACTGCCTACTGAGACAACACTTACTTATATATACCATGTGTATTCTTAACCATGATGTCTCTAGTTGAAGTTTTCTAAACTAGATTAAGGCAGAGCTCTACAGATATGTTTGCATTAAACTATTGGGTTTTATTCTTTGCTATATATCTATCATCGTTTTCTGATTAATACATAGTTGTCTTTGTAAAAGGACATTTGCCCTGGTAAACATCAGCAACTTTGTCTTGTTCTTAGACCTGCTGTTTCGTAGGTCAAAGGCTCTCATAGAAGTGTGAAACAATATACTCACCAGTGGGTAGTAACTCGTTCTCGATTGCTCTAGCTTGAAGAAACATTAGAGGAAGTAACAGGCAGAAAGCTGAAATGATGTGTAGAGTTGCTCCCACGGGTCCCATGTGTTTACTAATGCCTCGGAGTTTGTAGACGTACTGCTGCAGGGTCTTGATGGGAGTGGAGCTGGCGGACATCTTACGGAAGCCATTCCGTCTGGTCTTGATGAGACCCAGTTTGTCCTGGTCGTTTGCTCGGTTACCGACTTTAAATATCTGGGTGGGTATGAAGAGAAGTATGAGCGCGAACGCCGAGAATATCAACAGCAGGTAGAGTCGCAGCTCTCCCCTCGGCGGCTTATCGGGCCAGTCTAGATTATTGTAATGCTTATACTGTCTCAGAGCATCGCCCAGGAGGAAGAAGGTCACCACCACGATGAGGATGCAGTACCATATGGACTCCAAGGAATTGAGACGGATGGAGACCTTTTGGGTACAAGACATCTTGGGTTTTGATGATACCTTTCCCTCTACCTGAATCTTCTCCTCTAGGGGTGATTGTTCCGGAACACCCTGGCACATCTCTGGAAACGGGAGAAAGAAGAAGAAACCATCTAAGATGTGCATTCAAAGCTGACATTTTGTTAACATTTGTAAGCTTTACGGTCATTAAGGGGTAATGACGTGTGTACCTGGCATATGAAAATTACACACAAAACAAATTGCTAAATTGGATATATTAGAGTGTTACATTCAAAGTCAGATTGTCATTAATCCAACACAAGACATCCTCTAAGATTTTATCACCAAACGAAGGTTACGCTGCAATCAAGTAAAAAGAAGGTCACTGTCATTGGTCCATGTGATAGACATAGTCGACCAATGAACAACTTCCTGAGACGGCTACAAAAAAATATGTTCTATTTGGGAGATATCAGAGATTTTTAAATGTTCCTTCAGTGACAGAGGTGAAAAGGAAGAAATTCTCAAATAAAATATATGCGGGTTGAACAACACCTACTATAGAAGTTGTATAAACATGCAATGGTTTCCTTCAAATTAAAATAGCTAGCTGCCCTTTGATATTAATATTTTAAGACTGTATTCATTTCGGAATCCAGTAAATTGATTAGATTCATAAAATTTACGGCAGAAATGGGGTTAAAAGCAAAGGCCTGACATGCCACACAGATCAGAGAGGACTGGAGTGATGTTTAATGCAGATTTCTCTTGTGAATGGACTGGTTTCATACACTGACACACAAAGGGATCACACACATACAAAGGGATCACACACAAAGGGATCACACACTCACACAAAGGGATTACACACTGACACACAAAGATCACACATACTGACACACAAAGATCACACACACAGACACACAAAGGGATCACACACACACACAGGGATCACACACTGACACACAAAGGGATCACACACACCCACACAGACAGATCACATCAACTGTGAGATTCTCTACTTTATTATGTCACAAAAATGTTATTTCTTTTATAATTTTGTGATTTTTAATCATAATCATAATAGAATGCAAAATATAAATATGGAAGCTAAAAAACTTGAATCGTGTGTGCAAATATAGTGACCGTCACCACAAGTTTACATTTGACTATATGAGAAGTGTTTTCTTCTCTCTTTCCTTTTCATTCTACCTATCAAAGAAATTATGAAATAACAGAGAAAAGAGAAAAAATGAAAAAATATCTCAGCTTGTTAAGTAGACTATGATGTGCCTCTACAGGTAAGTCTATATATTTATGTGATGTGTCTCTATGATGTGTTTCTAAGTCACTGCAAATGGATGGAAGTAACCTTAGCCGAAGGGAAAAGAACAAATTGCAATAGAAGCTAGAAAACCTATACAGTACACACACACATCAAACACATACAAATGTTAAATGAATTGATGATGGTGACAAAAAAAGTGACTTCCATGTTTTCTTTGTCGATGACTACCCACACATGGCAGAGTGCACTGTAAGTCGTAAGGTATGAAATGTCAACCCCAAACGTGTCAGGTCGTTGGTAATTACTTCCTCAGGAGATACCAACAGTCTACAATTTCTCTTTCATAATACATTTTCAGATAGCAATATATGTCAGTATGAAGGCTGTTCTTTCCATTTTCTTCACCAGTTGATGACATATATATATGGCTAGAGACGGAACACTATATGTTGGTCTTGGATTACTACGATCGGACTATTAAACCCCAGTTTATAAACTTGTAAACCGCTCCGGCATTGGTTACTACGCTGCAATCAACCAAATAATTTAGAACGTCTTGTGCAAATTGAACGATATCATCACCAAACAAACCTTCCCACAGTTTTACTCAAAACTAAGATAATATGAGATTGATCACACTAAAAGACAGGTCTACTTAAATAGAGTATTCCACCAAAACCAAGTTAATGAGAGAGCGACTAATTACTGAAATGGGTTCGATTATCATTACTCAACGTTATTTTGCCAAGATACATAATACATATCAGTCTCAAGTACATGCAAATTGGGGAGACAGGTAAGAGAGGAATGAAGTAAATTTGGAAAAACTGAGCTAAGGATTTTTAGAGTGGCCATTCTAGATTGGCATAGCTCTCCCTGGTTACACAGTATCCTATAGAATGCTCAGCAGAAGTGTCTATCAGTCACTCAGTTTAAATCTACATTGAACCTGCCAGAGGATTTTCTTTGAATTCTGCAGGACAATTTCACTTTTCTTTGTGATATATTTGATAATCTCTCTCTCTCGAAGTAACACGGCTATAGGACAAAAAGTCAAGTTTAGCAGACGGGGTTAATATCAATTGTAAGAAAAGCAAGAAACAAGAAATTTTTCACTTTAAATGTTTTGATGCAAAACCAACGACTACTTATTTTCTGTAATTTGCATTAACAGAACCAAGACAGAGTGGCCAGGAATATTTAAAGAGTAACAGGGGATAACTTACCCCAGTGCTACCTCTTCCAATGGAAATGTTCAATCCTAGACAACATTCTACATTAGTTTTGAAGCTTGTGACCTTGAAAGTTATCAAAGTTCTAGATTGATACCATAGCCAAAATCAAATTTGATGACAATGTGTTAATGGTAACTTGAACATCTTAGAAAATAGTTCAACAACACATTCTGCAACCCTCTAGCCACAAATTGACCTTTGCTCACTGACCAGTATAACCATCAGAGACAGGCCAGTGAGGAAAGGAAACAGGAAGATATGGAGTTAAATCTAGAACCTAGATCAGACATCTATCCAATCACGACTCAGACGTAACGTAAACAGTGCAATGTACGTGTATCCCCCTTTAATGACCCACTCAGCAGTATCCAGAGGCAGCTTTCAATGGGAACTTCAAAGGCAGCAGTGCATAACCAAACAAACCAGTAATCTTGTTAATTGATCAATAGAGTCAACAAAAGACACTCTTAAAATATTGACTTTAATATCTTGATTGCATGTTTACCATCCCAATCACGGCTATGGTCTTATCTTGTCACATATATATGCTTGCATTAAATGTTAACCTGCAGAGACTACCATTTATCGAACATTCCATGATTATTCCACCGAAACTTACTGGTTTGGTGGGATTCGGGAGGAGCGACAACACTTACCTATCTCTACCGCTACATGCAGTTTCCTATCTACCTAAACCCTAAATCTTCAAAATTCCCTGAGTACTGTACAATTACAAATTCATGAGTACCAGTAGAAGTACAAGATAGAACAACTTGATCCACTCTCAACCCTCGTCCCCTTCATCGAGACTGTAACAATGCTATGTGTAACATGTGAAGACAGCACAGTCAGAAATTGATGACCTTTGTAGCATGACAATAAATACTTACCTCATACAGAATCTTCTAAGGTCTATGTTTAGAAGCAATGTTTTTACCTTTTCATTTATGATTCTTATGTGACAATACAATAAAATAATGAAGAGTGTTATGTGACTATATATGTCTGTAATTCCTGATCACAAAAACAGCATTTCTCGTCTAGCATTGCCTCGAGGTTATTGGATAATGAGCTATTTGTTAATGCTTAGAAAGAAACCAACCGGCAACCATATGGTTCAGATTACCTATATATCATAAAACTGACCAAACCTCCATGCAGTGAATTCTCAGGTATCAAATTACAAATGGATGACCTAAAAGTAAGTGGAAAGGAACTAATGAAATACATAGTAAATAAGGGTAATGAAATTCTTCCCAGATAGTGGTTGAATTTTTAATGGAAGATGATCACACATAGAGAGCCAAGCTTCTCCAATTGATTAAATTTGAACAGAATATGGAATAGAAACACACGTAATGCCTTTAGGCAGAGTAGCGTACTTGTCTGTATGTGGAGTTGTATACAGTCAAAATGAATGTTAAGAGTATATATATTATGTGGACTAATTCAACTAAAATTGGAAGCTGAAGAGATTTACACTGCCTTGAGAAGCATTGCATACTGTATGAGAAAAAAACTGTACATCTGTAGGTAGGTATGTGCGTAGTATACATTTGTATGTATGTACAGTACATGCATGCGTGTAGTACATACATAAAATGCATATGTCTTAGGGCACCAGTGAAGCCTCCCCAAAAACTTAGTCAGATGACGAAAAGAGAGATCCAAAAATCAGTGGTTTTGGGTGTAAGAGGGCAGTGAACCTAGAGAGCATTCAAGTTCGAATTTCTTTTTGGAGGGGGGGGTTTGGGGGGGCACAAAGGTTGGTTGATGTGCATCCTGGGAAGGGGTCTAAGGGATGGTGGTGGATTTATGGGGACAAAATCCCTTTGAGAAATTTGATTGATCAGAGGGTTTATTTCAATCATTTCAACCATATTTACAAAGTGAAAGTTTAAAATTAAATGTTAGAAGTGAACAACACTCTGCATGCATGTGTTATAAATTTGAGCCATTTGGAAGAATAGTCTGAAAGTTTGCACATTTGCAAGATGGTACCACATATATATACACACACAATCAACATCACAGAGATTCCTTATACCTATTGGCAAGGAATCAATAACTAAAAAAAGTAAAAATTAATTGCTTATGTGGCATTCCACAAACTTGTAATCCTATTAATGTAAAGAAAATATATACTACAGACTGTGTTATTTAATTGAAAGGACATATATATATTGTGAGTGAATGACTGATTAGCTTTCTTAGCTATATGAAAGCATGTAGCAGGAAGTCTTCTTCTAGTCAATTACCAATCATGTTTTCATCGATACTCATGTTTTTTTTCCCCCTAGCATTGATTGTTGGATGTTGACAGGACACACTGCCTTTCTATCTTTTGTATCTTAATTTTGTGTTCATGAAAGATTTGCTCAAAATTAAACCTCAGATGTGACCATTTCCATAGGACACTTTTATCTAGTTTGAAAGCTATTTGGCCAATCACATCCACCAATTCTAGTCACTCAAGCCAACCAAGCTTTGTTATTGACAGAAAACTGATTGACAAGGTGTGCTAAATTGGCCTATGAAAAAGAACCAGCTTCTTGTGGAGCAGAGCAAAGTTCTGCCAGAAAATACCAATATCTAATCTGTAAGTTTGGGATAACATATTCACTTTGACAGATCATTTGTAATCAATAATCTTATAGTCAAAATATCTGACACAACAATTTGACATTTTCATCTAAAGAAGTCTGCAATACTCTATTGAAAGTATTGATCTGTGAAAGGTAACAGAGATTCTGCTGAAACTGCTGTAGGTATCAAGACAAGGAAAATTGGTTTCCTGCTTCAGTCAACGAAGTTTGTCAGCGACAAAGCCTCAAAAGTCAAAGGACTGACGAAACGGTTCACGATCGGTTGGGAGTTTGAGCCAGAATTATTCGTAATGTAACATCTTGCGGTACTCAAACATGTATGATACTGATGCAAGTATGCATGGCAAAAATAATCATAATAATAATGTGCCAACTTCTTTGGCAAGCAATTCACTACGTAAATTTGCCAAAAATAGTTTTTAGGAAGTATGCCCCTTCAAACTATTAAAGTCTGAATACTGTATATATGCCAAAATGTCAAATTATGGCTAGTTTAAAAAAAAAACTATAAATATTCATCAACATTTTATGTACCATAAGTTGGTTAATACGATTCTTGGTTGAATGATACTGCATTGCTTGCCTTCTGTAAATGCGCTCACACCATGTGTTGTTTCAGTGTGTTTTATGTACCGTGCGTCACGTAAAGTTGTAGTGCTACTGTGCATGTATGTGTGAGTGTGCTTGCGTACGTGAGTGTGTGTTTTAAATTTGCTGTTTTCATTGGTTCTGTCTTTGTCATATATTTGAGTTCCGTCGATACAAAGAATGTGTACAAGCAAGAAGTGTTTCCCGGTGTAAAGCCAAAGATTTTATGTTAGCTGTGTATTTGTTCATTATCATGTTGCATTATTATTGATTGCATATATGATTATTTATTCTGCATGATTTGAATTTATTTATAAAATTTACTTATTCATTCATTGATTTCCTGGTTGTTTAATTATAAACTTACATTTTGTTTTATTTTGTTTAGTTACCAGATTATGGCAGATCACAGCAGAATATACGCATCGACTCTTTAAACAGCTGCGTCGAATATGCTTTGGAATACTGAATTTGAGAAATCTTCATAGATTTACACGGTCTACAGTACTACAGTGTACTGTATATACCATTCCTTTGCACTAAGGGATATTTTGTTTAATTTGACTTTTTTCCCCCATAACTTTAATGAGTTTCATTTTTTGATTACATTTTTAAATCCTCCAATGTCTTTTGGTTAGAGAAATTCCTCCGGCAATATATATATCTATATATATATCATTTAAAGGTTCTGAATAATTAATTTTCAGGATTACCGCAGACCGTAAACTAGTCCCTTGAAAATAACAACAATATTTTTCTTACCCTTTTATAACATTCCCTGGAGCAGAAAAATGGCACAGGGATGAGAGAAATTCAAAATTTTCAAGTCAAAAATTAATATTGAAGGTTCTTGCTATCACTTGATGTATATATACTGTATATCCTAAAGATGATTGGTATAGATCATTCTTTATGTTGTTATCAAAGCGACAGAAGTCCTAAGGGATGTCTGCTCTTTTTTGTTGTTGCTAATAAACCAATGCAAAATACCAAACGAATATAAATGATAAAGTTAATGGTACATCAAAAGATGCCAAGTTTGGAAATTTTGTTGAAAATTATGGAAATGCAAAAGTCAAGTAATTTGCTGCCAGGATAAAATAAATGGAGAAGATGGAAAGAAAAAAAGTTCACACAGGGGACAAGTCATATTTTCTTTAATTTAAAAATGTTGCCATTAGAAAGAAAACCTTCTAGCTTTCTATCCGATCTTCCAAAAGAAAAAACTACTTTATATATAGCCAACAATCATTTAAAATCTTTCTCTCTTTTGAGCTTCTTCAGGTACTGAAATTGCAATTGTTGTCCAAATGTTTTCCAATCATAATTACTCATAAATATTTCAAATCTTTTATTCATACTCTGTACTTCAAATAATTAAATCTGTTGTTACCCATGTCCAGCCTGGCAGAATGCCTCCACCATACAGTAGGATTTGAAATGCAAGGTCTATTTCAAATTGAAATGACAATAAATCAACCAGAAAAAAAAGTATGGCGAGTTCAAGCAAAACAAAACATATATGCAAGGAGATTTTGTCTAATTCTTTTTGAGCTTTTAAAGCCACAAAACAATACATCTTTGGAGTAACACAGGGAAGGGGAGGGGGAGGGAGGGGGGACATTTTCAAATACTCATAGTAAAGGACACCCTGATCGAAAGAAGGGAATGTTAATTATGCAAGGGTTTTTACAGTTCCCATTTATCAATGTCTTCCACAAGGAGATTGTTTATGCAATAAACAACACACCCAGGAAAACCTTGACTTTCATGACTAACAAACCATTCATTTCATTTGTCTCATTTAGCAGAGAGGGTCTAAACCCCAGATGGAAAGCTCAATACTATAAAATCAAGTGAGAAAAAGTAATTCCATGTCCCCATAGCCTTCCTTACGTGCATAAATGGAAAGAGGTGGTCACTAGTAGAAGATTGTGCTAAACAGTTACCAAGTTCTCTAGACTCTCAAGACTGAGAGTGAAGTTTTTATGTGGAGACAGGTAAGTGAGTAGTGAATACGCCCCAAAACTCACTGGTTTGGGTATTTATGAATAACTATATTTATCTGTCTCCATTCTAAATATATGCATTCAAATCCACTGAGCCTATAAAGTTGGTAACATTTTAGAAGAGCATCCCCACGGAAATACCATCAGGGTCAATGCCCGTGGATGCAATTGTTCTTCTTTCAAAGTCTACCATTCTCAAGGGTTAGCAACAATAATTGGAGGTAAAACGAGTGAAGTTAATAATTAAACCATGAAATCCATACCTGAGCTTTTGAACAACTTTTATCCTTCCGTCCATTTGAGAATTATTTCCTGAACCAATATTGATTACTTGGACAAGATATACCTGTCTTAACCTTGTGAAAGATGTACACATATGATAATATCCTGCCATATTCTGGCAGTAATTTAGAGTGGTTAAATGAAAGCAAATTACATACATAAGGACAGGTTATATGTTACTAAGTTAATACTAAAATTCTAATGGATATAAATCACACTTCAAAATACAGATGTAGGCCTTGAGAATGGTAGATTTGGAAAGGACAGGAAGTGGACATTGACCCTGAAGTAGGTCAGAGGTGTGGGTGGGGGGGGGGGCATAGTGCTAAAATGTTACCAACCTTTGTAGACTATGTGCATCTGTAGAGTGGGTACATATAAAGAGACATGTAAGAGAGGAGTAAATTAAATATTAAGTTACAAAACCAGCACAAAATAATGAAAACAATGACATGTTTCCAACAGTATGCAGGAGTACAGTATCTACAGTAAATCCAGGGATAATCCAGGGATAATCCAGCAGAGGTACAAATGACAGGAAAGGAGCAAAACATCACAAAATAATGACCTCAAACTTATCTGGGAGTCTTACAATATGAAACAGCTGAGACTATAGACTTTATCTCACTCACTTTCCTACTAATCTGGGGTTAGTCTGTGAAGCATCGAAGTCAACAATGTTCGGCAGAACAGGAGAATGATAAATATTCCTTTTGAACATTTACACATCAATTTTGACCACTGAAATTATTTTACTTCTGCTATAGGTCTGTCAGGAACCATTAGAGTTTGTAATGAACCACTTTCCAACAACTTGAGTTTGGTCATAAAATGAACTGTTTTTTTACATGATGCAAATTACTAAATTGTGCATATTCATGAAGTGTTGGATAGAGGCACCCAATTATCCACATCCTCAGTAGAAAATGTTCTTCTTTGTGAAGGACATAGATGCCAAAGTAGTGTGTTCTTTTGCTCATGGAAGAGTATTTTCTATCAGATATATCCTACAATTAAGCCTACTGTGATAGTACGGCACTGACAGATTCAGTGTTTAATCCTCAAACTCTATGTAAACTTGTTTGTGTACTGTACCTCATCCCTCACCCAGCTGTACTTAGAAGAGAATAGTAGTGGACAGAATCAGTTATATACTATAAATGAGATAATATGAAACCGAAACTTTGATAGTTACCTAGAACTATCATGTATATATGTTAATATACTTTAGGCCACTCTAGACAGGTAACCCACAGGAAACAGGCTGATAGCTGCCATGGTTACCACAGTCCTTAGCTGGTCTACCAGTGCAACCTTTTACCTACTAACACCAATTCCCTCACAATGTAAATGTACAGACCTTATTAACTACCTTTGTCTATGGATGGTTTTAACACTAGGCTGTACAATACAGCGTCTTGCCCTCCTATCTTTAGCATGGTTATTCAGATACATTACAGTGATATGTCACTCATCAATCATAAGTCAATTGCCTTGTCTCTTGTATAATAACATGGATATGACCTAAAGCCTACTCTACACTGTGTACCGTATTAAATTGTATTACCTGTAAATGTATAGATATGTACATACAAGTATACACTTAACAAGATGTTTTATCTCCAGTTTTGTTTGTTGAAGCACCATTTATTTTTATTTTTTATTATAGTGCTCAACTAACAGAAAGACAGGCCTGAAATCTACCATCATATGATTTTAATGAGGGGTACCAATGCTGTAGTTTGTATTGAAATTTTATACTAGAAAATGTCAGTCTTGGTATACATTATGCATACTGTAAATCACCATCTGTGAGCTTACAAAAGATGTGGGTTAAAATATTAAAAATTAAAATATATATACTACATAAAAGATTTTTTTTAAAAAAGTTTTAAAGCCCTGTTACTATCACATTCTTTGTGGTGGGGATTGGGAGGAAGGGGGGAAGAGTGAAGTTGTCCATCCCGAGGATGCTGATGTACGAGTAATTCAGGATTCCATTTGCTTTCTTGTTTCTTGTTGATCTCTTTTCAGTCAAACAAAGTATTTTTATATGTTTTATGGCAAAACCGATCTTTCACAAGTACAATGATAAAATTATAAGCCATTGATTACAGTAGTGTCTTACAAACCAGTTACTATAATTACCATTATGCATCATTGCATGAACGCATTTTTATTCAAATCCATGGAACACGACAGTTTCTTTTAAAAGAAAATATTTCCTGTTTTCCATTCATAATAACACTATCAACAGTTATTACCTTGTCTTGTTTGTTTAATTAGTGTAGTCCAGTCCAGATGACCCACTCCTTTGCATTACAATGTGCACCACGCTATGAGGTAATAGTTCACCTACTAGCTTTGGTATTCCTATTTTACCCTGAGAAAGAAGAAATCACCATCAAGTATTTTTGACTCAAACAGCAAGAGTTTAAAACGTTTGGCTATGGCCAGTAATTAAACCAAGAAGCAATGGTCCACTTACAGATCAGCAGTTGACCGTTTGAAACAACAGTTAAATGATAAAGGTAGCCCAGCGACAACACAGTGGAAGACAGGAGGTACTGGGCATAGTGGAGTGGGGAGGCTTCCACCAACACAAATATATTTTCCACGATACTTAAAGCAAAACAACCTCAATTAAGACTTTCATTCATATATAAATTCGGCTAGGTTATGACATCGGCTGTTAAATATTGTGCAGCATTATATAGGCTGGTAAAAAGACACAAAAAAAAAGCCATCATTCTACAAGACCAAGGACACTGACAGTCTTCCAGTTTGAGAGACATACAACTAGACCGTACGATGCAGTAAATCTTGTTACGACACAAGAGACTGCTTTAAATGTGCCTGGCAAAGCATCTAGTAAAACCCGAACGTTGACAGGATCGTTGTCGTGACAGGAGTCGCTGTTGAAACAGCACAGTGAGAGTGGTACAGCTGTTTGTAGTCAGGTAATTAAAGTGTTCTAATAAATGTAATGAATAAGTAATTAATTCAATCAATTAGTAACACCATAAAGTTCAAACCTTTTAGCCCTTGATAAACGTGCATAATCGGGGCTTTTAACTTTTTAAGGGAATTGTTTTATGGGTGTCCCTCGGTCAACCAGGTCAACTGCCTTTTGGTTGTCCGTACGGGAAATTTGGTTGTCTGAAAAAATGTGGTGAAGTTACTAAAAATGACCAATTAGTAGGAATAATTTTCTACTATACATCTAAAAGTAATAAAGTAATACCTGCAGGGAGAAAATGTCCAAAATCATTAAGTTTTGAAATCTCCAACTTTTCTAAATCAAAATGATAGTAACTGTAACTACTGTATTCAAGTATACTATTTTGGATAACCTCTTGGTATGTAAGGATACATGTACTTATCACAGCAGGTGCTAATTCATTAGATTCATATGTTAATGCTCACAAAGCCACGTACCGCCCACTTTCTATAGTTATTTCCCTCTAAATTTTACATACATACAGAGGTTCGTAAGTTATCTTCGACATCAGACATTCACAATTTTTAAGATAATAATTCTGGGGTGCC
This sequence comes from Apostichopus japonicus, assembly GCF_037975245.1. Classification (NCBI taxonomy): domain Eukaryota; kingdom Metazoa; phylum Echinodermata; class Holothuroidea; order Aspidochirotida; family Stichopodidae; genus Apostichopus; species Apostichopus japonicus. The sequence goes on from NC_092565.1 coordinate 8,860,837, forward strand.
ATTTTGAATTCATAAATAAATACAACTAAATCATTTAGATCTAGAATAGAATTTAGAAGTGTGTTCACCTTTACATAAATAGAAGTAAAACCAATAAGAACTAAACCACCACAGTTTGTTCCCTATTGGAAGCACAATGATAGCTGGTTCAAAGACCTTTTTACCATCCTAATATTGTAATATTGTACACAAAGCACTGCCAACCCCAAACAACAGCTACCAAAGACCTCAATGCTTACTGTACTAGTACCAATGCTTAGCAACTACCTAGTACCTATTTTCTTTTCTTTTCTTCACAAGAAGGAGACTACGACCAGGTTTTCTTGTCATAAGATCCGGGTAGCCTCATAACATTTTGCCAGAGCTCACAACAAATTTGCATGTTTAGTGCAGTAAACCATGACTGACTCTGATTCTTAACATGAGAAAATCTGAGCATATATATCCTCAGCTACTATACCACCTTCACTGGCTTCCAATTCCATAAAGAATCAACTACAAAATTCTTTTGCTAACTTGGAAGGCCCTTAATGGACAAACACCTCTATATTTGTGTGATCTCATCTCCCCTTTCAAACCAACTCGTTGTTCTTCTCTTCACTCAGAACATGCTTATCTCCTTATTGAGCCTCGCTTTCAAATTCAACGGATACGGTGGTCGTGCATTTTCTAGAATTGGCCCTCATTTATGGAATTCCATGCCACATGAACTCAGACATTGCCACTCGCAGAACAGTTTCAAGAAACAGCTTAAAACCTTTCAAGGTGCTTTTGAAGTGTTCCACGATATCAGCTCTTTATATATACTGATTGATGTTGATGATGTCTAAAAGTGTTTTGTACAGTAATGGAGGATTCTTATGGCTCTCTAGACAGTTGGATATGTAGCTTGAAAACCTGAGGACCAGCACAGTACTCCCAATGTGGGGCATACATGCCTATTGCTACATACCCAGCCAATAAAGGCTGTACTGCACTATAAGTCAAAAGAATACAATTGATCACTTTTCAAAACTCTACAAATAGCAACAAAAATGAAAGTACCTGTTCAACTTTACTTCCTGAATTATCAACATAAGAACCTAATTATACGAACTTGTAAAAATATCAGTTATGTGGACTCAATAAGTTAAAATTGACTGCACTTTCATTTCTGTTCATATTCAAAATCTGAATTATAATGGTAATGAGTAGATGCATTTTGTTAATCAACTTATAAGGGATCCGTCCATCTCACATTTGACCCATGATGTCTGTGACAACGAGGTTGTTACTACAAAAGCCAGTCTACTGTAATAACTAACTATATTGTCTATAAAACACTGAACTAGATCATAATGATTTACATTCAAAGTTAGTGGGACTATTTCTATCAGTTTCAGTGTAAAAGAACAGACCTTTATTTCAACACACCTTAAAATAACAAGCAACTCTTACAGTACACCAACTAGTAGGTGTACAACAAAACATGTCAGAACACATTACCAAACAAAACACAAAAAAATGTCTGGTTTCACAACCACAAATCCTAGAGCTTGTGATTGAACAAGAACAAACTTTTATACTAAAGCAACACTTTTTACAATAAATTAGAACACAAATTGGTAAAATTTTACCTTAATAATGCAGGGGCGGATCCAGGGGGGGGCCCGGGGGGCCCGGGCCCCCCCTTTTTGAAAATCCTGATTTTTTTTTTTTTTTACCGCGTTCGAGGGAAAGTGCCCCATGCGTGATCAGTGGCGTAGCTACGGGGGGCCTGAAATTGCAGACATGAGATCCATATTTTCAGGCTAGGTACATGCTGCTTAGAATACTCGGGAAGTGCCGTTTCCGGCCATCTGGGGGGGTTTGTAAAGCCAAAAATTTTCTTGTACGCTCCGCGCCAACCGATGATGGCGCTCCGCTTAGATAGTCTTACATTCAGGCGCGGCTGGACCAGTCAGACCCCCCCCTGTCACAAATCCTGCATCCGCCCCTGATATGTCATTGAATATTCCACAAAACAACTTTTTATGTCCACGAAACTGTCGAAACATGATTTTCACTACTGGTAGAGATATAAAATATTGGGAATTCTGAATTTCCTGCAAACATGCGGCTGTGCCTGTTCAATACTCACTACTGTATCGCCTTAAAAAATGATGAGTGGAAATAGTTTCTCCAGGACCGTATCGTATCGTGGGTATCGAGTGCGTCTGATATACGAACGTACGTAGTACGTACGTACGTCTATGATGATATGCACTGTACTGTACTGAAAAACATAGGTGAATTTCACTCCATGGGAGTGATCACTGAGCACATTCCGGTATAAGAGTGAATTTCCACTCCATTGGAGTAAATCTTAACTCCTAATAGAGTTATATTCACTCATATTAGGAGTGAGGGTTAACTCCAATAGAGTTAAATTTTACTCTTAATTTGAAGTGCGCCGAGTGATCACTCCAATGGAATGAAATCCACTCATTTGTTTTTAGAGTGTTGCTAGATATATGAAGAAGAAATTTACATACCAATACATGTTATCGGTCATCGATTGGCACAAAAAGCCAGATTCTGATGACAGCTGCCTCAAGAAACCCAATAAATGGCCTAATAAGCACCGAGCCATCAATGTGGACCATTACCGAAACATCGATGCGTGTTAGTCTCCACCCCCTTCCTCTAATGCTATTTAAGTCCACATGTGGGCATATCCTGCAAATCTACCGGTAGCCCACAGGGGTTTGAGTTGGGAGAAAGGCCTTGACAGCTTGAAACGACAAATGATGCCAACTTCCCTCAAGTTAAAAGTCTGGCTGAGTTGGCAAGGCCAGTCAGCATGAAAGAGAAAAAAACTTTTTTTGCATTTCTGTCACCAAAGTTGCACATCTTTTTGGTTGCTATTTTGCCTCACAGGTGCCATCTCCTGCGATCTGGGGGGTGCTGAAATCTCAAATTTTCTCTGTACGCTCCGCGCCAACCAAGGTGGCGCTCCGCTTAGATAGTAAACTCCGCCCCCCCCACAAGAAAGAACAGCCCCCCATGGCCCCCCCCCACTCAAAAAATCCTAGCTACGCCACTGTGCGTGTAATTTTTTGTAAAATAAATTTGCAAAAAGAGTACACCATCATTCTGATAAAGTGAAGGTGAGAGGGGCACTCTGACTGCATCAATAGTCTCCATCTGGAAGGGGGCATCCAAGATGAAATGGCCTGAAGTAGCCTGGTAAAAAGTAGTTTGCATCACCACCTACTCCCCAAAGACGTAAATCCCAGCTCATTGCTCGAAATTGCAAATATATGCCCGGCAAACCATGAATACATGATTTATTGGAAATAAATTTTACTCCAAACTTTCACGAAAAGTAGCACCAGATTGCACCGAGGACCTCCATATTTTGTGAAATTTTCCCAAAGGGAAGGGGAGCACCCACTCCCCTTAGACCCCTCCCCCAGGACGACGATTAGGCATTTCCCATCTGGGCCCCCCCTTCGGCGAAATCCTGGATCCGCCACTGTAATGAGCAAGTGTATCATGGGCTTGATCTCCCAAACATTGAGTTACCCAAAAATTGATTGTGAAGGAGCCCAAATTAATTTTTTAATTAATCCTATACAAGAGTACTGGTTGTTTGTTTATATTGCAAGTATTAATTTACCTCATACCAACGGTACTGTATGTAGCAAACTTTCAAAACACTGTTCTGAAGTATAAAGTGTGTGTTGTGTTGCCAGGAAATTTTCAGCGACATAAAATTTAATTACTTTCATTTCGTTGCTCGCATATATAATCTGTGATTCATACAGTTACTGTGATTATTAATATTTTTGATATTATATTTTAACCATCTTGTTTTGTGGTTAGAGATTGTCAGTTGAAATGTTAAGATATCATTTACAAGCTAAAAAAGCAAAAAGTAACAGTTTCACAACCTGAGTTACAACAGAAATCCTTCCTGCAATTTCATTTCTTGACCATGCAAATACTAGGAAACTATCTTGAGTGTGTTTATGCACTTTTCTTGACCTTCTCAAGTGGTAATCCAAGTACTCTAGTAGCTGATAGCACAGGACTCTCCCCCCTCTCAGATTTTCTAACTCTATATTAAGAAGCTTGCAACTGAACCTCAATTCTACAGTTACCAGTGATTTACAGATTTAACTTTCTGACCATTCTCCATGATCATATCTCTCCCTTCAGATTTTGTTTGAAGTGTTCATTCAATCTTCTCTATGATTCCCTTTCTTGAATTACCCAAGGTTTTGGTTGAAAGAACTTTTCACTTTGATGCAACTGAGAGGCATTGCACTCTACAAGAGTAATAACAGCGACGGGATTACATTACAATTTAGGATTCTAACTCAGAGGCATAGTTGGGTGGCATTGACATATTAAACAAGAAAACTATCTGTATTCAAAATATTATACAAATCTTACAAGAGACTTGACAGCAAACCCTTATCAAGCCCTTCAAAACTTCTATTCACAGTATAAAAGACAGTTGGAGAGACATTCCAAGTAATTTTCTTTCAGGCTGTGAATGGAAAGGTTAATTTATGAGTTAGCATTTCCTTCCTAATTGAGCCACCATGTCTCAAGGTACGTCCACAGAGTACTTATACACAGATATCAAAGCAACAGTAGCAGCAGCATGGGATTGCCAACAATGGGTCAATGGTTCCAAGAGTGTTCTTGTCTTGTAAACCAGTTTTATATCCAATATCAAAAATAACACAAAACAAGTATTGAGTATCAACACATGTACAGAGAAGCGTGGACACTGGCCAATATGAATATATCTTCTTTTATGGGTAAATACAGTAATGCAGTCTAGTTGGTTCAAAACGAGGCCTGATCATGTCAACTTTTGTGATAGTGTTAAACATTCCTTGAACGGTCCAATCTACATTAAAGTGCATATACTGTACCTATCTACAGAGCATGCAAGCTTTACTGGACATATGTTTTTTTGTCTAGATGCAGAATATGACTTAATATTTACATGTAACCTTTAAAGCTGAATGTGTCAGAGGTGCCACACCACTGTCAACTAGCGTATTATTAGAAAAGGAGAAAGTTGTCACATGTGACAATCTCCTATCCTCAAATCTCCTTCTTTAAGTATATACTAACTACTGTATATAGAACACACGTTGCTTGGTAACCAAACAACTAGAAAAGTACCGGAGTCCATTTTGTATGCAGGAAATTTAAAGAAAAGAACAATTTACTGAAAGTAGAAAAGCAAAAATGTACCTTTTTCTGACAAATTACAACGAATCTGCCGACAGATCTTCCATGAAGGGCTTAATAGCGTATGACCGAAGCATGCAATTATTTACAACATTAATGTTACAGCTTCAGGCAGGTTTGGCAAACTAATGTATATGTGACTATATCTATTAAGAATGGAGAGTGCTATAACAGTATAAAGGTACAGTACCTGATATGGTGACTGGTTTCTGTGGCTTCTCAAGGATCTCTTCCTTATTCACTCCTTCCATTCTTTCCTTTGCTTTTCTCCAACCACAAATATCCCAAAGAAAAGCTAACTTTTACTACCAGTTTTATTTGTTTTTGTTTTTGTTTTCCGTTTTGCTTACATTATCCTGGAGACCATATTTTCAGACTGTAGCCAAAGAATGCATGTTGAAGCTATCTTCCAGATCGGCTATAAAATCTTCATATAGATATGATTGTAGCACTGGCATGTCGTTGAAGTATACAGTGACAGTTGCATGCATATAACAAAATTTCCTGTCCCAGCAGAACAGGAGGCTGGCTGTCTCAGTTACTGATGATGATAGCCAAATTTTGTTTTCATTAGCTTTTGTTAAACTTGACACTGGTTCTACCAGTAAGAAAGTATTATTGTTGTGATCGTTAAAGAGTTAAAGGTTGGACACTGCATAATTCACAACCATAACTGATAGAGAACTGTACTCAACTGGGGCATGGAAGTTTTCAAGTCCACAGTAAACACATCAAACGTGTGTCACTTGTAAAGCATTACAACAACCAGGAGAAACAAGGCAAACAAAAAATTGGACAGCTTCAAATACATCAATAGATTGGAAGCAACACTCCAACGGTAATTGACATGCACCTTACCACTGCTAACTGGTACATGCAGGTGTTCTGAATAACCACACTGCTGCCTGGATTCTCGATCGATCTGATTAGAAAAACTAACTTCCTCACTCTGTCAGATACAGAAAGGGTTTTTTTCTCAAATTTCTCTTTCCCAATTTGTCAGTTGCAGTTTCTAAACTGCATCAGGTTTTCACGCTGTGAAAACAATCTCTAATAGTTGGCACTCTGTGTATGCTTTGCATGTGTGATGTGACAATATGCAGTAATTATGTATACTGCGATATCCCAAATAATACACCCATAGCTGGTCATAAGTATTTTAAGAAAAGGTTAAAAAATGTTACTTCTATAATGTCACATAGCAAGTAGCATTGCTCTTTCAATTCACCACTTCCTCTCAGAAATAAATTTTCAGACGGCATTGCCACTTGATTCCACGCATATTAATGAAGCACTTGCTTACTTGATGAAATAAGAAGCCACACTAAAACTGGTAAATGTCACAAGAATTCATCACCATAAACCAATAAAATGTGCTTTTCAAAGCGGGGATGAATGTTAAACATCTCTTCTTTTTTTTCCCCCGTTGTAGGCAGTATGGCATCGAAATCAGGTGATAAATCACACCTTACTAATTATCGTGACACAGTAAACTCAATAGTGTATATGCCTTATAACGAGCTGGAAAAGAATCTAGTCCAACGAGTGTTAACTTTGCAATCTGTTCCCAATTATTGATGCACACTGCAATTGATAGGTTCATTCACAAACAACAGAAATCCCACCAGTGATATAAGATATCAAACAGGATGCATATATACACTCGTTGCTACGGTGCTGACTTTGCGGTTAATACTGCCTGTTGCAATGTAGTTACTACTGTATACAACATGTGCCTGGTACTGTACAGGCTGCTGTTAGCTGACCATTCACATTATATACTAGTGGAATTTTAAACACAGCTGGGTGAAGACTACATATCAATGAAATGGAATGTAAACCAATGGTTGGCTGCCATCAATATGATGAATCAATGAAATGTCAGGGATGGAACTTACGTCATGAATATGTATGAATCAGATTTAAAGTGTGTAATAAATTTAATTTGACGACACAGGACACAGCTTCACTGAAGTACTAAGGGATTGTCATCTCAGTGGCCATCAATCAAGAATTCTGTTTGGATTTCAGTCAATATTTCAAGTGTCGTGGGCACCGGCATAAGGGATAAAATTGACTTTTTCCAAATATCTGTAGCATCATATTTATATTTCTGCGATATAAATGGGTTGGTTTTCCATCAAGTATATTTGAAGTTGAGAAAGGGTGGGAGAGGTTAAGAAAGAGAGAGAAATTTATGGGCTGGCTATTGTCCTACTCAGTTAGTTCAATAAGGGATTAAGGTTTGTCAATGCGATTGGTTTAATAAAATCCTCTCATGTTTGGGATGCCATGTTTAAGTTCCTTCTCAAGACTGGTTCCTTCTCGTTGAGTAGTTCCGAATTTTCCATTTGCTTTTATATTTAAGGCAGCTTTTTGTGTGGAATGAGATTTTTCATTGCCGTCTGACCCCATGTAGGATTTTAACTGATGTAGGTTTTCAAGTTGAACCAGTTGAAGCATGACTGAGTGATTTTACTGTAAATAAACCGGTTGTGCTACCCCACAACCTCAGGGACCGATTGTGGTTTACTTAAAAATTTGACCCTTTGGTCAGCCACACAATTACAATCTGAATTCAACCCCTTAAGAGGTCATCATTCTTACCCACAAATATGCTAGAAAGTCCGATAATGGTCACCCAAATTTTCAAATTTCAATATGCATTTTAATGTCAATCTTGCAGTAAGTTTGTCCACATTGCGATACTTAATTAATTAATAATTATCAAATTATGAATTTCCTTTAATTGCTGGGAGTAGTTTGGAGAATCAGAACCTCCAAGAAATTACTTTTGAAAACTTAGAACTAGCAATTTTTCAGCATGCTAAACTTTGGGGTCCATAATGATGACCTTTAAAGTCTTGAAACCAACCTGCCCTAGTATTGTAGAAAGTTTGTATAAGTTTGCAACAAAAAAACAAGAGACAATGTTTAAGAACAAACATGCAAGGAACCAAGGAATCTAAAAACAAATAAAAAACAAGACAACCTATGTTTATTAATGAAATGAGCAGTTGAATTTGATCTCATCTCAGCAATTTGATGCAACCAGTACTACAATGACTGGAGATATACATGATATGTTGTGTTCTTTATGTTGCTTGTTCTTGTTGTTTTGAAATTGATACTTAAAAGGCAATTAGGCCTCTTAGCCAATTAGTGATGATTTTGTTTGGCAAAATGAAAACTAACAAAAATATGTAAAGAAAAAGAGCAATGTTTCAGAAGTATCATCATCAGGTACAGCAGCTACTGGATGCAACACACATAGAGGGAGCTGTCCCACAATCCATTTCTGCTACTAACATATTAACATATTTAAGATCTTGTCTGGTGGAAGATTTTGATATGTACATTGTCATCATAGTTCTAATTTTTCTTATTGTCCCCATTTGACATTTTCTTCTTGTAGGAATCTGGTTTTCAAATTCACCAGTTCCTCACCAAAAGCACCATTTGTTTGAACACATCAATTTGGTGAATGACGCAATGCAGGCAAATAGGCAAAATGAGCAACTAGAAGTAAGCACTCCCATTTCCGCAACAAATACACTCTTGCACATGTACACACAGTTGATTGCCTATAGATAACACATTACATACAAACTGCTAACGTACGTTTACAGCCTTCCATGCCAAGTTCGTACGTACATAGCATAAGAAATTTATAAGAAATTTCACTGAAAATCAAGGAAGAAATTAATCTGTATTCTAACACGGTTTTGTTGTGACTACTGTAGGAACTGTATACAGCATGGGTTATGTCGCAATCTGGATTCGCACCAGATGATGTTACGTTCGCTACTGTTCAAAGTATATTTGAAATATCCATCCTAAACGATTTAAGTATCGTTTCTCTGCCAAACGCAATATTAGCGTTCTCATACTTTGAAAACATGTTTGGATTTTTTTTTTTATCAAACCACACATGACAATGACATACATGTATACAAACATACTGTATGGAATGCATTATTTTAAATATATTAGTTAGAATTTTGTTAGATGAGAAAAAAAATTGGGGGGGAAAAAACCCCCTCTCAAATATATGTGCAAAAACAACCACCCTTGCTCAAAGTAACAGAAGCAGGTTTGCAAAGTAACTGCATATTCCGTACAGTACTGTAGAAATTTGTTGGATCATACAGTACCAAAGAAGGCTGACACGGTTTATACTGTAGTTGTGGCAGTTGGTGTAACCACAGAGAATAGCACCTAGTGCCAAACTCATAGCTTATACAAGTGATCCCATTATGGCAAGTTATGCAAGGTTAAGGTTAACAAACTTTTCTGACACTTACAAATAACTGTTTCCATGCAACACTGCAGCAATCAGATACAGTGGTACCTGTAGAGATGGTTGCATGCAGCATGAATTACTGTTCCCTATCACAATGAAGTGACAACAATGAAGGATACCAATTAAAGGTTCAAAAAAGGTCATCTTGCCAACAATAACATGAATGTTTGGTTTTTAGTGTCTGGCAGTGCCAGCTGACAGGATAACTCTTTTGACTCAAAAACATATTCTATCATATGCCAGTAGACCAATATAAAATAATCATTGCTACCAGTCTAGGTTGTATTTCTGTAAAACTATATGGAGAATTGACAAGTGGAAAATGCCAAGGCTCATCAACTAACGTGGTTGGTCTACTGTTAGTTATTTAAACCCACAGTCCATCAGATGCAACACAAAATGCAATATTAGGAGCCTCAAATCCAAGTTTATGCGTGCTCTGTTGTTAACTTGAAGTTGCAAGAACATTTCACTTTGATTTAACTGTTCACATTAAGGCTTGCACTGATGCGCCAAGCATCAGACATCATAAATATAGCCTTAAAGGAACAATCCAGATACTTGACATAATTGTAAAGCTAAAACAGTAGCTACAAACTTCACCAGCACTCACTTTGTTTTTCTTTTTCCTTAAACTGTGACAAACCAAATACTAAAAATAAACATGCCTACAATTTATTCTTTCAAGGCTTTTAGTGATGCCTCCGGCCCTAATGCCTCACCAATTTTAGCCAACTCAAATGTGATCATTTCCTTTCTGAGAGTAGTTCCCCTTGCATTCACAACCCTCTAAACTTACTTCTTAACACTAGGCCATCAGCTGAAGCTCAAAATGTGGCTGTAAAATCAGTTTCGTTCCAGCAACACCGGGTCTAGACTTTTAATGCATTTTTGGGTAGTTTAATGCATCACAAACATTATATCAAAAGTTCTCCAAAAAAATTTCCTGCAGTATTTTTGTAACGCACCCTTGAAATTGGGTATGTTATGTAGACATTACGTGCTACGATGCTATGTATTAGGAACACATGTGCTAACGTTAGATTTGGTACAGTGGTGCATACATACCACTCTTTTCTTTTATGTTTAATTACGACTGATATATTTTTTTTTGTATAATAGTTGGGTCAGGGTTACAAGAATGGTGGAAGAGGATTCTGGTCTAAGGGTCAGTGAGGGTTGTATTCAGGCATTACAAGTTGTGCCCTCCCCCCCCCCCCCCCTCCATTTTGGCCAAAATGGTAAAAAATCACATTTTCAACTTTGAAATATGAAATACAATTTTTGCACATTATAACTTAAGGGTTTTAATTATAAAAATGTACCACTTTTAATAAACTCAGATATAATGCTTTGTAATAAATCAAATATTTTTAGATTTTCCCCCTATGTTATGAATGCATTTCGTCTGTGCATGTATACGTAAATATACACATATAATGAAAAGTTCCTCTCCATAATTGTTACACTCCCCATCCAAACTGTTTTACACATGTGACCCCCTCCCCCTCTACTTTACATGTAGCTAAATCCCTAGTTACAGTGAGATGTGCCAATGCCCCAAGACCAGTGAGTTATTTCTTTTGTATAAATCAATATATAAGTTGGCACACTAAGACATCATGGCATATCGTAGATGTGAAATAAAGTTAGTCGGTATATATCCGTTACCTTAGTACTCTTTCTACAGTCTTCTGCAAAACTAGGTACTTTCTCCATGTTACGGAAACGACATGTTTATAATTCGTATTCCTGCAAAAAGTGTTTCCAAGGGAGTTAACGTATAAAAGAAAAGATCGACAAGGTTTCGAATGGTATTTTGAATAATAATAGTTCTATATTCTACAAATAATATGAATAATAAAGGTGAATGGTACAAATAAGTGAATAACGAAGACAGTTAACTTAAGCCCCAGATAGAAAGAAATAATGTATCTATTAAGACTGGGTCGATACACTCAATGGTGTAGTAGAGCTGGGCCTTTGCGATGATTCAAGATACAGGTTCTTCATCAAAAGGCGCGGCGAGGAATTAATAAGTGATTAAAAGTTCATCCAAGGACAGTTGTACTAGTTATAACAGGATCCACTTCAATTCACTGCATGGAAGTCAGATATGGTATGGAAAAGGGAAAGGTGAAGATAATTAGATGAAATGAAAGTCACTAAACACTTGAATATCCTTCAGTCAAAACTTGAACAGATGCACAAAACGTGTTAACAATATGAATAAAACAGGTAACGAAATGTTACGGCAAAACAATAAAGAACCGTGATATTGGAACAGGGTCAGGGGCGATGGTTTCCCAACAACAGTGTATAAACCTCTGACTGGTTTCAGGACGCGGTATTTGCGTCATCGTCATCAGTAAATGTAGTTGTGAATATGCAACAGGTAAAGCATGCCCATAACACCCTCCTCCCCCCTCCCCTCTCAGCAAAAAAAGTGTGATTTGAAGAAAATGTGGATATTTATCATAAGGTGTCTGGTAGGTAGGGTAATCTACGTAAAACTACTAATAGCTAAAATGAATATATGAATAAGATCATGTTTTCTGGTTCCTTTAAACTCTGGGGAACAAAATAATGACAACATGACTTTGAAAAAGTTAACCCTCTTCACAAACTTCAAACTTGATTAAAATTTCAGACTAAGATATCAAGATTTAACACCATCACAGTTCATCCTCCAAATCATCTTCCCCTGCATCAACAATCTCAACATCTTCTTGGAAGTTGCTGCAATTTCTATATTTACATAGGTCTGTACACGGTAGTTGTGCATTCATTCAGGAACATCTTCCTTTAAGACATTTGCCGACTCTACAGCTACTGCTGACACACTGAAGCAAAACATCTGGGTCAGGTGGCTTCGTCATCCAAGTGATTATAAGGTCATCATTTTCAAGTTTCCATCCATGTCCCTCTGGTGAGAGTGCATCAATCCTTTGCTGCAATGCCCTACTGTGAATAGCAGCCTGGTTGGTGCAGCGCTTAACATGCTGGATCAGAGCATCTTTTGTTGGTGGTAAACTCTGTTCTGAGGAGGAGATGAACAGAACACCTTGTACCATGAAATTGGATATTTTTGAGTCTCACATTTTATGATGGGGTACCAATATAATTACAATTCAGCTAGAAATATGTTGCAAATTACTTTAATAATTTCAATGGAAAGATTAACCTGATATTGCATCTCAAAGCGTTTAGAGAATTTTTTAATTTGCCTTGGGGGAGGACCCCCATATTCCCAAAAGTCCTAGAACTAAGACAATTTTATTTATATACCATGTGATCTGCTCATCTTCTATGGACAAACAAAGACACATTCAAATTTTGCAAACCAGTGTCATGCAAAAAAGAATTAAAACAGGCTTTTTTTGACAGTACAGTACATTATCTCTTAATGTTATGGTTAAATTATACAATGGTAGATTATATCTGTTACTAATAATAAAGGAGACAGATACTTGTTCATTTTGGTAAAGCTAGACAGGCTGACCATAAGACCTTGCAAACCTAACCTTATTGCACCTTTGTTACACTTATTTTTCTAACTAATATAATATCTCTATCATTCAAATAAAGGGCCACAGTAAGAAAAATATGAAGCCTGTATTTAACACTTACAGTAGGCTAGTGCCCCAGATGAAGAATTTGAAACAAATTTCCATTCCTACCACCTTATAACAAAACAAATCAGATGACCATGCCACTAATTATATTATGTTCAGGTCCAACACTGTGCCCTTTGACTTGGATTCTATCCCTCAAGAGCTACTGATCTTGCATTATGCAACTTCTCTTAACACTTCAACTATGCCACAGAAGTACAAGTAGAGTCGTGTAGTATGCTTAGGCTTACCTCCATCGAAAGTCTCTGCCTGCTGCAGCTTGTCCTGCACCCGTTTGCAACGCCGAGTAATGTATTGTTTCTTTTCCCACATATAATAAATTGAACAGGCAATACACCAGAGCTTCTGCTTGGTTTCCTCGATCTTTTCCGTCAATTCTTCGTTTAAAATCATATGGGGTCTCCTCTGGAACTGTCCGTTTTCTTGCAGCAATGTGCTTGCTATCAATGAACCGCCTGTAACACTTATCGTGGAACCCCATCATACTATGCTGTTGAACACACGCTTGATCGTAGTAGGCCATGGAGTAATCAGTAGTACGGCGATATCACTGTCTCCGCCGCTGAGATTAAGCCAATCTTTAGCGCAGGAAGTAACTTTAGACCATCGTTTATTCGTCAGTGCCTTGACTGCTTCAAATTTTACAGATTCAATGTGCACTGAGCACTGTACATTTTCGTGTGTCGGAGACTGACTAGCGCCCGTGGGAGCCGCCATGTTTGTTGTTTTCTACAAAGATTGCACACAGAACTCATGGCTCATTGGACAATTCATATCACATGGTACAGATATATACTTTTGAACGTAAAACGGCAGGTTTCTTAACATACGCAATAAAAAATATAGTTCGATCTTTCGAGCGGAATTGCAAAAAAACTGCAGGAAAGTACATGGAGAACTTTTGGATCATTAATCTTAGTTAATTTATGTATTCAATGCTGTAGAGAAATTTTAGACCCGCAGTTGCTGGAACGAAACAAGCGAATTTCGACCTTCAGCTGATGGCCTACACTGAGGGTGAGATTCATTTCATTTTTTTAGTGTATGTAAATAAATTTATTCATTAGTGGAACTGCCAGAAAAAAAGTGAAAACATTTGGCAAATACTGTGCAGAATATTTGAGTAAAACAGACCTAAAACTTGCTGTTGAATAATCATTGAACAGGAAAGGTAGTAGTGCTGATAGTGGACTCTTTCATTTGTAGTCGATTAATCGCATAGCTCTTCTTGCGGTTCCTGCGATTACAGTGATGATGTCATCACTGTCACCTTACATTGCAGAAATACAGTCAAAACAATCTTTCTCCATGGTGCACTGTCTTTATTTGTTCTTCGTGTCTTAACGTGTGGTGTCTAAATCATGTTAAAACATCTGCCAAACAAAAACTGTGAACAACTTTCAATCTACAACATTTCTTAAAATCCTTCATAGTAAACCAATACTTTCGAAAGAATCTACGAGGCTTCTACAACTACTAGCACTAATAAAAGCAAATGTGCAATTGCAAACAATGAATAGATGTAACATTGTAACGGTGTAATGATTAGTAGGCAAGAGTTTTGAGTAGAAGGACGTTCAACATTCTAGGCTAGGTTCTAGCCTTGCGCTGTAGCAGGCATATATTTTGCACATTGAAATTTAACTACACTGCAATCGACACACTTGATCAGACATCCAATAAATGTGAATCAGGCCAGTAATGAAGTAATTGTAAACATGTTTGAAGAAATGACTAATAGTAAACGCATGAATCTAACCGAAGCAGGTGCTTGCCAATTTTTCACACAGCACAGTGCTAGTGTAGCATTGTGAAAACCTATACTTTTGCGATATTTGCTGACAAACTGCTTTAGTTTAGATTTTGATAGGTTAGGCTATTTTTCAAAAGCAGATTACACGTAGTGCTAGCTTGTAGTGGAGTAATCACAACTTAGGTTTTGAGCGCTATTAATCAACTTCCAAAGTGTAATAGAGACAACTGGTGATTAATTAATTACGTCTATCAGCACTAAAAGGTGGTATAAAGGAATTATTCAAACCATCTTCTTTTCCAAAATACTATGAATAAACTGTACTGTATGGCTGACCTCCTAAGTTGGGCTACCAAATGGATTTGAGCTTACCTTAAGATAGTCTGCAGGTTGTCCCTACAGTAACTCAGCTTTCCAAAAAACAAAAGCAAAAAGCAAAAGCAAAAAGCTAAAGCACTGACTGAGTTTATAGTGTGCTTTTGTTTCAAATCAGAAAACCACTGGCTAAGTAATTCGTTGTCAGTAATTCCATATAACTCCCTGTAATACCTATAGGCAGTTGCAAATGTTCCATCATGTGAGACTGAAGGACTGTGGATTACACAAAGACCTACTGTACCAGCAGACTTATACAAGATATATAATTGATAAGAGCACTACATATAGTGTTTAAAGTGGATCGAAGGAAACACTTGGTCCAATTTTGATGGCTGTAGAGTTGGAGTTACCTAATCTTTCCACAAAACCTTTGTGTTAGCTGGCCAGCTATTCTTCTACAGGCAAATTTCCCAATAATATCTTCTCGATAAAACTCATGTCATTCGATTCAGCAATGATTACAGTAAAATTGCAAAGATTGCAAAATAAGGAAACAAACTCACAAATATTCTCGTAATCTTCAAAGACAATGTGAAGGAGTATTACTGTATTTGTCTATGCCTTACGTGAAAGCATATGACTACTAACAGTCAGCAATGACTTTCAAAAAGCTTTATAACTTGTCATTCATCTTTAGAACAAGGCTAATTGAAGGTAAGGACTTATCTTAGCAAATACATCTTTCCATTGTTATACCAGTGTATACCTCAGATATGGAGTATTTGTCATCGTTGATTAATGTGATAACAGGAATATTACTGTTTACTGAAGATATGTATAGTAAACAGCTATCTGGCTAGGGGTGCTGTACAGTACATGTATTACTGTTACAGTATGTTAGTAACCCCAGTGATTCATTTACTTAATGTAAATAAATACCAAACCAGTAGCTATGTACAGTAGGCGAGAGTAACAGGAGTACAGTACTAAATCAATCCTTCATTGCAGAATATTGTTAACAGATTATTTGTTGCATGTCATTATGTGGCATCAACATTTGGAAGGTTAGCTCAGTGGTAAACACCGGTGCCTTCCAATCATAATGTCCCCAGTTCGAGTCACTCCAAGATTTATGTATATATGTCGTCAAGTTACAGTGTTGTTGAAAATTGACAATTCATAATCATGGACGATAAATATGAATGTAAGAGACTGACTTCGATCAGCTTGCAGCTTTGATAAGCCAATGAGGCTTCTTCGCGAGTTCCTGCTTGCAGGAGGATCTAAAATAGATACATACACTTGTGGGATGCACGTCAGAGCAACATACCGTAGCTGCGGTGTACACTGTATGACTCACAGTGCCTCCTGTATAATTACTCCACAGTCCGGTGCAGAAAGAGCGTTGTTAAGTATAACTCTACCTGTCCAACACTGTCTTCAATGAAAGTGACTGAACGTAGCTAGCTGTGCAGAGATTGGTTTCAGCAGTGATTTTAGTCTGATTGATGCCAGGGTTTAATGCAAATATGAATGAATCATATTGCAGATCGCAGTTTGTTTTTCTTCCTCAAATATTTGCAAAGAATATTGCCTATTGTGGGCGGATCCTCGCTGTGTGTGATGTTTGTGTTCACTCATTTGCAATTACTGAATAAATTGGAAAATATACTGCATCGCACTATTGCGCTATACATTTTGAGATTTGCATCACAAGTGCGGAGAAGTGCGTTGCATTTTGCAATGCAAAACCAGCTAAATCGAATGCTGTATGTAGCATAAATGCCCACTGCTGACATTGCAAAACTTTGTGTTAATTTGAACTTTAAATTTTGCTAATGTGTTACACAAAAGTACATTCGATAAAGATTCATATTATCCTACATACTAACTGGCTAACTTATGTAAGTAACTCACACTTAACTGAATCAAAATAAGGTCAAGTAGCCTAGCAGAAAGCTTTCAACATGAGTCATAAGTCTGTAGCTGGACAGAATAAACGATAGTTTGGCAAAACAAGGATCCGTTTATTTTAGAATCGTGATGCAAACTGTATAACCTGCTCACAGGTAATCAAAGGCCGAACTTTTGATGGAACATATTCACGCCCTCTACAGTTTGATAAAATGGTCTGAAAAACTATGAATCCTCTGAAAAACATTTGATTAAAAAAAAGGATTGTAAATGTTTATTATTTGGAGAACAAATGGCAATGATCATTTCTGTTGACCTCGTACTCATAGGAAAATGTTCATTAATAGTTTGAGTATGGGACTACTTTATACCATTAAGCACAGTAGATGGGTGAGACTTGTAAGTTGTACTACTAGTACTACTACACAGGGATCAAACCCTATCATCACCGGTGTGTATTTTGGTATGCTTGTCTTGTGTGGGTTAGGAACTTTGGAGTTTAGGTACGGATTAGGTCCAGGCCTATGCCTTTAATTAGGTTCCCTAAACTCTAACCCTAGTTCATTCCCCAACACATCACTGGGCTTTGTTCTAAGAAAACAATAATGAAGGCTAATTACAGCATCCCTAGTTACAAGTAAGTAGGATAGGTTATGTTAGGCATGGCTATAACCGTTTTGTACGAAGCCAATCAAAGAATGTGTTTAGATTGAACCATCGGCGCACACTTGTAAAAATGTGGTAATAAATCAAACCACATGACTTACAGCGACCACTTTGTCACTTTTTCATCGATCGAATGACAAATTAATACTCACATTTCATAAGTGGCCTTGCTTTGGTTTCTAAATAGCTTCCAGATTTGAAGAGAGGGACTTCTGGGTTGCATCTATGTTATACGACACGAAAGCAGAATATTCTAAGATTATGAAAGCGATAGTCCTTTACAACTACCTTCCTAAAATTGTGATTGTACGGCTAGCTATGGTACCGGTGCACTACACACTGGCGACTACTGAGTATAGTCTACACAGAGACTGTCTTCAGATAATCCATCTTGCCTGCGTACATCGTCTTTGTTCTTAGCATAATAAGTCCAATTCTAACATTGCAGAGACGCCGAAGAGAAATAACAAACGCTAGTATACATATCAATTGCCTTTTACCCTTACTAAAAAATACCACGGAAAATGACGATCCAAATGTATATTGAAGTGGGTGTGCCCTTTCGCCCACGTTCCGGAGGCGGCTCTTTTTTTCTCGTTATTCCAGCATGCATTAAGTCGATTTAAGAAAATATATGTTTTCTTTCATTTAGACAATCTATTTAAATATCTTGCAACTATGTTTTCCAACTGTCAATTTAAGAGATTGCACAATACGGAAGAACGGTGTACTAGGAGGCTACCGTCCACGCTTACAATATGCATAATTTATGTAAGCAAGCTTAGGGGGCTTTGGGCACAATTATTTAGTTGGATTGAGCATACAACTCCACTCAAAGGCAATTGATTCCATGTTGACATATCAACCTCCATATGTATGGTAAATACATTACTCAAAACACAATGAAGTCTACCCGAGTCCTGAATCCCGAACGTGACATTGTTCATAATAATTTGAAAGTACCTCTCTTTAAAATGTAAAGTTCCTTTTCCGCTCTCATAAATGAATCTGCATCCCACTTCCCCTCACAGTTCCGTGCCCAACACCCAACCTATCCCCCCCCCCCCCGGGTTCGATTTTCTTCACGGGCGCCTGTGTGCACTCATGAGAACACACAGCTGAAATATTTATTTCAACTATAACAATAAAGAACAAATAAAGAAGTACTTTCATGATCCCGATACACGGATGAAATGAATGTATGAGGGAAAATTATACAGTTATTTCCCAAATCGGAATTCAATTCGGTGAGACTTACCTTTGGCGATGTATTATTAACACAAACGACCGATGCAACTACAATATTTCCAAGAAGAAAATGTTGCAAGTAATCTTGACCAGATTAGTTTGAGTTTTATTATAACTTAGATCGCCAGGGCTGTATTAGTACACAAATGTTTACGTATCAAACCCCAAGAGACGACTGTGCTGCCACCGTTAACCATAACTTAAATTGATAATGCCCGAATATATGAGTTGCATAGCGTTGCACGTAGCCAAAGGCACGTGTTTACTTCGTAATCAGATGAACAAACAGTCTGAGTCAGATCTTATCAATCATGGAAAGTTTCAAACAATCATTGAGTGACCATCATCTCCAAGAAAAAAATCTTCTTCGACCAAAATGTCAAGTTGGACTTTACACAGGAAGCCTACAATTGAATCTACTATGCATCGTGTGACTGCATGTGAATTTTAGTGATCGCAAGCGAAAGGGAAAATACAATTCTGATTATAGCAACCACAGCTGGTGGATATGTTTCACCGATCCATCCTCCCCCCCCCCCATTTTTTTTTTAAAAATACTCTGTTTTATGTTATTCTTCTTTCCCTGTTATTATTCTCTATACTTCCGGTCATCATGCTGACGTCACCGTAGAGTAAACAATAATTGTAATTGATTGTACTGCAGAGTGTAGCAATGTAAACTGTAGGCTAATCCTTCGGCAAACAAACAAACACTATAGTGACCCGAAGCAAACTTTCCTCTTGCCTGAGGTTAACCTTGCGAGTTAATTACACATCGTTCCCAGTTCAAGGACAAGAACAGGCTCGTCGTACTTGTACACACCTTTCTGATTAGTTCCATATCTGTCGGTTGAACAACAGGAAATGTACAGCAAACAGTACGATCTATCAACATCTTTGGAAGAAAAATTGTTTTTTTTTTTACCATATACGGTTCGAATTTGTTAAGTGAGCTGACGTTTTAGCAAAGCTCTATCGCCTCACCCCTTACCTACCTCACTCCCCGGCATGGCCCTAGCTGCTCTCCTTCCGACTGGAATACAGGGAAGAAAGCGTGGTGGCTGGGATTAATTGTTTAACAAAGATGGTGAAAATGTTTTAGTCACAGCCACAACCTTATAATAGAATTTCATATCGCGGGGTTACACATTTTAAATAGCAGGGTTAATGATGTCATCATGGCAATATTACCACTTTTCAAATGGAAGTGTTAGGAAAGCTAAGCATATAATTATTTCAGTCATGATACACAGGCCCAGGGCATCATGCAGGTGGCTATGGATAAAAGCTGCACGGTTTTCAAAGTTATAAGACATTAAACTTTTGTTTTATGCATTTGATGCAAAAGTTATGATTTTAATAAATTAAAAGTTTCTTAACTGATCCAGCGTAGGGGAAGTGGCCTTGATCCAAGGGGTCTAAGGGATGTACCACCCTACCCCTTTTCAAACATATGAGGACATTAAAAGTATTCTTCATACCTTGCTTTTAGGCCTCGCTAATAATTGATCTACTTGATAGTCCCCTCCCTCCCCACTGTTTTCCACCTACTGTGGTCAACTTCCTAGAATAAGGAAGGGATACTCTGGTTAATATAGCCATAAATAAAGTTATGAACAAAATATTGAGATTGGGTTCTCATTTGGTAGAGACTATTCTTCTTTATAATATAGTTCGATAGTTAGTTGTGCCATCGGAATAGCCCTTTAACACACATAGTCACTCTGTATCAGAGCCGTATATCTCGATATACGGCTCTGCTCTGTATTTATGAATAACGCCACCAATCCAAATACCAAGTCGTTTTCTCATTGAGCTGTGTTCAATCTGAATTTCAACATAGCGCCATAGACATCGAAATTTTGTTTATAATAGCATAGCAACAATAGGTCAATTTACCTGTACGGTGTGTATGCAGCACAAAACTGACATGGTATGAAGCCTTGAAAATTACGGTGCACATAAGTACCTGTACTGAGTTTTGCTATGGTACGTTTCGCACGTATCAAATCAATATAGCCTAGCAAATACTATAACTAAGGAGCAGAAATTTCCTTCGTTAACTGTATTGTTCGGATAATCATAACATAGCCTACGAAGTACGAGGCAGTACAGTTACTTAACTCGGTCGAGATCGTTACCTCTTGATTTCGGATTTACATTCAGTGAGCCTAATTTAGGTAAGGTAGGCCTACTTCTTACACTACAGTCTGACAGTCTAATGCTATCTGCATTTACTCTCAAGTGATTACGGACATACTACTACATAGTGTTAGTCGGGCAGATCTTTTTCAAATTTTAGCTTTCGTTTGGTTCAAAGTGCAGCATGTTGTTTAGCATCTTTTGTATCATAATTGCATTTTAATTTGGCATTACCTACCTAGGCCTAGCCTGCTTAATGTTACATACACTTGTCAATGTGTTGTTGTCAAAATCTCAGTGAATTTGGAAGAAACTTACTTATCTTTACCAAAAAAAAAAAAAAAAATGATACCTAGGGCCTATAACATATCCTAAAATTTTGATCAAGCCCTATCCAAAGGGGGAAAACACAGTTTGATATAAGTCCATTTTTTGAGATACAAACTGCAAAAGCTGCTGCTGCCTGAACAATTCACAAAAATGTCAGTGTTAAGTATAAACGCTATCCAACTTTTACTCACAATTAAAATGATGTATGAGTACATCAAATCTTATCTGTGGTGACTAATATATGTAATGAATTATATAGTATGCTGTTAATTATTTTACCTGTACTAGTATATAAGTTTTAGGTCAGGTGACCAAAACAAAAGAAGGAAAATAAAACCAGTTTCATTGTAAATTATCTTTCTGTATCTATAGTATAAATTTATATAAAGGTCTAGCTCAGCTACCCTTACAACATTTGTTGAATTTTGGAAATGTACCGACCATGTATGTATGTATGTTGTTCTTTTCAGTTTCTTGTAACTTTAATTAAGTTTGAAGGAGACCTGTCTCAGCAGTGAATCTACCCTGTGTGATATTGGCATGGAAATACATTAAGCTTTTAATTTCAGACTGGTACACTTTGGAAGGCATGGCAGCAAAGATGGCTTATTTTCATCAGCAAAGCAAGTTTGGCATGGGAGCAGCCACTAATGGACCAAACAATAACGGTATGGAGGTATCGCCAGAGCTGCACGTGAAGATGTCAAAAAAGATTGCTCAGCTCACAAAGGTGAGTTTGAAACATAATGGATTTGTTTTCTTCATGGTCTGAAACTTATCCCCCTGAAGGTGTCATTTGTTATGCATGCCTGACATGGGTATGTCTAACTGTAGAGGTGATATTTCTAACCAGTTTGATTGGTCTAAGCCTGATAATTAAAAAGGAGAATTGTCATAACTTAAAATAAGTTAAGATTGGAACTGATGGTAGTTGTGTAAGTTAGTTGTCTGTAACATAAATTCATATTCACTTAATAATAACTATTTCTCAATAGCCTTGGTGGACAAAAGACAAAAGATTTAAAATGTAATGAGATGATCAATTATTGTTTAAATTACAGTTGATTAGGTCAAACAGGAAGGAGGCAATCCTTCTTTGATCAGTTTCAACTTTATTTGAATAAATGTTGATACTGTTAGGTTTATTGAAAATGTTGGAAATCACAAAAAAAAATGATAAAATACCACCAAAAAAAAAAAAAAAATAGAAATAAATTTTAATAGACTCATTGCATGTGCATGATACTGTTGTTATGTTTTGTCTGGATGACAAAATAACTGAATGTAATGGAGTCATAGAATACTATTTGATAAGGTCAAAGGTCAAGGAGCATGACCTTGTTGTACTTTGATTAATCTCAAATCTTTATTTTGACTGTCAATGATAGTGTAGGCTTGTTAAAATTGTTGGGTCATGATGATCAACCACAGACAGTTGGTTTCCTTATTACAGTTAGTAATATATTTAAAGCAGATGTGTTTTAAGCATATCATCTCTAATTATAGAATGTCTTAGAGTTAAGCAGACTTTAGGTGTGCTTTAAGCATACTGTAACATCTCCAACCATGGAATGTCTTAGAGTTAAGTAGTTAGGTGTCTTTGAAGCATAACATCTCCAACCATGGTATGTCTTCAAGTTCAAACTAAAATCACTTTTGATTGAATTAACAAGCATTACCAGCAGATGCATTTTACTTTGAAAGAGAAATATAGCTCATCCATGTAATCATTACATTTAAGAATTCATTCATTTAACAATTTACAGTTGCTTTAAACATTATGGGTTGCATTTGTCAACAAACTACTAACATTGCAGACTATTAGGTCTTCTAATTGTATTCTTTATACTATAAACATAGTCAGCAGAACTGAGTTTTAGAAGCTCTTCTAAATGAAGACAATGCACTAATTATAAAGCCTTTAAACTAATATTATCGGTGGTTCCTTTGGGAATTTCAAAAATATACAGTAATTTCTGTATATGCAATTTGCTACTTTAAGCGAGGAAGGTCTTAGGTCATTTTGTTTACTTATAATAATACCCTCCGTTTACCATGAATTCTGTCAAAATCTCACTGTGTTTTGTGGCCATATTTCCAGAAGGGATTTAGGCACAGCTGGACATCTTACCACAGGCATTGCAAATATTTAGCATTTTATAAAATTATAAACAACATTAAAACTTGGGAGTTTGGTCTGTAATAGCCCTAGAGAAAGTATCAGGTCAGGTCAACTTATTTCAATGGGGTCTTAGATTATTATCATATTGCAATTTGCAACTATTGGCTATAAATAACTTTAATTACAATGTATCTTTAAAAGCAGGAATTCCATTAATTGCCATCAATGTAGATACCTCAAGATTGGGCCAAAATAGCCAAGAGAAAGTTCCTGTTTTTTTCTTCCACTACCTGTACTTCTAAGGTTATTTTTGTGATTGTAATGTTTTTTATGGCTAAAAAAAAAATGAAATGTTATCTTTATACAAACAAGTTTGTTGTGAGTAAAGTACCTTCAGTATTGAAATTGCACTCAGTTTATCCTAATTTCTAAAAGACATGGCACTAAAATGCAGGAATAACTTGACAGTCCACTTATAATATTCTTGATGATATGACATATCATAATCAAATGACAAGTTCAAATTGTTTTATGTGTTTCAAACATACCCTTTTATTCTTCCTAGAGCTTTGGTATTAAAGTTTACCTCCTTTAAGAACAGGACATTTTTTCAAAAGGGTTAAACAATGATGAATATGTCGCAATTCTTTGTGTGTACTGTAGGGTTACTACTCTAGGTAAAGGCGGTGGATGTATGGGAGTGAGATGGGAAGTGGTAGGGGGGGTGTGGGAATGATGGAAGAGGAGGGGGATGGAGGATAGCTAAACTGACATCACAGCTTGATACTTTGTACAGCATCATTTTACATTTTTAATGGACTGTGTACTAATAAAGCAAATGTTCTACTCTTTGTTACATTTCAGGTCATTTATGCTCTAAATACTAAAAACGATGAGCATGAAGCGAGCCTTCAGAGTCTCAAAGAGACACACGAAGAGGAAACTCAGAGGCTGTTAATAGAAACTAAAAAGAAACTGACGCATTTTCAAACTCAATTGAGCCAAGAGAAGGACCTGCGAAGGAGAATCAAAGAACTAGAAGGTGCCCTGGCGAGCCAGGACCAGCATAAACGGAATGCTTTAATGGAATTTACAGATTACAAGAAAAAGACAGAAGAATCGGAGAGCGACTTGCGGGCGGAACACTCTCAAAAAATACTCAGCCTGTCCGAAGATCTGTTAGATGTCAAACGTAACTTTGAGTTCAAGTTGAACGAGTTTGAGAAAGCAAAGGAGGGATTGAAGGCAGAGAAAGAACAGCATGTGAGAGATTTGGAGGAACGGTATCGACGGGAACTCGACATCCTGAAGAGGGGTCAAAAGATACAAGAGAACAGTTTGTCGGAGGAAAATAAGAAAGCTAAAGCAGTACTAGAGGAGGAAATTGTCAAATTAAAATCTCAAAATGATCAATTGAACCATCAGAAGGAAGAAACTACCAAAGATTACGAAGGGAAACTGGAAAAATTGCAGGCGTTTCACGAGCGCGAACTTGCCGCTCTCAGAGACGGAGAGGCGAAGAAACAGAACGAAAATTGGTTGGAGAAGGAGCTAGCACTGAAAGCGGAGTTTAGTGATAAGGAGAGGACTTTGAAGAAGAAAGTTGAAGATTTGAATATTCAGATCTCTGTGGTGGAGGAAGAATTGTCATCTTATAAAGATAGATTGACAGACGCTGATGACAAGCTGAAAACACAAGCGAGCCATCATACAGCTGTGAAAGAACAGGTCAGTATGGCTTTTGTTAAATTGTTAAATAAATTGATGTTTATCTGCAGTGATCAGGGGTGTGGTGAAAGAGTGGTGAGAGGGAGGATTAAAAGATGGAGAACTTCTGCGTTTGTTCCTGAACTTGACAGTTCTCTTAACAAACTATGTGTTCACATAGGACATACACACATAAGAAAAACTCCACCCAAACTGTGTCTAGATTAAATGAACATGGGTATATATTGGATGTAATTCTCCCTTCCCCTCTCAACCACCCACCCTATTAGCAATAGTTGGGAGGGTGTCTAGAATGTATTATTGAGGATGACAGCAGTGGCTTGTGCAAAGAGAAAGAAGGGGGGAGGTAGGGGGGAGGTTGAAGGACAAGAGGACCCACCTCCATTGTCAGTCGTGGGTAACACATGAAGTTATTCATAAGTACCCTTGACCCTAAATCAGTCGAGAGGAATTTAGCATTCGGCCCCTCCTTCCCAACACAACCTTTGAAATCCTATGCAGGCCACTGAGTGTTTTGCATGGTAAGATATATGGTTTTACTGTTTGAGTACTTACCTGTTGGTCTTAACTGTGACACCTGCTTCGCCATAGTGTTAGTATGCATGGAGAGGTATGTGATTTAGCATGAGACCATGGTCCAATGTATAACTTCCATACATCCAAGATGAGACAACTACAGTAAGGTAGTTCTACTGTTTGTCTCAACAAAACATCGCTTCCTTTTCATCACCCTCCAGAGCAAAAAAGAAAGAAAAGCAAAATGTCTCACTTTACCAAGGGGAAAGTGTACTTTCTCTCTACCAATTACAGTTCACTTTACTGTAATACTGTCTTTATAATCATGAAAGTATTCAAGTTAGAGTGTTGAATACTCGGTTTGTTAACTCAGCCGTAGTCTGTGAAATAATAGGAATCTATAGACTGTGAGTTTATTTCTATGTCTATAGGAGCAAAGCTGTGGTATCCACTATTATTCCTGACATGTTTGTCCCAAAGAATGGTCCAACGATTCTTCTTTGCATGGAGTTTGCATCTAGTATCGTTTCTTCCTATTTACCATTAGGGTTTATTTTGTAGCCCTTGGTTGTGTAATGAAGGTATTACATACTGTAGGGCCTACATTTATTTAATTGAATGGAAGGATGCCAAGCGTTAATAGAGGGTATGGGGTCCTTACCAAGGTCACTGTTCCCTGACGGTAAGAATGAAGTTCAACTTGTACATATTTGTCAAAGCTAGCGTAAAAATAGCATGTTAGGAATATATGCCAGCAATATTTGTCAAGTCCACTTTCATTTACACATGTACACACACACCCACACATGCAAGCAAACAAGAGCCCAATGGGAAGAATGGTTCCTTGCTTAGTGGTATAAGTGTTGTATGACATCACCCAATGTCATAATATTCATGCCCACATGTACGACCTATTAACTTACAATTGTATGTCCAAGTTTGGATATTATCTGATGTAAGGTTGTCAAGTTATAGCAATTTTGAACATTTGGTCCCTCCCAAAGAAATTGGACAAAAGCAAAAAATGTTGTATTGCACCCAACTAAGTCTGCACAATATTCTAAAGTCTAAAGTTGATTATATTGCAGTTTGAATTTGGAAGGTTTCTACTCAAATGACCTCTAGATAGAAGCTTTCATTGGCATTCAATAGGTTATAACAGCAAAAATATTTCACTCATTATTTGGTACAAAGTGAAAAATTTGGGAAATGTAAAATTTGTGAGTTATCCTCTTCACCCAGAATTACCTTCAGAATCTCCATAATTATCAGTGAAAACAAAGTGTGATTTAATCGATTCCACATTCTTAAAGTTTAGTATCTAGTTTTTGCTCCTGTCCCACTTTCTTTTCCACTGAACCTACAAACTTGCTGACATTTTTAGCACTGTATACAGCATTTTGTGAACTGTATGAGAAGCATTGATGAATGCTCTCTTCCTCATGAATGATAATGTTTACCCAGTGCAGATACATTCCATGTCGATACTGTACATAGCCAGTGAACTTGATTTATTCATCGTCCTCCCAATCAGGTATGGGGAGGGACAATGTGCATTAGGTGCACAGGCATATATGTAACTGCTGCATGGACCAGCACATACAATTATTCAGGTTGGAAATAACACAAATGTTTGCGAAAGGATTCCATCTACAATTTAACAGTATTTTATCGTGCCCTGCGGTAGTAAATAAATACGGGCTGCTATTCTCCAAGCATACTTTAAGTGGGCCTATAGGATGCAGTCCGATACATGTATATTACATAAGTAATAAAACTACAGTGTATCAAGATTGAAAGATACATTGTAGCAGCAGATCTGGTTGGTTATAAATTCAGTCAGTGTGTCTTAATTGCTTAGTTATTAAAGGTGGAATGGTCCCATAGGAAGATTGTTGAAGTATATATATTGTATGTTGGAGAGTTCTGAAATGATTTCGAAGACAGATGTTGTTTGTGGTGTCTGGTGTATCAATCTGAGACTATTCATTATAACCTTTGTGTGTTTATATCCAGATAGAGCCAGTCATCTGCTCCTGTTTACTTAAAATCTTGTTCAAAAGCTATCAGTGGCTGTTAATTGAGTGTTTTTCTGATGTCTTGGAGTATATATGTTTTGTGCAGTATAGGTTAAGGCTTGATAAAACCTGTGACAGGCACAGAGGATTAAATAAAAGTTGATCAACAATTTTTGATTTTTTTTGTTCTTTGGCTGAAAATTTTGTAAGATGATTGAATGATAAACTTGATGAACAATAATAATCTGAATGGAAAATACAGGCCATCATTAAATTTGGTTCTTTTATATCAATCGTGGTCCCTTGGTTTTGACTTTGAACTTTTATGACATTTTGTATTTTTTTGTTATTTTATAAAATTTGGGTTCTTTTTAATATAAAATAATGGAAGTTAGCTTACTTGATTGGAATAACAATAAAGTTGTCATTTAGGCTACTGCAAAGATTAGATTTGGTCTTTCAAAATGGTAGTTAATTAGTTGATCTTCAACAACAAACTAAGAAATAATAAATAAATTGTAAAAAAAAAAACCCCCCAAAATTGGGAAAAAACTGGCTAGAATGGGATGCGGAACTATCCGCCTTAAAACATTCCAATCAAAGACCTGTACTCCACAACTTGATCCATACGTCAGTCCTAAAATAATGGAGGGCCCTTTTCACCATTTAAATTTGCAAGAGATTTAGGTCAAAGGTCATAGCATTATGTATAATTCTTATACAACTCCTCTTAGGAATTCAAAGGCAGACACACCTCAACAACTGTCCAAATGTTGTTGACATTTTACAGAAGGAGGTCTGATAGTCTGGCAAGAGCTAGTTTAGTCTCTGCTGGATGGGTCCTTAACAGTTCATGGATGTCAAACCGTTGTAAAGTGTTACGTTCTAATAGATAGATCTGCTGCGGAAGATATCTTCACGGTTGTGTGGTTCCTCTGTTTAACCCTGAAGTACCGCACTCGTGGTTACAAAAGAGAGCTTTTTACCTCCATCTTCTTTGCAGGAGTGAATAGCGTATTGTGTAAATACTGTACACTTTTGAAATCAGTGTTAATGCTCATCATGAGGAATAGATTTGTAAAGACGTAACAAAGCCTTTTTTTTCTACACCCTTACAATTTGACTTCCTTTTCAATCTGGTTTATATCCTGAAAGCCAACCCAGCCACGAAGGATCTTTGGTAGGTTTCCTCTGATGTAAATTGCACTGGGATGGTAATTTGAGCCCTAGCAGCAGATAAAAAGGGAATTCTCAAAATGGCACTATAGGAAGCATTCTAACATACTTGTACCAAATGTATCTTCAGTGGACAGCTTCCTTTAGACTGTAGAGTTTGCATTAAGGAGCTGAATACCATGCAAATCAACTCAAATAACCCATCAGAAATTCTATCAATGGTCAACATATGAGATTTCCTTGAGCGCTGTCTTTGCTCACCCACACAGTATGCACCCTTTAATGCATTTAATGTATTTTTATTTTAGGATTTTTTAGGATAGTAGATTTGGAGTGCGTTACCTCAATTCTCAGGCTGTTTTTGACAATTTCACAATCACTCTATTGAGGACATTTTGTTGGGCTTTACTTCATATGTATGTTCAGTTTTGTGCAATGTTTTGACTATGCTTTACTAACTTTACTTTAATTAATAAACTATTAAACCTATTGAAGTCTACTGTATGTCACAGTCTTTATGTAGCTATAGCCTATGTAGCTATGACCTGAGTGAGAATGATTAACTTCTGCTTATCTCATTAATTTGTGAATAGTCATCAACTTCTCTAAATGTCACTATAAATTGGTCTACATTTCCAATTAGTCTGGTGTTATAAATCCCGATGGGTCTGTGAGTTGTCAACCACATATAACTGAGAAGTACATTAAATGCTTTATGTTGGTACAGTAGTGTATAATGATATAACCTCATTCCCATGTTTCCTGTGTTTCTGTTTGAGAGGAGACCAGTCACCATTAGAATGGAATTTTGATAGGATGATGCGGTGGAGGTTATGGGGTTGGGGGGGGGGGTATGAAAAAAGTGTGAGAGGATAATTACAGATGTATTGGATACAACATCTGGTAGTGGGATAGGGTGCTTGGTAAACAACAGAGAGCATTGCAAATAAGAATCATACTGACCAGTTTTATAGTGTTCTGCATTGCCATTAATTTTAGCTAGCCTGTTGACATGATTGTAAAATTTTCCAAATGTAATTTAATTTCTGAATGGTGTATATCAGCTTGTAATTGTTGTGATACACTACAACTGTGCAGAAAAATGCTTCAATGGTGACTGTTGTTGCTCCTTGGTTATAGCACCAGCCATATTAAAATTGCATGAATGTGACCACATTGTTTATCTAGCATAATTGAAAAACATTCCTTTCATTCTACATATTCAATTTGGATAGTCTAGAGTGTCTGTATAATCAGTGATTGCGTAATTAATTGTAAAATGTAATTAATCTTATATCTTCTCTTTGTTTTCCCATGGTCCTTGTGATACTCTTTACCAGTGTACAATAATTTCTTTATGGTGTATATAGTTCTATCCTGTAAAATCTTGATGGGAAAACGATTTAATACATATGTTTTCTCCTCTGCAATGCAACAAAGGTACTAGAATACGTAAGATAACAGTAGCAAGTAGTAAAATATGCACACAATACACTTTGTATATGATAATCCTATACTAAGATATATATTTGCTGGAGATGAACGTATAATTGAACAAATGCATATAAATCAATCAATGAAGATTATTTGAAGCAAAAGTTTTGTTAATATTTTTGTATAAACCAGATGAGAGCTGCCAGAGATGAAGCTTCAAGGTCAATGATAAAACTGAAAGAAGTGGAAGGAGAACTGGCAGCAGCTAGGACTAGATGTGAGGAGCAGGCCAAAGACCTGCTGAAAAAGTCAGGTGAGTAGTCAGGTTAAGTCATGTGACTACATATAGTCAAATCAGTCTATATATATATATGTAACTAAGTGCCCAAGTTGTCTTCCCTCCACCTGCTTACTAATTCGCATATATCTGCGACCTCACCGTCATAATATTGATTCTTCAAAAACAAAATGGGAACTCTTTCGCAATGACTGCCAAATCTAGCACGTTTGTTTTCAAGCAGAATGGCTCAAAGTACATGTAAGCAAAATGTGAATATTTAAGGAGGGTGGAAGGGACGGTAAGTGCTTGGAAGTAGGTTTAGAACTATCTGTAGTGAGAGAACAATTTAGGCTGACAGTTCTAAGGTAGTAACTGAAGGTTGGTTGACATTGAACCTAGAACTGTTCACAGGCAGACACCAGGCCTACAAGATTGTCAGCTGTTAGACTGATTAAAATGGAAATCCTCTTCAGTCCGTAAAGCAGTATGTGGCAAAGTTTGGGTAATTTTGCAGACTATTCGATTCTAAAGAACAGCAGCTTTACTAGTCAATGTTTATTTTATTTTATCTGAAGTTGAGTGGAATTGTTAAATATTTGGTAATTTAATCTTCATATTCAGAGAAAAGTAAAGGAGGGTGTATATCTTAGTTTGATAAACTGTATGTAATCATAATTTAAATAAATAATGCCAATAGGGTTTAGGGTTGGTGATTTTGACAGAAGTTGGCATTGAATCAAATGTTACCGACTGCTTTAAGCAGACATTTCTCTGTAGATGAAACATCTGCTTCATTACTTCATTTGTACATCCTGTCAATGTAATTGGATGGGAAGTCGCCCTCAGTCACTGCTGGCAATGTGATGGAAGGAGTTGAAAGATTAGCTATTGAGTAAATAAGTTACTTGTTAACGTTCAATAATTATGCGGCCTTTTAAACGAAAGGATTTTACAGTACTTAGTCATATTCCTTCAAATTAACTCTTTCATTCTAGTAAGTATGGGGGGAAATTATTGCTTGAACCAAAGCTTTGTGTGGCTAGCTTATATGCTTGTTTGTAATTTCTGATAATTATTACAGTTACTCTGCTAGCTCATTACCTGTCTCCTCACAAGTGAAGCACCCTCACTTCTACCAAAATTTGAGTCTGAGAGTGAGCATGCAAACTTTTAATGGGTAGCCTTGTCATTGTCACTTTGTACCATATCTTATGTTCTATATTTTGTGATTATATATGTGATTCTCTTCTGTAACAGTTCACAGGGGAAAAAAAGTAGTGTTCAAAGTTTGCAAAGCAGTTTTGAAGACTGAAGACTAACTACAGTAGTATGCATCTTTGCATCTGTATAGCACGGTGCACATTTTGCATAGCACGTTGTCATGTGATAAGTGTATAAATTATTCTATGAGTTCATATAGGTATTCCATAAACTTTTGTATGTAATACTCCTATGTAAAAGGTTGTTCAGACATTACATGATATGTAACATACCTCCCCATAAGACTTCAAGAAGCTCATCTCGTCAGGAGGCATCATTAAGAATTTAATTTTTGGAGGGGTTTCTACGGAATGTCACATTCTTTCAATTCCCTATGTATAAAGTGTGTTTCATCCCTTCTTTGCAATGTTTTGTCTCTTTGCATGGTGCCAGGTTTACTAGGATCGCTGGAAGTTACAAAGCAGAGTAATGAAGCCACAATCCTGGGTCTACAAACTGCTCTTGCCAAACTCCAAGATAAGATCTCCTGGCTGGAGACGGAACGATCAAGTCTTGAAAGCAACCAGGAGTCCATGTCTCAGGAACAAAATAAACATTTGAAATCACTAGAGAAAGTAAGATCCGTAGCTTAGTAACAAATTATAAGAAGGGGGTAGGGGAGGGAGAGAGTGGTACAAAAAGGTAAGGAGTATCTAATTGTGACCCAGGGATAGAATGCTACCTATCAATGTGTGCCTATCAAAGAAATAAACATATGTTTGTTAGTGAATAGCTTATCTAAGTACTATTCATCTAGTGCCTCAGTTGGTATAAAAGTTATGTTTGCAGAGTAGAGAAAGTCAATGTCATATGCTTTATGCCATAAAAGTCCCATTCTTATGCTTCAACTCTGCATGTTAGTTCTTCATTACAGAGATTTCAAATTGTTCCAGAAGCATGTAAAATCTCTTTACTGTACCTTAATAAATCTTCTTTGGTAGGACTTGTAACAAAAATGAAAAATTGCAATATTATAGGTAATGGGTCAAATCTCATCTTGTTCATCATCTTCCAGGCTTTAGAAGATTTGACAATTCAGAAGACGGTGATGAAAGAGAGGTTTGAAAGAGAACTGGCCAGTCTGAAATCTTCTAGGGACGAGAACGAAGCAAAATTCAAAGAAGAACATGAGAAAGAGCTTACGGAAAAGCTGCGGAGGCTGGAGAAGGAAAAGAAGGAGGAAACGAATCGATTAGAAGAGGAGATGAAAAAGATGAAGATGGTCAGTTGTCTCTGATGATTGTTGTCTTCTCATGTTTCAAATGGAGAAATAGTCCCCTGCTACCCCCTCCCAACTCTTTCCTTACCCCCTCCCAGCTCTTTCCCTACCCCCTCCCAACCCTTTCCCTACCCTCTCTCAACCCTCTCCCTACCCTGCCATTGCAGAATGCTGCTCACAGTGATGTTGCATAAATGCCTTAACCAAGCAGTATTTGACAAAGTGGTTTGACACTCGCTGTATACTTTTGTTTATCCATCGAGAGGTGGCAGTGCCAAAAGAAAGTATTTCCTAAGTTAAAGAAAATCACACAGATAAATGCTAAGTTCATAGAAAGCAGCACTTTTAATTAATCATGAATTTTTGGGGCCTTATCAATTAATATAATACCTTTCATTGGACATTTGTCTCCACCCAAGAGATAATTGACACCATTCTTATACCTTTTGAAAACAGTCTCAAAGACTTGAAACCATTCTGAAACATTTGACATTTATAATTTTCTATGTAACCTAACATGGTAATTTAAATATGGTTGCCCCACAGGAGCTGGAGAAAAATTTGGAAGATACAACGTATCAGCTGACTCAAGAGAGGGACTCGATTAAGAGAGAATTGGAAGAATTACAACGAGATCTCACAGCCAAGCTGAAGAGGGCAGAGGAAGATGCTCAAAAACTGTCAAAGATATTACAGGAAAGAGATCAGGGTTTGGGATCAGCAAACAGTCACATTGATGGCTTGAAGAAAAACAACTCTCAACTTAAGACAGAGATTGACCTGATGCAGAAAGAACTGAGAGAGAGGATCAGTGAAGTCCATACATTAAAGGTTAAAAGAATTGATGCTTTAAAACAATATAAAAAGGAAGATTTGCAGTGCTTGTATTAATTGTATTAGTGACACCACCTATGGCTAACTGGCATCAGTGCCCCAATGTCTTGCCATAATGCACTCGCAAGTCAACCTTACAGATGACAACAGATGCTTTGATCCTTTAATCAAGTTGTCATAGGTGCCATCATATTGATTACGATCAGTAAACTTCAAACCGTATGATCCTCTTTGCCATCTTATCTGTGGGAAAATGCCTTGCTGCTCATTGAAATTTTGAAAAATGTATTTACCTCAGTGCTGCCTGTTCAATTAATATCCATAGAAAACTTGTCACTTGCCCTTAAAGATTTGCCTTGCTGCTAACGATTCTTTGTTCCAGGTGTGGATAAGTTTAATTCAAAATTATGAAATGAATTTAAATAAACTCTTCAACACAAATTCTCATGGAATGTTTTCTTCCATGCTCAAAGTTTGGAGATAGCTTGTTCATTGAAGAATCTTTGTAACACAGGAAACCTTTCTTTAAAGTCTTAACTCAATAAGAAGAATCTTTGTAACACAGGAAACCTGTCTTTAAAATCTTAACACAATAAGGTAATCAAAACTGTAGCATGTGTGTATGTCAGCCATGAACCTTGCAGTTGTAGGTCTACTGTCAATATTTTTAAACCCGATGATATCCATCCATCCATCTTATTTCAGACATCGTTAGAGAAGAGTAAACACAGCCACGCTACAGAGATTGCAGGTCTACATGAAGATGGGAAGAAGAAGATAGATCACCTCTCAAGAGATTTGGATGAGAAATGGTCCGAGACTTTAAGGTTTGTTCACAATTCAAACCCATTATTAGTTATCAGCACACTCTTTCAGTTATTACTATTAAGTCCATGAAATGACATATCATCACATGTATAAATCAACTATTTCATTAAGGTGCAATGTTTCCTGGAATACATACCCAAAGTTCATTTGGTTTGATCTTAAATTACAACTGTACATTCAGCAAATGTCTTCAACATTCTCACAAATCATGTATTTGATTAAAGTGTGCCATGTTATTGTCTGACACAGGAAAGGATAACACATAAACAAAAGAAACATTTAGAAATTTAGGGGTTTCACATCCCATCACATATTTTAAAAGTTACATACACAATTTTTAAACTAGGATATACCCCAAAAAGAACAAGATTTCTCTTAGCTGTTGGGGGGGGGGGGAGGGGGATTTGTTCTTCACAAAGATCATTTTCATATAAACTACAGATGATGGTTGGCTTTGTGTCCTCATTAATTTCACAGAAATCCACCTAATAGTTTGTCTCCATGTCACCAACAGTTGTGTGGTTTCTGTAGTATTTCTGGGCCATATTTCACTAAACTATGTCCAATAACCAAACAAAACTGATTACAGTACCTGCATCATTTAAAACTGAAAGACATTAGTTCGAAGGTACTAACGAAGTGTTCACTAACAAGACGAAAGTTTCGTACCCCTGCTGTAAACACTGCTTGCTGTCGCCTTGAAATGTCATGATCATTTCCCTTGAAGGTCTAGCTTTAATTAAGTATGTTGTAACGAATTTAGTGCACAGCAATCTTCACTGTTTATCTGCCTCCTACCTTGCTGTGTTGTCGAGAAAGAAAGATGTTTGACGAAACCATCGACAAATGTGATGTTTATTTTGATTTATTAGGATGGAATGTGTTGAAGTCATATATACAATAGTTAGTAGAGATTCACAGAGAGGATATAGGAATGTTGCGCTGGAGCTAATCAATCTATCAACCCCATTTAGAGACTAGTTGGAACCCCAAGACAGAATGACTCTGTATTTATTCTGATTCCATAATGCAACTCACCTCCCTATAGTCCCCTAACACATTCATTGTAACTGATGAAAAGACAAAAGTGTGGATCAGACAGAATGAATGTTAACATGATGTATCTTGTGTTGATTTATCAGGAAAGAATGTGATAAACTTAGACAAGAGTTGACAGAGCAACACAGAGAGGATAAGAATGCCGCCTTGGAGCAAATCAACCTCTTGAAGAACCAAGAAATAGAAGAAACGAGAGGTGGATGGGAGCAGAAAGTCACTGAATTACGGAGAGAAGTAAGATACATTCATAAATCATACATTATTTTTAGCGTTTGGTCTGATAATCAATAAAAAGTTGGTTGTTTTTACTTATAACGTGAGATTGACCTTACCAGTGGTGGTCCATTATGTCAAAAGAAGGATGTGTGGGGGAGGGAGGGGGGAGGGAGGGGGGAGGGAGGGGGAAGGGGGAATGGGTGGCTGCAGCATTACTGCTTTGTGCTTGTTTGACATGATCACATATTTACTATGTAATTACATGAGTTAATGAAAAAGCCTAGTAAAGATAACAATTATTTTCTCTTTCATGTACTTTTGACAGTGAGAGGATACAGAGGTCTGTTACAAGACCATTCATTGGATGTAGTAGAAACAAAACAGCAAAATACAACAGCAGGTGATGAATACTAGTTGCAGATTGCAACTGGTCCCATCTCAGAGAGAGGGAGAGTTTTTGAGTATTTTCAATATGTCTACAAGGGTGTCTCCCTTGTACCCCTACCCCACAATAACAAAGCTTGGATTCATCAATAACGAAAGACCTTTGTTCTGCTTTGTCCTCACAGATCTCTGATTTGAGAGGAAGTCTCTCAACAAAGTCAGACAAAGCAAAGGCAGAACTAGCTCAACTACAGAGACAATCAGAGCAAGAACTGAATAAACTCAAGTTTGACTTGGCGACGGCAACCGAGAACCACCAGAGAGAATTGGCGGACCTTCAGAAGTCATTGGAGAGAGAAAAGGAAAAATTGAAGGAGCAACAACAGGAAGAAATGATGGTAAGATTTAAAATTCTTTTTTGTTTCTGAAAATGATTATGGTTATCAAGCTTGTACCCTTTACGAAAAAGAAAGACAGGAAAGAAAGAAAATCAACACCATAGCATTCAGATTCAGTTTCCATAGGTCCCGCAAAAGTGACAGCTTGCTTCTTCACCATATTTAATTGTTACTAATGTTTATTTTCAGTAGTTTAAGACATTCTTTTAAAAGCAGTCTGGTAGAACTGAATGATGTCTTATTTTCTTTACAGAAATTAGAGTCCAAGCTTACAAGTTTACATAACAAGACACTAGCTGATAAAATGGAGGAGCACAAAGAGGCAGTGAAATCCCTCCAGATAGAGTCAGAGGAATCAAGAAGAGCAGAGCTGGACATCCGTCTGATGGAACACAAGAGATCTCTGGGTAAGGTGGTCTCCACTTGTTCATTTGTAGTCAAGTCTTAGCAGCATGTACCAATTCATTACCAACATTACAAGGGTGGATCCCGGGTAGGGTGCAGTGGGGCCTAACTAATGTACGTAGCTGGTAGTTAGCAAATTGCTAACACAACAACAACTACAATAAGATTAAACCATGGCTTTTCAGCTGTGAATTTGTTCCAAGCTTAGTGTTGATATTGGGTTTGATAAAGGTAGCAGCACTCCTTGAGGTAATATAACATGAGGAATATCCCTGTTACCGAGGGAGTAGAAGAGGGGTGGGGTGGGTGACTTTTAGGAACTATATGGGGAATCACTTTGACAAATAAAAATTTGGATTACACAGAGACCTACGCAGACAAGTTCTTTGTCTGAAATGTTTCGAAAGGTTTTTTTTTTTTTTTAAAAACATATCACAGTAAATTCTTTCTTTGTTTCTATCTTCAGATAAGCTGAGGTTAGAATTGACCCAGAGGCACAGTGCCGAGATGGACCAATTGGCCCGGGCACACAAGACACAGATGGCAGCAGCTAGGATGGAGTTAGAGAGGGCCATAGAACTGAGGCAGCAACAGGTAAGAGAGAGAGAGAGAGGTCAAAGATACCACTACTAGCGGATGTTGCAAGAGATAGGATGAAGACAATCGAGGATACACACCAGTGAGAGCCATATTGTATTCTAGGTACAGGGAACTTCTCTTACGTGACCATAGAAGTGACCCCTCAACGTTAAGAACACAGATAAAAGTAAAATGTTTCAAAAACTTGGTTAGGTCAGGTTATGTTACATTGGGTTGAACTTGATCTGCTTTGGTTGGAAAATTGGATCAGAATGTATCTAATTTAGATCCTGGTCAGATCAGAGCAAAAATATGAACAGCCCAAAAATTTGTATTTCTGAAGCCAATAGTTTGAGTCCTACCCTGGTTTTCTTCTTCTTCCAGAATTTTCTACAATCTCAAAGTTTGTTGTCTGTTGTTTGATTTACCAGTACACTAATGTTATCAGTATTGTTGTGTTTCAGGATAGAGCTAACCAGTCCAGGGTAGATGACCTTCAGGGTCATGTGACTCAGAGAGAAACACACATCAGTAAACTGGAGGATGACATCCAGAAACTCAAGATGGACATCTCCAGATCAAAGGAGGAGATTGAATTTAAAGCCCAGGAGATCATGAAAGTCCAGGGTGAAGCTGAGAGAAGAATCAGGTAAAACACTTCATTCTTGTGTCTCAATCAAGAAAGGCTAATACTGTATTAGTGAAGGTTCTAGACAGATTGGGAAGTTAACATCATTCTATAATTAATAAAAAAAAAAATAAAAATTCTGATTTTTTCAAATTAGGGTGGTAAAACATGATGTGATTTCAAACTGTTTGGTAATTAGAGATATACATTTTTTTTTCAAACATTGGGAAATCATAACATTGTGAAACCTGACATTAATTTGACCAGACAGTCAGTATCTTTGCTGTTTATAACTTTAATGTAAATTGGGATTCTTTAAGCACATTTCAACCTTGCAATGCCTGATGAAGATTTACTGCCATCCACAGAGCAGTTGCATGTCAGCATTTAGTGTGAGTAGCATTTCATCTACAACTGTGGTTTATACTGAAATGATATTGCCATGATTGTATCCTCTTTTACTAAAGTGAACTCCCCACTATTTCATCTTAACATAATGCATGATTTTCATCTCTCGTTTCTTAATCTTTACTTCTAGAGATGTGAAGGAAGTGCTAGCCAGATCACAACAAGATGAGTTAGATTCCCAATCAGCTGAACACCTCAGAGAAACTCAAGGCATGTTAGGGGAATTCAACAGAGCTCAGGATCTCCTCAAAGATAAGATATCTGCTCTACAAATCATGTAAGTCCATTACAACGACCTCTGACCCACATGAATGAATATTCAGTGTAATGTAACAGATGCTCATTCATCACAACCTCTGAATAACATGAATGACTAGTCATTCTAATATAACAGGTACAAGTCTATCACACTGACCTCTGACCCACATGAATGAATATTCAGTGTAATGTTACAGATGCTCATTCATCACAACCTTTGAATCACATGAATGACTAGTCATTGTAATAAAACAGATACAAATCTATCATACTGACCTTTGACCCACATGAATGAATATGCATTGTGACATAACAGATTTAAGTCCATCACACTGACCTATGATCAACATGAATGAATATTCATATAACAGATTGAAGTCCATTACACTGACCCACATGAATGAGTATTCATTGCAATATAACAGATTGAAGTCCATTACACTGACCTCTGACCCACATTAATGAATATTCAGTGTAATGTAACCGATGCTCATTCATCACAACCTCTGAATAACATGAATGACTAGTCATTGTAATAAAACAGATACAAGTCTATCATACTGACCTTTGACCCACATGAATGATTATTCATTGCTATATTACGGATTTAAGTCCCCTACACTGACCTGTGAACAACATCAATGAATATTCATTCATTGTAATGTAACAAATTAAGCAAATGATGTTGGTAAGTTAAAAGGTCAAAAGAAGAGTTTATTAAGGTTCTGTTATAAGATGTGATTCCCTCAGGTTTTTTTAAACAGCTGGCTGCTTTTCTTACTAAGCCTATATGACCCTTAACTAGTGATTGCATTGTTGTGGAAATGATGACTTGATGATAACAATTTCAGCCATTCTCTAAGTGTCCCTAGATACATCTGCTTGGAAGGTGTTGTTACCCTGGCAAAATGTTAATATTTTTTTCTAAAAACAGGAAAAGAATTGTCCACTGTATTTAGTCATCTATGTTGACCTTATGTTGACCTTCTATGACCTTCTATGACCTTCTATGACCATCTATGTTGACCTTAAGTAAGAGATCTTAAGTAAGAGACCTTAAGTAAGTAAGTAAGTAAGTAAGTAAGTAAGACCTTAAGTAAGAGATCTTAAGTAAGAGACCTTAAGTAAGAGACCTTAAGTAAGAGATCACAGTGATGTTTATTTATTCTAGTGACTGTAGAAGACTGCATTTCTAACACAGCCTGCTGATTCAAGACATCTGCTATTTCTAAAGATGTTTAGTTTTAGCATTCCGTGGATGCTTTAGTTGTCAGTCTGTGATTGAGTTTTGTTATTTTTGTGGTTGCAGGTTGGAGGAAGCAGAGGATAAATACAGGAACCGAGAATCTAGAGACGAAGACCTGGAGATGATTGGATCCTTGAAAGAGATGGTTGCAGAGAAGGATCAAGTTCTCTTCAAGTTAAATGTAAGACTCCTCTCAACCTCATCAATTTAGTTTGCTAGAGAGGTGTATGGGTAAGGAGGGGGTAAGGGGGAGGGGTAAGTTAGAATTAATATTAGTGTGTCTTTATCATTCATGGTTTTTCAAGAACCATTACTGTCTTATTACACCACTAATGTTTACTTTACCATTCCTGGACTTCAAGGAAAAGCATAGCTATCACATACAATACGTGGACTGCAAGGTACTGCTACTGTCCCATTACAGTTCATGGACTCTTAGAAACAAGTCTACTTACCATTGTCCTACTGTACAAGACCACTCCTTTCTTTTTTCCTGGACTATTATACACCACTAATGTTTACTTTACCATTCCTGGATATAAGGAAACATTACTATCACATAGGACAATAACTGGTGCAAGAACATGATTAATATCCCTATATCCTTAATAGACACCATTCATGCCCCCTTTACAATGTAAAGGGAAACAATACACTATGGAGATCCATTATCACTTTCTTTACTAAGCAAACTTGTCCCACTCCCGTTACTGGGGTAACATGTAACATTTACTCCATAATAACAATCCTGGATTAACCATCACTATCAATGTCCTTATACCACTGATATGGGTATCCCTGTATCACCAATAGTATCCTCTATTGGTATTCCCACGTCACCATCATTGGCCTCCATTGGTATTGTTTTATCACTACCGCCAAGTAACCATACCTGCTAATGTTGTATCGTTCATGCTTTCATGACCCTGGTGACCTCTATATATATATATTACTCACTCTAGGACGAGAAAAGGTTCTTTCAACTGGAGCTGATTAATCGTGAAACTAACTTCAACAAGGTCTTCAACACACAGCCCAATGTTGGTATCTTAAACCCATTGGCAAAGGTAAAATAAATATTATCTTTATGCAAATAAATAATGTACATCTTGAAGTTCTAGAGGTCAAGATTCATTGTACCTTTTAATGTTAAGACTTCAATTGATGAGTTAACAACAATTCAATTGTTCAAATGAAATATACATATATATGATTGAAATCTTAATGAGGTGGAATATCCAGAACAGTGAAAAACCTTCCAGCCTCCACTGGGATTCGAACCACGGGCCTTCTGCTCTGTACGCGGACACCCTAACCACTAGGTTATGGACGCTGATTGTATGTCCAGAGGTTCGAAACCGGTAAGGAAGGTCGTAATTCCACTGTAGGCGTGTGTCACCTGTATTGAACAATACTAGTTCTGTTTTGGTGAAATATTTTTGCCTTACTCTAGAGATCAAACATGATGCTAACCAACTCTAAATCGTTTGTGATTCCTAAAGGCGGATCTCAAAAGAGATTATTCGAACAGACTTCCTTGTGCACATTTACCATTAATCTACAACAACAAATAAATTCCCACATGTGGAATCCCTTTATAAGGAAGAAATTCCTAAATATTGAAAACATTTATAGGTATGGGTTCCTTTATATGGAAGAATTGCTATATATGGGTTCCTATCTATAGAAGGAATTCTTAGGTTTAGAAGAAATTCCTTTATATGAAAGAAGTTCCTATGTAAGAAGTTCCTATATGGAGAAAGAATGCCTACATTTATCAGGCAAATTCCTGTGTATGTATCACACAAATAAAATTTGTTTCTCTACTTCTCCAGCCACGAAAGAGAGGTTCAAGTGAGGCCCCCAGATATGTCAGTGCTCCCAATTTGAACTCATCTGGGATGATGGTATCAGCATCCTCCTCATCAGCTGGTAGCCCTAGCAACCCTCGATTAGAACCACTCCCCGACTCACCCATTCATGACATCCAGCTAAACCCGAAGAAACCTCTCCGGGAGAAGAACGGTGCGGGCAAACCAACAAAAGGGAAGCGATTCATCAACACATGATTGATGTTTTAGTCGTATCTAGACCTACGTGAGGTCAAGCCAGGCCATCACAGGGGTATACAGTAATGTAGTATAGGCTCTCTGTAAATACGTTTTAAAATCCGCTCATATGAACAGAAGGTAGAAGGCCTACAGGAACAGCTTTGCTTTAATCCTGCACTTATCAATCTGTTTTGAAGCTTCAGATGTGAATTCCATAGCTGGACAATCTGTGTTCCAAATGGTTATCTATCGTTTAACTTTCCAATCAATGAGTTTGAGGGACTGGGGAAACATCCATTACAG
This sequence comes from Apostichopus japonicus, assembly GCF_037975245.1. Taxonomy (NCBI): domain Eukaryota; kingdom Metazoa; phylum Echinodermata; class Holothuroidea; order Aspidochirotida; family Stichopodidae; genus Apostichopus; species Apostichopus japonicus. Next base: position 8,903,731 of record NC_092565.1, read on the forward strand.
AAGAATAAAAAAAAAATAGAATGTGTAGTTTTTTTCTTTCTTAACAGGTATTTATTTTCTCTCTTTCATATTATTTTTATGTTTATGACACCAGCTAGCCTACTGGTAAGGAGTGGTAGCCAGCCACCCTACTCTGTGATACTAGACAAGAATTTGTAGTAGCTATTACCTTTTTAAAATTTGAGGTTTTACTTGTGTCCCCTTGTAATCCTTCCACATCATCCTTCCACATCCTTCCACATCATTTATGATGTGGAACTCATCCTTCCACATCATTTATGATGCTGTAGTTACCATGATCTGTTGTATCTGCAGTTATTCAGCACAGTCTGCAGTGATGCTGTTTACTTCAGAGTGGTTATCACAGCCATATTGTTCTTAAGACCAGTTGTGTACCTCCAGTTACTCCCAATGGCAGTTGCAAGACTTTAACAGACCTTCCAAGTAGCTGTTATCCTCAGATTGGTGTTCAGAATTAGTTGCAAACACAGAAATGTCAAGAACGTTGATCATCTCCATATTAATCTTAAGAGCAGTTGAAACACCCAAATCATATTGTGCAGATGTAACCTCAGACTTAAAAGCCTTTGTTAACACAGAAAGTGTTCTCAAGAACAGTTGCCAACATGACGATAGATTTATCGCTGTTGTTATCATCCAGGGTTTAACAACGGGTCAAAATGCATCGCTTAACATTGTCCTCATACGATGCTAGATTTTATATTCATCCTTATCTCTTTTAGTCTTTATTATATGTATTAAAGAAACCATCGCTTTACTTGACCAGATGGTCTTCTCTCCGTCCATTGCCCGTTAAGCTTATTCTTCCACCTTGCAGTATTCATGCAGTTAGCCTTCCATACAGCTTTTTTATCTTCTTGAAGTGCATATTTGTATTTTGGGGGGAAATTATAGTATTTTGAAGAATTGAAAAACTCTTTTGTAAAAAGTGATATAAATATATTTATAGATAACCGAAGTAACATTTGAAATTTGTGTTTATTTCTTCTTATGTGAATGGTCTGTTGAGGGTCGCATTGTTATCAAGTTTGCCTGCAAGGTTGTCAGGCGATTACATCTACAGATTCTCTGAAAGTTGGAATGATCTCTTAGCCAGATGTTAGCATGTCCTGGACGTTAGGTTCACACTTTAACTTACTGACAGTCTACTTTGAGAATTTTAACTACTCCTGGAAGGTGGTGCAGTGTCCTACGTGTGTGAGAGACAGCCAACAGAGCAGAAAACCCACCACTTTGTATAAAATTATTTATGGATGGCTCAGCGATTCATTGAAGTACATCTATGGTGAAATTCATACCGACTTTTGCACCGGACATGACCAGGAATGAAAGTGCATAAAATGTAACATATATAGCTACAGTATGTGGCTCCAAGATGTATTTTATAGCTGTAGTTTGTAGCTACAAATCTTCAATGGTGCCAGCTATAACCATGGATGGGAGTGCTTATAGATTATGTAAGCTTCACATCTCCTCTCATCATACTCTCATGAAGGAGAGCCTTGGGGGCACTCCTGCATGTTAGGTCAGTCCACCAAATCAATTGTTTAGGCCAGTGGTGAAATATTTTAATATCCAAACAACTGGGAGGAAGTCAAAATTTAACCTTTTTGGCTTTCCGCATCATACCCTTGACCTCTCCTTCTTGATTGGCCAGCATTCCGTAGAGCTGTCGGACTTTCTCCTTCCTCTCCGCATCCCTAAAAGAGAAACAGGAGATCATTGATGCTCTGAATGATAGGTACATGCTGCTATTAATTCATAGCATTAAGTGATAAGTAAACTTCTGTTTTCCACTACTGAGATCTCACAAGGTGGTCCACACCTCACCTAGTGAATTCATATTTCATTCACTCATTGTGTGTTCTTCAATACACTGGCAGCAAACCAATGTTTCATTCCACAACAATGTGTATTCCACTGATAATTTTGCTAATCACTTGATGACAGTGAGGGCTCCTGTCCAGTATTTTATATGCAAATTATCTAAGGCCCAGACACACCCGGTAAGGACAAGCTTTAAGTACTTTACTTGAGCAGTATCACTATCCTGTTTCTATCAGATAAAAGATTTTCATACAGTCCGTACAAGTGCCGTGTTGCATGATGAGTAAAGGATAATAAATAGTGATTAGCATTATAAAATTGTCCCAACCGATGGCCAGATACATCTACTCTGAAAGTGCTCAGTAAAGGCTTACAATGTCCATATTTGTTCTGAAATGTAAAAACAATTTTCTTTATTAAGGTATCAACTTTGAAATGTCTTGTTACACTTATGCTACTGACCAACAGTATCTATGGTGCACATGTATTGCTAATAAGGAGCTTTACATCACAATCCCAAATACAGGCAGCTGATGTAAGCCACAAACTTGCTTCAAGTCGCTTTATCACAACCATGGTTGTTACTCACCTGTTGATCTGTTCCTGTAGTTTCTCCCGAGCTAAGAACTGAGTGTCCTTCCTAAGCTCCCTCATGGCGCCTTTCATTTCTTGCCGGTGTTTATGGACCAGTTTCCTCACTTCATTCTTCTCCTTGTTTCCAGCACTCTTGTCCTTTCTTGTTGGATCATAGCTTTGGAAGAAGAGGAAAACAATTTGTTTGTCGTACATTAGCCTTTGTAGGAACCAATAAACATTACAATGCTGTTGAACTTTAAACATGTTCTCCATGACAGCTGGATATCTATATCAACTCATCAGAATTGTATTAAGGTGGGGTGTGGGTAAAGATGGTGGGGAAGGGGTGCAGAGTGTGGGATAAGGGAGAGAAGTGATGGTTAGCAATGCGGAGGGTTGGGTGGGAAGAAAAATTGGTTGGGACGGCAGGGGAGGGGACGTTGTATTTGTGGGTGGGGCTTATATGTCTATATATTAATTATATATCATTATTTGTATCGGGGAGTGTTGTACCCTGTTAAGCTCTCCAGAGTTTTTGTACAACACTTCCTTTCACAATATTATTCCTCCTAATTTTTCCTTATATTTATATGATTGTAAATTTTCTGTACCAATGCTATTTTCTTGTATATATGTTATATAAATATGTAAATAATGTTGTGAAGAAACAAATAAAATGAAATGAAATGAACTCTACATATCAGTGAGATATATGCTTTATTATTATTCTGTATAAACCAGATCAGCTTTTGTGACTTAAAAATCCTGCCTTAGGACTTCCTGCCTGTTGGAAATCCTGTCTGTTGGTTACCATAGCAACACCTAGTTGCACTTTGTTTGGCTTCGGGAAGGAAACATTTTCTTGACCTTCAGCTATCGTGGCAGAAAATTCACTATTTTAAAAGGACTGATATGGCATGGCTGAATCTGGAAGTAGGTGAATGATATAATACAATGCATGTACTTCATGAGTCTTATGGATAACCTTGTTAAATGGTGGCTATGGTTATCCACATTGGAAACCATCTAAGAGAGTGGAAATGATTAACCAGCAGGAAGCCAAGTTAAACAGGTTGTAACCCATAATGGAACACTGTTCTAAATGGTGGATATGGTTACCCAGCAGGAAACCACCTAAGAGAGTGTATATGGTTACCCAAAAGGAAACCACAATGAATTGTGGATATGGTTATGCAGAAGAAAAATCATCTTAAATGGTGGCTATGGTAACCAACTACTGAGACCATCTTGAATAGTGGCTGTGGTTACCCAGATTGGTAACCACTTAAATTGGTGGCAATGGAAACACTTTTAAACAGTTGCAGTTTTTGCTACCCAGGAAGGAAAAGTCTCAGAAGGTGCATATGATTACCCAGAATGAAATCACATCAAAGTGCTAGGTTTAATAGCCAGAATGGGTGGGTCTTCCTGTGATGATTACAGGCTCTACACATCAAGGACTAGCCAGGTGGTTGATACTTACTTGTCTTCAAACTTTGGTTCAAACATCTTCAGAGACACCGGTCTTTTTCTGGTCCTCTCCAAGGCTCTCTTTTGTTTTCCATCCAAAGCATCAACCTCCTCAAGCAAAGTTTTATGTAATTCCTTTAAAGGTAAGTAAATAACGAAACAAATCTCAAGATGATAATAATTCCTGAACACAAATGGAAAAATTATAATCGCGACGACGACAAGGAAAGAGGAAAACGAGAGAAAGAGGAAGGACAAAAAGTAGATGAAGAGGGAGACAAACCAGAAGATTTCCAAAGAAAATTCAATTATAAAGTAAAATAGAGATATTCCACTGCCACAGAAAAGTGTTTTTCTTGGCTCAAAGGTATTTCCACAACATTTCCACAAATTCTTTAGTTTTGGTCAGAAACCTTAAGATATGAGATTTCAAAGAGATACTGTATTTTGATTTTCATTCTATTATACATAAAGTTGTATTTAAATGTATGTTAATACTTCTTGTACATAAATATTTTTATAAACTAGTTGTACATCATCACACAACCTTTGTAGATTTCCACATACTTCCATCAATATTTACAAGCTTACCTGGGTTCTTTCTGGATATTTCCTAATGGTTAGCCACTCCAGTTTTAATGCTGTTTTGATTGGCGCAAATAGTTCCACACAACTGTCCTGATTTTCGTACATTTTCAAAAACTCTAGAAGCAGATGGAGTGTGAGGTTCATGGCCCAAATTCTGAAGTCGTCGTTATCCAAATGTGACAAATCATGACTGGTGCTGAAGATGTCTGAGATATTAAAGGCTGGACAAGTTGTTCTAGAAATTTAAGAAAAGTTGACAAAATATGATTAATTTGGGAATAATTTGGAATACTGGTCCAAGGATTTTATTTTACAAGGAGTGATTTATTTTCTAGAATAACTTTGTGCATATTTTGTTTTACTTCGTTGTATGCTTTGCTAACATTCCTACTAGATTTATTTGTGCCTAATAAGTTTCTTTCTTAGAGCTCCAGTATCCATAGAAACAAGCAATATCAAGTATTTTTTCAACAAGCAAATTTCCTTTCTCAATAAAAGGATATTGGTGGAAAATAATTGAGAATGTGAAAGATCTACAGTAATTTTCACTGTATAACCAAGTGTAGCATCAACCTGAGAGGAAGTTATACAAGAAGCTAAAACAAAATGAGTTAATTCTCAGCAAAACAGTTAATTCTCAGCAAAACAGTTCCCAGAATTTTGAGCCTCCACTAATTAAGGCCAATTTGTATATTGAAGTTACAAAGTCTGAGAAAACAAATATTAATTCATTTCTTGTTGATAAGAAAATTTGATAAGAAAGTTTTAGTGATAAGAAATTTTTTTTTGAATAGTCATCATATTCACAATAACTTAACTTTAACTCTTCACAAAATATCTAACATCACCCCCATTTTTTAAATTTTTCTCCCACTCAATGTGATCACTAAATTATGCACCTCACACAAAGAGCTTATGTTGACAGTGGATTTCAGTATTTTCTACTGGTTTATGTATTATATCAGTTGAAACTTACACCGAAGATCTGTCTTCTGTGAGTACCAGGTAATTATTATGTTTGCCGATCGGTTTGAACGGAGGGAGGACTTGGTCAAGTCTACCAGGATCTTTTTTGGCTTTCGACAGAAACAGGAGTCCATGAAGAAAGTTGATGACTTCTGGAACAATCCTCTTTGAGAGATGGACATACTGTGGAACAAATGTACAGAGGAAACAAAAACAAGATAAGAAATGTTGATGAAATTATCATGCATATAATGTAAGGTATTTAGGGTGAAAAGAATAAAATAGGAATAATAGGAAATTCTTTTTCAAGATCGTGGATGTATCATTTTGTGTCACAGAATACTGGGGGCAAACCTTGAGTACTCTAAACTCAACACTTTTATGAATAACTTTGAAAGTCCCCTTAATGAGTACTGAGAATGAATGACAGGATCATGGTTGTAAATGGCTAATCTTGTTACAGTCTTCTCTGTAACATATATTTATCCTTTCTCGTCTGGTGTGTTTCTCTGTACTACATAACAGATAGGTTTTGCGACTGCTGAGCAGTTCAGGCGCTCCAACATTTTACAAGCATATCAAGTATTTTGGTACCATTTTCATCAGCATATGGAGTAACATTTAATTTGGTATGAGGGATTCATTGCTTTAAATTGCTGTTCAGATGACAGCATTTCTACAGAAGATGAGAAGTGCCATATTTACCTGCATGAATGTGTTACAGATAAAGATGCCCTTAGCAATGTCTAAATGACTCCTGACAGGACACTGAGATAAGATCTCCCCCATGAAGAGGAGAGTAGGTGTGATCACGCAGTGTTTGAAGTCAGACGTAGGGAAAACTAACGAAAGCAACTTGAAGTACAGAAGCTGAAATGAAACAAAGTGAAAAATTGATGTGAAAAGATGCATCATGAGAGAGAATCATTCGATTACAGTCGAGCATATTACAAAAACACTTCAAATGGAACTATGTAGGCATGATAAAATGGTAACAAATGTCAAAAACAAGCAAAACGCATATTTTGACAGTTTTGCAAAATGATGCTGCTTCCTGCATCAATATTTAGTTCCTTTAAAATATAAATTATTCAGAGATATGCAAAGTGCTGTCAATAAATGATGGGGTTGCAATAAGGTACAAAAAGTAAGACAAGTTTATATTTGGTGATACATAACAGGGACCAATCACGGCGAATGTAGAATGAAAGCAACAGCAGGAACTCAACAATGAGATACCAATTGGGAAGGCTTGTCTAAATGTTATGCAAATTTATGTTAATAGCTTTCATACTTCAATGTGATTAATCTTTGTATTATAATACGCAGTCGTTTGCTTCTACATGTCACAGACATTTTAACTCTGAAATTTAAAATGTCAATCTCTCAGATTCTTTTTCAAGTTACAATACTCTCAAGTAATACCAGTATGAATCAATTTTCAAATTTCATTTTTACCTAGCAACCAGCCTGTCAGACTACCACTCAAAATGTCCGACAAAATAATACTCACAACAGATGTTGAGGGGTAGCGACCTATTCCTTTTCTTTCACAGACTTCTTTAAAGTCTTGATACTTTTCAATCAAGACATCCCGGAAACAGTTTCCAGTTGGAATATGGGAAGTTTTGCTCAGCTCGTACACATGTCTGATTAATTAAAAAAAGAAGAAGAAAGATTTGAACATCGAAGGGTTATTTAGTTACAGAAATTATAATTGTTAATTCTCTTTCAAATACAGTTTGGCCGGATATGTAAGTAACAGGGACACCAATAACCTTGCAAACTTGGAAACTCTGGATACCATATGACATGCAATGGTTACAGGAACTTGTACGATGGGTTCATTATTGGAGAATAGTTTCTTAGGAAAAGACACCCAAAATAGGGTCTGGGTAGGAAAAGAGCCACTCTCAAGCCCAGTCCCCTTACAATGAGACTGTAATGGTGTGATCCTGACGATAATACAGCAATTGAGGTATACACAGGGCTTCGCAGTCCAGTCAGGCTTCAAGATGAATTAAACCATTTCGAACAAGTTATCTTTGCCGACCTGGGCAATTATTCCCATGTTTGGTGGGTAATCATGAACAAGACTGTAACGATGACAGCACTAACAGAGGTAATAACAAAATCAAACTGAGCTAATTCCATGTTTGGTGGGTAATCATGAACAATACTCTTACAATGACAGCACTAACAGAGGTAATAACAAAATCAAACTGAGCTTGCCTTGTAAGTCCATGAATTAATTCCTTGTTTGGTGGGTAATCACACCAATACTGTAAAATGATAGTACTATCAGAGGTAATAACAATATCAAAGTGAGCTTACTTTGTAAGTCCATGAATTAATTCCATGTTTAAGGGTTCGTCGTCGGCTATACTACAGAAATATTGCACTAACAGAGACAAGAGCGATTCCAGCTTGGACTTGTTACCCTCTGCGAGACTTGGATGGTTACATCTGCGCATTCTCTCCAGGATGGTTATCTGCTCTGAGTGAGGGCGCTGGTACAACAGACTAACCAGTTCGTTGTAATCAGCAGGCACTGTGAAATATAAAGAAAGATATCACACAATCACTTTAGCATTTAGTTTCCAAGTATTACTCTAAAGAATACTTGCAACTTAATTAAACTAAGACACCCTCCTAGACATATTAACAGATGAAGGTTACTGAGTATGTAATGAATCATTCCATTCAATCCCAGAATGCATCCCTCAAACACTTTTGTATGTTACCTACATGCAGTAACAAATTTTGATTGTAATTTCTGTCTGATTTAGAAAGGTTTTACATTGAAACCTTTTTTAAGGTTAAACTGAGAATTGTCCAGATTTGAGGGGAGGGGGAGGGGAGGGGGAGGGGAGGAGAGATGAGGAGGGTGCTTTGGGAATGGATGGGTTGTACTAGCTGTATTCTTCACTATCCTTGAACAGTTTTATCGTTTTTCTTCAAGCTGTTACTGTTTTCTTTTCTTCCCTGGTCACTTTCAGGGATTCTGCTGCTGTCTAGTCCACCAGGATTCTCAACATACTTCATAACATTTTAATACTCTAACAGTTTAAACCTTATCATTATTTCCTCTGAATTACTGTATTGAAATGAATGAAGTGAATGTGATGAATGAATGAATGTACCAATCACATGTAAATTGCAAATCAGAAAATTTCAACTTTTGCTTCAATAAATTAAATAAAACTTGGCTGAAATTAAATTTACATCTGAAAGATAGTAAGGCATTTTGCGAATCTGAGTAACTTCAAATTTATCTATCCATGAGGTTGAAAGCAGGGAAAAGCCCTAATTACTCTCACTTAATTAGACTTACCTTTGAATGTAAATGGTAGCTCCTTCTTAGCAGTTGCTATCATTTCTTGTTTCTAGGTTAAAGAAGAGATAAAAAAAAAAAGTAACATAGAGTTTAATATAACTTTACAGAAAGTTCAAAATGCTGCATGGCCCCCAGGCTTAGGGCTATGACCTACTGTGCATGAATATATCTACGGTCACTTATTAAAATTTAATGATAAATTCGTCTCTCTCAGCATTTGCTACAAAAGATATCACAAAATAATTCAATGTTATGTCTGGTGGACATTTACAAAAGGTTTAATCCCCCCAAAAAAATTGAGAAATGAGAAAAGTTCAAACCTTCTTTTTGGCCCCAATATCCTTTCCATCTTCTGCTTCTTCATGTTGGCTTTCATTGTCTGATTCTAAATCGTCGTCGTATTCATCATCTTGATCTGACTCCATCTCTTCGTCTCCAGACCCCGCCTCTTCATCCACTTCTTCATCCTCCTCCTTCCACTGACCGTCATCTGCTACCACACTGCCATCCTCTGTGTCATCTTCACCACCATCATTGTTGTCTTGGAAGCCTGCAGTTGAGTATTTGAACTTTCTTATTAAATAATTCCCATCATAAAGTTCTTCTTCTTATTACTATTTTCACAGAAGGGTATTTGACTGGATTCACCCCTTGCTACCCAATTTCATTTTACATGTTTAAGTTTATGGCGAAGTACTTCATCCGGTTCACTTATTTTGGTTTTTCTATTTCAAAAGAGTTAAAGTATTTACTTTAAAGTTGATCTCTTCGTTCAGCTGAGGTGGAGGGGGGGGGGGTTGTCTTGATTACAAATCTGTCTGACAATGTAGACAACAAATTTTACCTATTACAATTTTTTTTCAGAACCAAGAGGAAAAGTAAGATGGAGCTCAACAGTTTTAGCATTTTCCAGAGATGAAATTGCCTGCTGTGTACACCCATTGTCAAAAGAAAACAAATGACATACATGGGGATAGTGGGAGGAGGGAAGGAGTGGGGGGGGGGTTAAGGGGGTATAGAGAGTTTCCTCACTCCAACTCTCATAGTGTTTTGTATCTGTATGTAAATAATTGACATGCTTAATGTCCCAATGTAAACCATGCTGTATCTTTCTAACTCACCTTCCAGGAATAAAGGATTAGTTGGTTTCCCATCCTTGTAGCTTAACATTGCTTTGGTCTCCGGCTCGATTGCATAACTAAAAAAAACAACAACAGAAAGGAAGAGATATAGTACAAACTTTAAATTAAACAATGTTGGCACTTTGGAAGTCCATGTAACAAGAATAAAACATAAGTTGAGACTATCATGGCGTTAATTACAAATGCAGATATTAGACTCTGGTATAAGGTCTAAGCTATTTTACAAACCAGCAACATTGTAGGAAATAGATGAGAGATGAATACTGAATGAATACTGACAAAGTTTTCAAAGCTGACCTAATACACTCAAATCTAACTTACAAAATTCATAATTGTATTCACATAGCATTAAATCAACTTTCTCTCATTCTTGACAATATAACAAACTTAGTGGCTCCTTGTAAAATTCTGATTCAAGTTGCCAAGGCAATAACATTTCTCAGGGTTAAACTGTCACCCTAGAGATATTGTTCCATAAAATGTCAAGTTTAAATGCTCACAAATCGTTGAGTTCATCTGCCGAGCGATGTTTTGACTTCTTCTTTTCACCATCTTCCGTTATTCCAAGCATTCTCCTTTTACGGTCAGCTTCCAATTTCTCTAATCTCGCTTTCTCTCCTCTGGCCTCTTCTTCAGGAGTCTTCAAGCGGTCTGTTGCCTGAAATATTCAAGAGGCAATATGCAGCAATGATTTGGTAATTTATACTCTGTAAAAGCGGCTGACCATTGATTAAAAGGAATATTCTGGTGATAGACAACAGTCTTTGTAACAAAAGACAGAGTAGTATCCCCACTGCAAGTTGAAACGCCATCTCTATCTCGTATCTCTCTCTAGATGTGGTTCCTTAATTTACCTAATAATCACACCCAACTTCCTACTTTTGAATAGTAGCAAAGACAATTAGTAAATAGTGGTATAGAGACATTACAGATATTATCGCAATGTAGCATATGTGTGATATTATTAATATTTTCGATACCTCATAAATAAATTTGTTCCTTCAGGTAAAGTAATTACCACCTCGTAAAGGTAAAGGTTATTGATTAAGCACCAAATAAAACTTTAATCTGAATAATGTAGTCTGACTCTAACTTACCTTTGCTTTGCTTTCGAACATGAGTTCCTTGACCATTATGTCGTAGTCGTCTGACTTCAGAGAGGATTTTGCATCACTTTTGCCCTGAGGAAAAATTGAATAATTTGGCAAAAAATGAAAATATGAGAAAAATGAAAATATTAGATTAAAATGAAAACCATGCAGAATACTATTATTCATGTTGTGCTGAAGGTCTTCTTTCTCTTTGTTCAGCTTTGCATAAGAGGAACTTACAGCATTGACCGATACAGACGGAGAGGAAATCCAATAAGAAAATATTCTATATTCATGATTCATGATATATATCAAGGAAAAGCACATTCTATGTTTCAAGTGATTCGAAATAAAATATTTCCATATTGATTCCAGCCCAGGCTTCATAGTATTGCATATTTGCATTATCGTGCTTACAAATTGTTAACACTCTTAATGAACTGTTCAATATTTTGTATACAATTTTCCCAGGCGGTCTTCCATTGTTGGATTAAAAATTAATTGAAGTGCGACATCTGAGATGAATATGACACAATTTGTAGTCTGATAGGTCACATCTTTACAAACTATAAATAATAACTTCCACATCATTTTACAGCTGCAAATCCAATTTTAAATGATTTTATTTTAACCTTTTTCTAAATTTAAATGTAAGAAAAAGAAACCTGTAATACATCTCGCTGTTCCCAACGAGAAGAAGAGGATTTAAACTGACCTTTAACCCTGCCAGGAGATGACTGACATCTCTGAAATTTTTGTCCAGTTCATCGGTCATATCTTCTATATCTTCCTTTTCTTTTTGTCTTTCAAACTATAAAACAAAAGAAATTCTGTTGTTAGAAATGGCCATGACAATGTTAACCTTTGGTATTCCGGCTTCCTCTGGACCTACGAGATCATGTGCACGAGCTGTCAATAGCTATCAAGTACATTTTATGGCAAACAAACTCATAGTGTGTCCTAGTTTTGATGACTCGGAGTTTTTTGGTTTTATTTGGCAGGTTGGCTGAAAAGCAGAAAATGCGCAACTGTTAGCAAAGGTGGACTTTGATTTGGGTTGTAACTACGAGCATATCACAAGAAAGGAAAACTTTCCCTACAATTACATATCATGAACTAGAAACATTTGCATTGCATTCTGTGACGTGGTGTGAGTTTCCTTACCTTCTCCTTCTTTGAATTAGCAATTATATCCAAAATCACTTCATCCCTTGTTTTTGGTTTGTCCTGCCAAGCGAAGGGAAAGAGAAGAATAGTAAATCCAAAAAGTTTCTCTTCAATTAAACAAGAATGCAGAATACTGTAAGTTGTTGACCATCTCAAATACTGTAAATCTCATCAAATGTATTTATAATCATCGAACTGTTCTGATCGACTATCATTGGCAGTATGGCACTAAACCATAACAATGATACTGTAATTAATATCAGCAGCTTCAAGCCTGGCAACAATCAAAGCCAAATTCAGTATAATGCTGCAGTAGGTGGTGAATGTGGGAATGGGACAGCCATTCACAAGGAATAGCCATTGCTGTGGCCGAGTGGATAAAGGCAGTGGCATTTGAAGCAATGAGGCTTAGCAATCGGGACGTTCCCGGCCGGTTCATAACAATGTGCGTTTTTCATTCAAGAGCAATCTACGGTTTTCCCATCTAAAATGACTGTCTAAATTGAAAAGATTCAAAATTTGAGTAAAAACGTTGAATTGGAAGCCATCCGAGGTGTCAGTTGTAATCCATAAACCCTCTCAGATTTCTCTCATTTGTAGGCGCATAAGCGTCGTAAAAATAACTGCTGATTATTATTATTATGAATGTACGAAAAATAAACAGAACCATGACTTGTTGATTTTCCACAATAACTTTCAGCCTGGTCTAAAGTGGAAAAGGGCAAGGAGATAGCTCAACCCTATCTTATCTTCAATCCCCCTCCCCCTTTCTCCCCCCCCCTCTCTCTCCTTTCACATCCTGTCCGCCCCACTTTGATCTATTTGTTTGATTCCACGCCTCAGCTTCTAAAGTTACCCTGTCTGTTCCTTCTCAAAAAGAATTCTTGCTCTCCTTTCCCCACCTTCCTTTCATGTAACAGAAAAATACCCTTTAGTTCCTCTCTCTGATACCTTCTCTTCATCTGCTCCAAATAAAATGAAACCATTTCTTTTCGTCAGCATCACTTGAACATTTGTAATACAACCTATTAACTACATTAAAATCGATCATTTTATATTCATAATGGCTTCATTTTAAATTTGAATGAAATGATGATAAACTCATTGGACAAAGATAATCTAGAACTCACATCAGCGGCTTCTTCCTCAGTTGTCTTCTTGGATAAAAACCCGCCAAAGTTTTCTTCAGCAGGCATGTGACCTAGAAAATGAAAATATATGAAACAAATCTTTCAAATAGCGTTTTGTTTGACTTTGAAAACAACCTATGCCATAATCTAAGATTTAAAGCTGGTTTGGCTAGTTGAAAGGAAGAAAGATCTACAAAAAGAGAGTGATGACTAACCAGTGGTAACCACCAAACATTTCACATTATTTACCTTCGTTAATAGCATCATCAAATTCCTCCCCTACGTCAGAGAGCTCCTCTTCAAACTTCTCAATCTCAGCCAGAGATTGTCCATAGTGTGTCAGCTCTTCCTCCTCTTCAGCTAAGTTAAAGATTGCTGACTTCTCGTGTACTTTCTAGAGAAAAAAACACAAAAATGATTAATTATGAAATCTTCAGCAGGAATACTATAAAACATTGTCAAGTGATTGATGAAGTATGATGATTAAAGGATAATAAGTGAGAAAATGAGGAATGAGGAATTTAATTATAGTTTGCCAATGTTTCTACATGGATAGCAATTAATACAACTTCCATTAACATTCCCTATTTAATCGATGATTAGCAATTAATTTAATCAATCACTCTATTTATTCCATTTTAAATTGATGTTGATATCAATAAAAACAAAAGAGAAGAAGAAATAGCGTGTTGGGTAGAAGCAAAACAATATAGGAACATTACCATATTTAAGAGGACTAAGATACATTTTTTACAGTGATTTTTTGGGGTTGACTAAGCTTGCAAGATCACACAACAGTGTAAGCTACTCCAAAAGGAGTTAAATTGTAACAATAACAATAATAACAGTAGTCTTCTGCTTTAAGTCACAGCTGCAGTTGTATAAAGAAATCACAACTAAAATAGCTCACTGTATTTACCTGTTTCTCAAAAGCAAATCTCTCCATCATTTTTTCTTCAACGCTCATCGTGGAGTCATTTTCACCGATTCTTTTATCTAAGAATTTGTTGCTTTTATGTCTTTGTTGATATTCCTTCAGTAGAGTTTTCTTTCTCTGAGTTTAAAAAGAAAAAGAGGAAGAATCATATAAAATTGATGAGTTAGCATTACAGAGGCATATAGAGGCCATACCATAACTGATTTTTCATACTCATTAGGTCGTACAGGGTTGACATTATCTACATTCTGGCATTGAACAAGCAAAGCGATCCTTGCCAACTTCAAAAGAGTACATTAACATTGGACACACAAATTTCAAGTCTAGAACATTGAACATTGCATGCCAGGGATCAGTTAGTTTCTTTCGGCAGCTATGTTGACCTACATAATGAACAAGAAACACAAATATGTTTCTGAGTTAGCACAGAATCAAAGAATGACAACTGCTTCACATGATGCTCCTTCGAGATGGGAGGGGAAAGGGAGGAGGAGAGGGAGGGACAAGTGAGGGGGGGAGGAAGGGGGAGGGAGCATGCTTTTGGCAATTACAATTTTGGCAAGAATCTTGACTAGGCATGTTACCAGCTAACTGCACTATTTGGGAACAGACAAAATTCAGAGCACAATGGATTTGTTACACAGACAAAGGATATGATTTCTGTGACAAGTATACTGTACTGAGTTGTTCAATTTCTATGATGAAACTCAACAAGCTTATATCAAACAGCAATCATAACATTACCTTCTCAACAGCCTTTGACCTTGCTATTCCAGGGTTACCCTTTTCATGTTTTCTCTTCTTCCCAAGAATAGGGTGCTTCTGACGATTGAGTCGGATTTCAAATGGATTTGATTTGACTTCTCTGTTGGATTTGACCTTTGCCTTCTTTTGAGAAAAGCGTTTCCTGTTTTTGTTCGTCTTCCCCATTTTTTTAACTGAAGTGATAATCAAAAATTCAATTTACATTCTGAATAACAACATGTTTTTTGTTATTTCCCCAGGACTTGGATGAATACAGACCTATAACATACTCACACTATTCGTCTGAATGGGGATCAAAACATGTGTCAGACCAAAATAGCCTAGCCTATACTAGCACTATTTAGTATGTTCAGTAATAGGCTACATAAATAAACTTCACTTATGATAGGAAGGTAATGGCCTGAATAGGAATGTTAGGGTAATATTAATATTAGACTTCAATTAGTTTCCTAGCTCAATAACATGGCTGCATAAACAACTTTTCGCGAAACTACCTCTAACACAGTACACATGTCAAATCTTGGTAATCAGAAGAAGAAAAAATCTCAACTACATTAGGGAAAAAAACCGGGAGGCAAAATCGTATTAATGCCTTTTCTTGCCTCTCAAAATTTTGCAAGTAAAATAGCTGTCACCACTTGTTACATTAAACGTTACCAATAATGCAAACTACCGGTGTTTCTTCAAAGGTATGACCACTTAAATTATCCTAATCCCCACATGGGCAAGGTAAGACTGTTGTAAATATTGTACTATCGCCTTAGAACACATACCACAGAACTGGGTTGAATTTCTGTGACACATATCACGATGCAACTACGTGTCATGAACTTTGCTACAGAAGCTGACCAAATACGTTATGTTAAGGATCTTTTATTATTACAGTATATTACTTTGACTAAATATAAGAAAATAAGGAATATTTTTATTGCTTCAATTTCCATTAGTTTTTAAGAACTTATTTTCCCAGAAGATTTTGTTGAGTTGGTTGTGCTGTCGAGAACTGATATTGCTTTATAAATCTTCTTTTTCTTTCTTTTTTCATTTGGTCAGTGATGTATTCCTGAAACCTTTTTGACTAATCTCTCTAAGAAAAGAATCTCGTGAAGGTTTTTAAAGACCATTTTGGCAATCTGGGATGTCTCTGCAAACGTGATGAAGTTTAGAAAATTGCATATTTATTTCCATAAACTTCCCAATCGGAACAAAGTGAACCGATTTCATCGGACTGCCTCATGCGCTTTCCCCTCTCCGACAGCCATATCCCCCCCCCCCCCCCCCATTATTTGAAACAAGTCGCCGTCCCTGTCTATGCATCCCTTTCTCCATCGCTCTTACAAGAGCCAACTAATAAGGCTAACGAAAAATATGTGCTGTGTCTCTTTAACTCCTTATTCTGTCTAATATTAGTTAAGACATTGATAGAACAATTCATTTCTATGGTCAAAATTGCAAGTTCATGCTAACAAGATGAAGAAGAAGAGAGAAAATAAACATGTTTATATAGAACCTATACCTTCTATTACAAATGAGTTTCTGTGAATACCAGTCGTAAAGTTCATAGCTGCATATTAAATGAATACGTCATTTTGACCTTTGACATCGTTTTGTGTAGTAATTTACAGTGATTATAATGCACCAACGTAGCCGAAAACAACAGATGATGGCACGGAACTAAACAAAAAATGGCCGTATGACCAATGATATACCACGGTAAAAGAACTACTTATGCCTTTTGGCATACTGGTATTACCGTGGATGAGGTTTGTGTCCATAATTTATCTTTGTTTTATCGTTCTTCAACACAGGATCTAATCGTTTTGTTGTTAGGGTTCCATCGATGTTGCTGTTCAATGTAGTGTAACGTTAGTGTTGTTGGAGTCGTACTTAGTCTTATGCTAAGTAACGTATTACTATAGTACAGGTACTAGGCCTAGTACTATAGTAGCACAGTATATTATTGTAGATGTGTACTTTGAGTACCATTTCGATGTGACAAAACAATGAACACATGATACTATTGCAATTACAACTCACAAGGTCTGAGGCCAAAGTCAGGTCTGACAAAGTAAATTGAAGGCACATCTAAGATTCCAAATTGTAAGGCCTATGGAATGAACATAACAAACATTCTAGGCTAAACGTTAAGCTCAGAAGTCAGGGCCTTGGGCTTGGCTAGGCTATGTTGTTAAAAAATGCAGTGTGATAAATCCAAGGTACTGGCCAACCAGTCATGATATACAACTAGCTGAAATGACTTGTAAACATATTATATATAAGCATATTGCCATTGTTTGGAAAAGGTGGGATCCACAATCCTTATCTTGTTATGTAGTCTCAGTTGCATTCCCATCTGCTGTGGGTTTGTCAGTCATCATTATTCTTACATTATATGCCCAACTGATTACTAGGAGTGTGGAGTTATAGTTTTGGTTTTCTTTTGCAATTCAATAGTACGATAAATCTTGCTCTACACATATACAACCAAATAACAGTATTGAAATTTGCACCTTCATGATTATAACTTAAAGCACTTGTGATTGCACATATATATATATATATGATTAAATGAGCTTGCATTCTTTAGATTTGGTCTGGATTTTACAGGCATTTTCATCAGCATTGTTCATTATGTGTGAATGAAATGTACTGGTCTTTATCTATGAGTTAAGCTGAAATTATACAAAATTAAGTTTACATTTCTTTGCAGAATTTGTCATTCACAAACCCCAACTGAATTGTTCTTGAATTAAAGGAGGGCTTAAGCACATGTGACATACTAACCTGTGCTTCAAGACATGGTATAAACAAGTATGCATTCACCTGAGTTAAGATTGCAATGTATATCCTGCTGTAGCACTGATAACTTCAGTCTCGTAAAGATATGAAAGCCATAAAGGTGTTTTCTTGAGACTTGTTTAATCCAAGAGAAATTGTTGCAATTTGAAATGAAGTCTTAACCCTGTGAAATTCGAGGTTTCTTAATTTGCCAGCTCTGAAAAATATCCAAGTCGCAACTGTTCCTTCCTCCTTTTTCAGTTACAAATTGGCAATGTTAACAACTAAGTAACAACACTCATGGTTCAGTTCTCATGTTATGACCATTTGGTGAAATTCACTACAGGCAAACTTGTCTTGTTTTTTCACTTGATTTCATGATCTGTGAATCTTCTTTTCATAGTTACTTATATACGTATTACTGTGTATTAGTAACAATGCCTTGTAACACTTTTACTCCTAAAGTAATTCACACCTTTATGAAGCCAATGAAAATTGTAATTATCTTCCATTTTTTAAAACAGAATTTGTTCAAAGTTGGTTATCAGGTTCGTGGCCATTGCGTGGATACATGATGTCTGAGAGCGGTTTAAGTAAATGGAGATGTGACTACTGTACCTATCTGAATTGGCCAAAAGCACTGAAATGTACCCTTTGCCAAGCTCCACGGCCTGTTCAGCTGATTACTCCTGCAGTCTCCACTGAAAATATTCCAGCTCTTATCAATCCAGATAATGATGCTCAGAGGAGTTCTCTCATTGTTAGGAACAATGAGGCTGGGAGTACCTCCTATACATCAAGCACCTGGCAGTGTAAGTCGTGTACCTACCTCAACTCGGCCAGGTCTGCCAAATGCATCATCTGCAAAGCCGCCCGACTGCCAGCATCTACGAAAAACGAAAACGTTCGCGGCAGATCCTTGATACGTACCAGGGCCTCGCAGGCAGTAGATAACAGCCAAGCAATAAACAATGATCGTAACCGTGTATTATGCCAGTCTACCAAAAAGTGGATCTGTACTGCTTGTACTTACGAAAACTGGCCAAAAGCCAAGAAATGTGTAATATGTATGACGGGGAAAGGTCGCCTTAGCCCAGAAACAGCTTCGTCGGCTGCCAGCTCACAGCTCATTGAAGAGAACCTCAGAAATGTCGGTCCTTCTGCCTCAAAATCGCCCCCCACATCACCACCTCGTAGCCCTTCATCCACTAAAGACAATGCGGCCATTGGGGCCACGTCTGTCCAGGCCCAGAGCCACGGCACCATAAACGTGGATCCCGACAGTAACCCTAAGCAACACTGTCGTAGACTCAGGAGAACTGACTACCTTTTCTTGCAAGCGTGTGTGGGTGTTGTAGATAACAACCCACCAGCTGTAGAAGCGTATCTTAGCTCAGGGGGAAACCCCACCAGACAATTGACTCGTGATGAGGTGTCCATTCTTAATCGAGCAAGTGCCTTTGATGTCGGTCTAACGCTGGTTCACTTAGCCATTCGTTTCAAGCGGGAGGACTTACTAGCAACCATGCTCTCCTTTGAGGTCACAGGTCACCCAGTGAAACGGCCCCCATCTCAAGTTTGTCCAGATCTGTCTGCTGACATCCGTAAAGAGATTGCGCTGTCTCTTAGACAAAGGAAGGGTGATTTTCCATGCTACTTTGTCACAGATATCCTGACCTTTATTCTACCAGGTAAGTGTCCCATATTTTGTGCAGCTTAATTTTGAGTGAATTTGCTACAAATTGCATATATACTGATTGATAACCTTTTTCAAGACATTCATGAAATCAGTGTTAATTTGTCACATAATTTGGTATCGGTGCCAGTATTGGAAAGACTATTTAAATATTCATAAGTGGAAAATTTCTACTTTCTGTACATGTGGTATATGCGTGGTCAGTGCTATGTACAGTGGTCTTTGGTTCCGAATGCTGTTGGAAGGATGCCACTGTAGACTGACAAGAAAAGCCGACTCTTCATCATTTTACTGCACTGGTGCAAGGCAAATATATTTCTTTCTACTCATAACTAGTAACTTAACTGCCATACAGAAAAATCATCTTGGTTTAAGGACCGTAGTCCAGTCTTTAAGAAGTCACTTGGCAGTGGGTCTACCTGCAGCGATGTTAACTACACTTTAACTCTTTAGACCTATCAAAATTAGCTGTAGGACAGCACATTGCATTTTATTTTCTGGCAAGGAGCAGAGGTTGATTAAGTTACTAAATGCCTACAGGTGTTTTTAAGGCCAACATTTGGTAGAATCGGCCCAATCAGTCACCTGCTTCAGGGTGAAGTTCTGGATATTGATAGTCAGCCAGGGCTAGGTGATTTGGATTGTGTACAGTAAGTGCTGCTATGTTATTACTCTAAACTGCACTTACTGTTTATAACAATTTCAACACCCCTGTGCACAAAGACAGAAGGTGGTACAAGAGACAGACACAACAGTTTTGTCAGTGCAGGGAGAGGGGGTGGGGGGGGGGTGAACAGGGACCTGTGGTATTCATTCTTTAGGTTGTTAGCACTGTATCTATCGTTACAGATCTTTTCAATCGTTTAAACGTTTTGGTATTTACCAGACATTGTATTGTGCTCTCATCTCGGCGTGATGTATTTACCTTAGCTGAGTGTTAGTTGGTATTGCTTACCTAGCTCTCTTGTCGTTGTTTACATTCAGTTCTCTTAGTTTACAAACCTCACTATTTGTTCTGTACATTCCTTCATTTTGTTATCAGACTCTTATATAGACCTTCAAATTACCCAAACTTGAGACAACTTGATTTGTTAGCCGGGTAGGTACTACTCACACTTGTCAACAAGTTTTTCAATATAAAGACCCAATGATCTCCACCCAGCATTACACAGATATTTGTTTTAATCGATCCCAGTTTGAAAGTTAAAGCGACATTGCAGTCCCTGAACAACTTGTTGATATTACACGATATGCCTTGGCTACAGTATGCTGCTTGACATCAGTGTCATGATAGGATGTGAACTGTAACCCACAAGGAAATTTTTACTGCAGTTTAACTCCCTTTATAGTTGATGACAGATGATATATGATAATAACAATTTGTGGAAATTAAAACAACTACAGTATGTTCAAGGAATTAAAACAGGGAAATACTTTAACTTGTATGCTTTAGATTCTCCTCTGGGGAGGGGGATGTGGGGGGGGAGCAGTTACCTGACCAGCCTTCCTGCTCACCTGCATATCTTTCAACAGACCTGCTATATAGATTTTCATATAAACTGTACTGTATATGATGCATCCTTAATTATACACACACATGTATATATGTACCCTTTGATTATAATTTCTGTGGAAAATTCATCCCTTAAGATTTCTTTAGTTTTGAGAATTACAGTAGGGTACTTCAGGTTTTTATGGTCAGTGTTTTTGTTACTAATTGCAAGAAAAGAGAGACATTTCATGCACTTAGACTTACTCACTTAACATAAGAACACTTGATTGGTCAATGGGGGTTTATCAATAGCTTCATCAGTGAATCTGAATGGTTGCCATAAGTGTAGCTTTGCTTGTTTATCTGGGAAGGTGCCACTGTTAGGCTTCAAAGTGACTTTCTGCCTACTCTTTTACCTAGCTTCATCTGTGACATGAGGGGCTTACAAAGTGTTATACCATATGCAACTCTCATTGTGAATGTTTGGGTCTATCATCTGACCAATGTTTGACTTCCACAAATTTGTTCCCTTTCTTGGATTTTATAGATTTAAACCTAATCTGTGACTGCATACCAGTTGTTTCTTTAAAATAATTTCACATTCCTGTAGCATAGTCAATGATCAACTCTTTATCTATAGATAGCAGTATACTTTACTTTAGTTGCCAGTGAAGGAAGGATTAATGTTGTCTGCAAAATTTCTTTGAATCATTTGTAATGTTAGTCATGTTACTGCCTTGTTGCTACCAAGTTATTCCAAACTCCATGGAGATTATGAAAGGTTATGGCTGGAAATGCACATGTATTATTCATCAGCCTTACTTTTGTACCAGCCATCCTGCCAGTGGTAGGATAGTAATTGGTGTCATTACCACCCTTAGAATGTCGTGTCACAGGAACTGGTACTGTCTGTACACTGTGTCTTAGTGTTTAACAACTGGTTAATTGCCATTGGGATCCTGTGTTGAGTCTACTCCTCGGGGACCTGGCTTCAATCATCGAGTGTTTATGATCTTTCAAGCACCTATCCAGTCTCCTTAGTCTATTTTAAGAGCATTGTTTTCTCGTTACCGGGCCGATGCTCCAGCCATGAAGGAATTCCATCTTCATTAGTTCATCAGCGTTGAGCAGGAGGAGGGATGTAAAGTATAACGTCAGGATAGATCATGTGAAAAGTGAACATGCTTTTTACCACTAATTGCAACTTTAAGAAAATAATGTAATCCCTGTTTTAGGAAGTAGTTAGTTGATGACTTCTTAATGCATTGGCATTTTAAGTTTAAGTATCCTGGTTTGATTTAGAGATTACATTGTGTCTCTGAAGTATGCGTTTGTGAGGTATGTGTGCATGTGAAGTGTGTGTTTGTGTTCATACATGGAATAATCTCGTTAGATTGGAAGTGTATACATAATTACCAAAGATGCTCTGAGCCGTTTACAGATCTGCCAAGATTGCCAACATAGAAGTGGATGCACAGGGCATGGTGGTGAAGATGTTAAATTGCTATGTTTTGCTGATGGTGTAAATAAAGAGATTGTTAATAGTTTTGTGTTTAGGTATGCTGTTAAGATGCACAGATGATAAACAGAGCTTATCTGTGTGCTAAAGGAAAAAAACAGTTGGTGTTTGGTGATGGTGTTAACATGCACATATAATGAACAGCTGGTGTTTTCTGATGGTGTTAAAGTAAACATCTGGTGTTAGGTGATGGTGTAAACATGCATTTGGCGGTTGTACCAAAATACAATTTGATAATAAAGTGCTGGTGTTAGCTGATGGAGCCATACTGTAGTATACTGATTGAAATAAGTTGGTGTTGGCCTCGCTTGTTTACACTATTGTTTGTACAGTAAACTGTATTTCTTTGGATAAATTTCCTGGTATTATTGTTAACAAGGAGTTACTGTAAAACCACATCTTTTTCATCCAGCCAGTAGCTTAATCCATTTTAGGAACATTAACTGTCTTGAACAAGGTGGACAATATCAATACAGATCAAAGTTGTTCATTGCTTTCTTTTTAGTTTTGAATATTATGAAATTTGTCTTCATTTTTCAACAGTTTTGAGCATTTTTTCTCTATATGCTTTCATATTTGACGCATTGTGAAATGTCAATATCTTATTCTCTTGTCATTTCTCCAATAGAAGGTAATAAAATGAGACTAATGGTTGCATTCAAAAGTAGCTGAACAGACAGACAGACAGGCAGACATACACAGCATGAAACATGCCACTGAACGTGTTGTGGTCACACAATATCTAGTACCAAATGATGAATAATTGAATAATGCAGAAAATATAGGCACATTTAAATGATTTCATTTTAACAGTAACTCCAAATTGGAGTATTTTAGTCTATATTTTCTCACATTTAAGGATATAATATGTATGAAATTAAAGACACGAATTTGGCAATCTGCCAACGTTTGATACATCTTGCATTGTCCCCACCCCCCTAAAAAAAAGTGCAGTGCTTTCATTGGGAACTTAGAAATCCAACAACAAAACATTGTTGTTCACTTGATTAGGTAAGTAAGGTAGCTCGTCATTCGTCCATGCTATTGTACTTACGTATGCTGATAGTTTTACAGATACCTCTCAATGATAGAAGACCTGTTATCCTTGACTTTATGGTCCCTAATAAACCTCTTTAACGGTGCTTAAATTCTATTCTATCTTGCAGAAATTGAATTCTTGCCATCTGTAGTGCGAACACAGCTGTTTGATGAGCTTTTAGACCAAGACGTTCAGAAAGGTAAGTGGACAGCATTAATTTTGTAGAAGTGGATCACAAGTGGAGGAAATCAACTTGTGTTGTTGTGACTTGAGGACTTTAGTAAGTGGACTGACTTCAAACATAAACTGTGAAAAACAAAGAAATTTATAAAAATGCAAAGTACCCTTTTGTGCCTATATCAGCCGGTACTTTAATTAATACAGTCTGGCTAGGGTTTGCAGGCAATCATTTATGTGCATCTTATAGCATTATTATTATTCTGTGCAAAATGGGCAAATTGCTACACAAATTCAAATTTAACTTTTTGTGCACAGTTTGAACCATACTGTATCAATTGCAGTATTTATGGGATGCAAGATTCATAAACTTGGATCCTGCTATCAAAAATGGGAGTGCCAGGCATAAAGTTGGAATTAACACTGTGGCTCATCTAACAACTGCTGCCCAGTGATTGCTACAGTAGATTATAGTGTGCACACACATGTATACAATACATACTGTCATTCACACATGCATGTATACATAAACCATGTAAAATCTATGCAGTGAAGTGACATCTAAGAGTGTAGGGATGTTGTACGAGATGGTAGTCACCAATCTGTAGCAACTAATGCTCAGTGATTACTACAGCAGATTATGTGCACAACCAGGTGTACATACATACAGCCATACACACATGCATACACACACATCATCAACAGATCTGCACAGTGAAGTGATAATCTCAAAATGATGGAACGTTGAAGGAGATAATTGTAGCCAATTAGAGTAGGCAAGACTATAATTCATTAAGCACTGTTCTGGACAGCTGGTCCTGGCACCCTCCCCCCCCCCCACCTCTCCAAAGAGAGAAGCATTGGCCAACTTGCATGTTGGTTTAATAAAATGCAGAATATCTCCCTAAGAGGCTGGTTGTAAACCATGCATAATAAAACCTGTTCATTTTGAATTGAGATGGTTGCTCAGATACAAGACAAATTTAGAAGATCTACATACAGTATGCTCTTGAAAGATTCACAAGCTGTGCAGTACTGCATATCATATTAAAATATCTTTGACGCAATCTCGCTTTGTGTCAATCAATTCATTATACTGAATACTAGATATTCTAATTGCACTGATGCTCCAAGATAGTACAACCTTAACGACAGTGAGATGGTTATAACAGGCCATATTTATTTTAAATTAGCCAAGTTTTCATGTGACATAATATATTTACTTGCGAGAAACCACACTTGCTAGTGATTGATATGTAATGCAAAACAACAAGACCCCAAAACAGTAGGGGAGTAGCGGTTTGAAATCAGAGTTTTTGATTTGGTAAGGGGTACACAAGGGGAGTAATGAAGACCATATCATCCTCTGACAGTAAATGTTGGAGCCTAGAGGGGGTGTGATGTGGAACAGGTCACTGATAAAGTACTTGTGCAGATAAATGAATTGTGATGTAACACCAGTAGCATAGTTTAATATTCAAACCAGGTCATTTTTGGAATTATGTTAATTATAAACCATCTTGGATACATCAGCTCATAATGTCAGCACAATTCCATTAACGATAAAGTTGCCAGTAGTGACTGTAGTTAACACCATGCAGAATCTGTTGTTTGTCAAAATTGAAAATTTATGTCAAAAAAAAGAAACTTTGTGTAATTATATGTAGCACTGTTATACAGTGCAAATTACCGAGACAGGGTACAGCATTGATGGCCTTCTGTGTTCCCATGAAAGGGTTTATTGACTTCCTGGTTGCATTAGTTCTGTGTTGGGATTCATTGCTGCGATGTTCTACGGTATGTTTAATTTAGTACTCAACACCTGCCAAGAAATATTGGCTCAAATCAACAGTATGAGTCATCCTGATAGCTGTATTGTTTTGTGTAGTGATGATATAAGTGTTCTGTACATGACATACATATTACTGAACAGCATACTGTATAACCAGTGGCAACCTCTATGCATTACCAATAACCAGGGTATGTGTATGTACATTCCTCTATGTCGACACAACAGAACTGTTTGGGAGGTTTGCAGACTGTATGTCTCAGAGAAAGAATGACCGATAGTTGACGATAAGAGCCCTCACCAGGGAGGATGGGGAGGGGGGGGGGAGATGGGAAGAGGAAGGATGGGAATGGGAAAAGAAGGAGGATGGGAAGGGAAAGATGGGAAGGATGGGAATGGGGAAGATGAGAATGGGGGAGGATGAGAAGGGCAGAGGATGGGAAGGGGGGGGAGTATGGAACAGGGAGAGGATGGGAAGGGGAGAGGATGGGAATGGGTAAGGATGGAGGATGGGAAAAGATGGAGGATGGGAAAGGATGGAGGATGGGAAGGGGGGAGGATGGGCATGGGGGAGGATGGGAAAGGTGGAGAATGGGAATCGGAGAGAATGAGATGGGGGAGGATGGGAAGGGGATGATGGGAAGGGGGGAGGATGTGAATGGGAGAGGATGGGAAGGATGGGTAGGGGAGAATGGGAAGGGGGACGGGTGGGAATGGGGGAGGATGGGATAGGTGGGAATGGGGGAGGATGGGATAGGTAGAGGATGGGAAGGGTAGGAAGTGGTTGTTAGGAGGAGAGGGATTGTGAGGTGGGTTTTGAGGAGACATATTTCTTTCACACACTTCCTTCACAAACATAATTTGAGGATGTGGCTAATTGGGCGGGCCACCTGTAGGTTTACACAGAAGAGAGCTTCAATGTCAAATACATGTACTGAATGTTCATTAACATAAAGGGAGTTGTTGAAGACTCGCAAGTCTGCGTTCCATATTGGGAAACTAATATTAGGGATGATGTCATTTTAAGTAGTTGATATAGTACAGAACCATTGTTCTATGACTGGTTTGTTATATTAAAACTGTACAAATATTTAATAGATCTGTATTCTTTATTCTGGGTCAAAACATAAAGATATAGTATTATTGATGTATATTCATATTTAAGTCTTTAAAATGTTTAATGTCCTGTTGAGAATTTAATGAATTAAAATAATTAGGACAGAAAGTAGCATTCATGTGGGTATTAATTAGTTAAGCCTATGGTGATTCATCATATGTAAGCCAATAATGCATGCGTACCAAATTAATACATACCACTACAGTACAGTTAACAAATGAGTTAACAATGTTCAAAGTTCACAGTGTAGAACCAGACTGTTGAATTCCTAGATTTATTAATCTTAAGAAGCTGTCCGTTGTTAGTGCATTTCGTAGTCACCTCATTTGAGATAACCATATTAAATGGTATAATTAAACAATAAGCGCTGAATAAATGTCATTAATCTTAATTACCTGAACATAGTCATGTGATTGGTAATTGGCTGTAATTAGATTGCTTTCAGGTTTCATGAGAGAAAGAAATATGTTTCAACTTTTCAACTGATCAGGACTTGTTTTAGTTAAATATGCCTCAAGTACTACTGTATCAATGATATTTGAAAGAGGGAAGCGTTTAACTGTGCGAGAAAGAAGTGTTGTTCTTACGTGAATTTTATGACTTGTATCTGACCTTTGCGGTAAAACATAATATACAATGGCATAGATGATGGCTGTTCCTACATCCAGTAGATTGATACTACCATAAACTAGCAGGTTTTGTTTTACCTCAAATAGTTAACTTTTGTTTCAAATAGAAAGTGAAAATGTCCAGAATTTTAACAATTTCTGATTGACAATGTATTCAATGATGACTTAGGATATATAATTCTTTGATAATTGCGATCTTATTTAACTCCATACATGAAGCTGGTTTGCTATTTATGTATTATATATTTACTCTGTACATTAAGCAGGTTTGCTATTTATATATTATATTAACTCCAAGCAAGTTTGCTATTTATATGATATATTAACAAATGCGAACATCTGCCTTATAAACCGAAGTTGTTATGATCCATATGGTAAAAGTCTGATGTTTTTCTTCCTCTCATTTTAACAGAATTGGAACAAGAGTCACAGATAATAAATTGGAGTATTGAGATCGGTAACACACTTGGTGGAAGACTCTTTGCTTTGTGGAACAGAACAGCTGGTGACTGCCTTTTAGATTCGGCTCTGCAAGCTACCTGGGGTGTATTTGACACAGACGGTACCCTGAGGAGGGCCCTGGGAGATAGTCTCAATGAAGGCGGGGAACGGTGAGCTATTCTTTGACATTCTTGAATTTCTTGTATAGGATCACTTTTAGGAAAACAAATTGTTTTCTTGATTTTTTACCATTACAAACAAGAACTACAAGTCCTAGGTACACACTTCAATACCAATAATATATTTTCCGAATTTATCCACATGATGAGGGGGGCTCATCAATTAAAGTGGCTGTACTGTCTAGTTTAGCACAGTCCATTACAAAACCTGCTAACTTCCTCACAAGGTGTCAACTGCAATAATACAAGACTTTTTGTGGCCTCAGATAACTTGTTTACAATGTATTAAATATGTCAGGGACTTATGGACTTCCTCTTTCGCTGACATATTTTTATTTTGTAATATGAAGATAACAGAACCTCTTTTGATAAAGGTAGTAGTAATGAATAAGTATCTACCTGCCAACGTAGCTTGTTAACAGTTTCTTACAACTGTTCCCAAACTGGCCAAGTTATAGGTAATCTCTGTGAAAGGTGATAATTGCTAAGTGGTGGATAATATCATTCAGTCTTACCATCAAATTCTAACGTCATGAAAATGCTCATTTTTCACACATTTTGTTTCTTGGAAAAGCAATTTGCATGTTTTAAGACAGAAAAAAAATATTGCAACTATTAAAGGCTTCTATATCGCAAGAATTTTAAACTTGGACAAAGTTGTAACTGCATGATAGATTGGTGTATGACTTGTAAAAGTGCACAGTTTTTGGTATGACAATTCTTTGTACCCAATTCTGTTGAAAATTGACCAAAATCAATGCCTAAAGCTGTGTTAAGAAATATCCACTTGTCTCTCTGCATAATAGTAACTTAAAACAGGTTAGAGGAGTCATTATATATCAAAACGTGGCATTAATCTAATAAATGCATGTATACTTGAATGCCTTTCCTTCAAAGGAATCCAATTTTTGTTCTGAAACAGCAGTTTTGCACACTCCCCAGAGGTCTCTTTACCAGCTTGGGTCAAAATTAACTTCATTAAATTTACTACTACAAGGTGACTTTCTCTCAGCTCAAGATGTAGGCAGGAAGGTAGTTAATACATTTTCTGTGGTAACAACCTGAGCAAAAGGTCAACGATTATCAGTTCAGCCTGGGACTGGAAATTAATATAAGGAAAAGTTTTCCAAACAAACAGATGTTTTCAGATATTGGACACATTTATTCTGGTTTTAATTTTTCGATAAGTGGCAAGGACCTGCTGGGAGGGTTTATATCCCTTATTGTTTTGAATTGGTGTCAATAGGCCAATGTATTAAAAAATACATATTCATGATATTAATGACCAACCACTCCCCTCCCTCACACATACAACCAGTTAAGTCGGTGTTCTTTTATCGATTATTCTTCTTTGTTTTTTGGTCTAAATTCTTGTTCAAAAACAGGGGGGGGAGTCATTTTTTCACCCCCCCCCCTTAAAACCAAGAGGTCACAGATATTGTGGTTCTTCTCCCATTTCAGGTTCTACGAGAGGTGGAAAGCATACGAGTCGATGCAGATAGAGAGCATGCAGTTTACATTAGATGATGAACAGTGGCTGCAAGACTGGACTCTAATGTTAAGCCTCGCCGGACAGCCTGGTGCTGCCCTTGAACAAACACACATCTTTGCTCTGGCTCACATCTTAAGACGGCCTATCATCGTGTACGGGGTCAAATTCATCAAGAGCTTCCGTGGTGAGAATCTGGGCTATGCAAGGTTTCAGGGTAAGTATCGGTCACAGTTGTGTGTGTGTTTAAAATCACCAAAGGATTGGTCTCTGACAAATAGTGTTCAGTGAGGGCCATTGTACGACTAGTGTGTATTGTGGTAGCCAAAAGTTTGTCAATTAATAAAGTAGTTTTTTGTTCAGGTGGGCAGAGTACTTATTAATTACCCATATAATAATACCCTGGAGGCCAAGGGATAATGCAGGATAGTGGGTTATATTTCTTGCCTCTTACTTCCGTCCAGTTAGTAGTGTATCTATCTCCTTTATTCCTGCTTCCATTATCACTTCTTGAGCTAGCCCAATGACAGACCAGCTGTCAAACTCTGGAATCTGATGGCCCATCACACTGTTGAGAATCCCCATTGTTTTTTTTGTGGTTGACGGTGATTAGAGGTTAAAACTGAAAATCTTGTAAACATGGTATTTAAAGAAGGATCACTTAGTTACACTGCATTCAGGTTAGCGAACTTAGCGCCATCCTCCACTTTTCCATAACTCTACCATTCAGAAATGTAGCAGCTTATTCTTAGAATTTATGTTTAAATGCTCACAACAGTAGCACTCGCCGTTTGTCTTCTAGACCCAGTCTCTCCCAGAGATTGGTTTCTGGTTTAGAATTCCTTCACATACTTTTAAATACTGTGTCTTCACCTGTTACCTTTAATTAACATCCTTTTTTTGATTCCCCAGGTGTTTATCTGCCCTTATTGTGGGAGCAGAGTTTTTGCTGGAAAACGCCCATCGCTCTGGGATACACTAGAGGGCATTTCTCAGCTTTGGTTCCCATAGGAACAGAATCAGAAGACAACCTTGGAGCTGGTGCTAATTTAAATACAAGTGACGACACACAGACCGTCTACCTGCCATTGACCGATTATGAGGGCAAACTATTGCCTGTTCACTTTATAACACCTTTAGAGGTAAGTGGAATTATATACCAGCAATAAATTTTAAAAGGTAACAAAAAATAAAACAAAATGAATTGTTCATTACTGGTATTTGCTGCCCCACTTGCTAAGTACATCTAGTCCATGTAGAGTGTTTTGAGATGGAGACGTTCTTGTATGTAAAGCACTATATAATGCATATATTATTTATTTATTATTATTTATCTAGGAACAGACAAATAGAGTTGGTCCTGGTGTTTTGACAGTAAACAGAATAATATACCTTTGCAGCTGTTTTGACAGTCATTTTTAACATCTTTGGCATGTATTTTGTATTCCTGTATGTTATGGTGACATGAGAGTTCATGTGCAAGCTGCAGACTGCATAATGATGATGACTTGTAACATTGTAGGTCAAGGCTGGCTTTGTTGAAATCCAGGTTTATAAGTATCACAGATGTGAACTCATTGTAGAAGAGCACCACCATGTACAGCCACACAGTCATGATGTATTGTCACAAAGTATTCAGAATGGGTTTATATCACCTTATCAATGTAGCATTGAAATATAAAGACATATCGTCCATTGCTCCTTACATTGCTCATTACCACTGTAATGTGAACAAGGACTTTCATGGCAGGTTTATAGATTCCTAGTGAACTAGAAATTAAAACCTTGAAAAAGATGTCTTGTATGAATGAAAGCATGACCTACATGAATGATAACATGAGGAGGTGGAACTTTGACATTGTCAAGGTTTATTCTGTTGCGTATTTGGTTCGGTGATGCTTTTAGATGAGAGATATCTCACCTCTCGATGTTTGAACTTTTACAGGTTGGGACAGAAGAGAAACTGCTCAACGATTGGCTGGACTGCTGCAGTACACCGGGAGGCTTGATGGTCGCCCAGCAGATTCACCACAAGAAACGACCCGTTCTGATTGGTCAGATGGTTGAAGAATGGTTGCAGCGATACAGAAGGATTGCTCAACAGCTTTGACAGTTAGCCCCGGGCTAGAGAGCTAACTTTAAACCTGTTACTGCTGCTACACTACCAACCTTGTAAATTTATAACTTCATGGAGGTGCCACGTGACCTATTTCTACCAGAGGGGTTTATCAGTTTGTGGTGGATTGACTTTTGCATAACATGACAGGTGACTCGTCACTGGTATCCCTGGCGATCGTGTCCGGCAATCATGTTTTAAGTCTTATTGGTTTGTTTGCTGTGGAGAGTTGTAAAAAGCGTCCCCTTAAGACACTCTGACTATAACGAGATACTACTTTGGGAATATTTCTCCATCTAAAACATTTCTGTCTGTCATTGTTTATTAGTTCCAACTTCTTGTCTCACAATAGAAGGTAACCATGACAATCGCTTGTAAAAGTGTTTTATCTTGTGAAAGATCACCTTTATCTACTTTCAAAGTGTTTTTTTTTCACTCTTGAATTGTGAACAAACTTAAAGCAACTGCAAAGTTTCTCTGAGAGCAACAATATTTGCGATCTCGGTTTTTAGGATGTGTTGTAAACTTTCCTAAAGAGAGGAAGGGAGAAGGCATATATTACTTTACGGTATTTAACCGTTCATACACAAGTCACAATTCTCATGGCATCTGTTCTCTACTGCATTCCTGGGTTTGATGACAATGAAATTGAGACTGTGTGTGACTGTGTACGCAGTATACTTAATTGGTTGTATTACATGGGTCAAAGGTCATTACTCTCCATGTCATCAGCATGTTATGTCAGATGAACAGCATACCTCTGTAGGTATAGCCAAGTAGGCCAAAGGAATAGTGTGCATAGACATGTCAGATTGAAACATTCACCCAAAATTGTGGGTTCAGTTAACAGAAAGAGTAAAACCTAAGGGAACATTCCTTTCAGTTTTCTAAGTTGGTCATAAACATTGCCTAGTTTATTTCAACTTCATCATATGGACTTGGCTACAATCCAGTAGATTTTGGACTTTTATGTCAATATGATTGTCAAACTAAACCGGTCATTCTCATGCTTCAGAAAGTTGAAAATGTTTGAAAATATCTGAAGGACAGATAAGTGTCTTTAATTTTCCTGCCATGATGAAATTTGCAAAGCTGATGGATCATGGTTTGGATA
Source organism: Apostichopus japonicus (assembly GCF_037975245.1). NCBI lineage: Eukaryota > Metazoa > Echinodermata > Holothuroidea > Aspidochirotida > Stichopodidae > Apostichopus > Apostichopus japonicus. The sequence goes on from NC_092565.1 coordinate 8,936,323, forward strand.
AATAAATGGTTTTAGAACTTCTTGAGTGGATGCTTCTCAAAGTCCAGCTACAGTGAAGGTGCATGGAAGTAAACCATGAGATTATTAGGGGTTTGTTGAGGGTGGTGTGGGGAGGGGGTGGGGTGATGGAAGAAGGGGTATGGATGAAGGGTGTCAGCATGTACCACACTGATGGCATCTAAGGATGAATGTTCATCAAACAGACAACCAGCAATGATATTGTTTGTGCTTATGTAACAAACTTCAAAGTAAGTTTGGATGTGCAATTTTAATTTCATTTGTAATATTTTTCTAGATTTAGTATTAAAAGTAGGTGTCGTCTTTATGAGTGCATGAATCTGTCTCTGTCCTTTGTCAGCAAAAGAAAAGAAAAAAAAGGGGGGAAAGGGTTAAGTTGGTTTGTAGCTTGACTGGCCATCCAGATCGTTGAATATTTAAATCTTATTTCTAAATCTTTTTTTTCTATCATTTTTTTTTGTTTTTTTGTTGGTGAAAAGTAATGAAAATATATTAATATAATTAGTAAATGTTCTTCCACTGTCGATGTTGAGCAAGGGTATTTAAAGATGGTGATTCAGTCTCGCCCAGATAATTACTGCCTGCCTCCAAAATGAATTGCGACAAAGCAGATGATTAATTTGTTGATGTGATTAAAGAGTCGAACGAAACCGGTAGCTCGATGTTATAGAAATAGTCTACAAAATAACGGAATATAATATTTTTGCTAATCAATTGACATTATTCCTACTTGTAAAATTTATCAGTATCAGGGATTTTAGTGTATTTGTAAATGTTATGGAAGCCTACAAAAGATAATCAAAATTTTGGGAGTTTTCAAATTTAAAAAAATAGTGGAATTAGTTTATTCATTTGAAGATATAGAATAGACTGAAATTGATACCACACATAGGGATAGTGTACGTGTAATCTAGTAGCTCTACGTGAAACCAGTTTTTCCCTGTGTTTTTGGCACACATACTTTAACATATACATTTTATCTTGACCCCCCCTTTTTTTTTTAACGGCTAAAAGGAAAGCATTTCGTTAAGCTACTTAGCATGTATAATGGTAACCTGAAAAGTGACTTGATGGTTCTATTCTTCAAAGATGGCGCACCCCTTTGATATCAACGAAAAATTATTTTATATTTCTTAAAACATCAACAGTGATCTCCATCTTAGTTTTTGTGTTATGTTGTAATAATATCTAGAACTCAATTTAATTGTCCTTACTAAAAACCGTCTAACAATCTGGTTTAGTTTAATAAGACCACCTGTCCACCCTACTGTGTCAATGTATTCATGTGTGTATTTTCTAATGTGTGTAATTTTTTTTTAAAAGATTTTTGTGATTTTACAGTATTTTGTTTTACAGCGAAATGAATGCTAACGTTTTCAGTTTTCTCATCATGTTTTGCACTCGCTTGAAGACATTTTTACCAACTGCATCCTTATTCTATTTTCTTTTGACAATTGAGCAACTTCAATTTTTTAAATGTTTTGTGTAGATCTAAAGAAGGAATTAATTCTGTGTGTGAGTGAGTGACAGTTACCTTTCCAGAAATTGGAAGGTATTTTGGGAACGGATTGCATTTAGGTACAACAGCGAGAAATACAGTGAGAATGAAAAACGGAAAAGGCGACTCGACTCCAAGTGAACTCTTTTTTTAGTCTCCTGTGTTTATGCAACATGAAAATATTGATAGAATTGTCCCAACAATTTTTCTTTGGTACTGCAGACTTTTGTAACCCCTAAGTATACTTTTTATTTTTTCAACTCAAAGTAGTTACATGTGAAAACTAACACATTTGCAGCTGTAATAGGGTGACCACATTTTTGGTTTCGATGATAATCGTAACCTATGCATACATGATGGTGTATGTGTGTGAGTGCGTTCGTGACGCCAAGCTTGTAAACATGATACCTCAAGAAGGAAAGGTCAGAGCAATTCATATTTGATGTGCAGAAGTACCACATTGACTACAAGAAGCCTATTGTTTTTTTTGTGGAGGTCAAAGGCCATTTGGAGTCACCAGGGGTCAAAGTGTGAAAACCTTGTAAACACGATATCTCAAGAAGAAAAGTTTGGGTGGACCTCATATTTAGTGTGTAGAAGAACCATATTAAGTACAAGAAGCATTTTGTTTTTGGTGGAGGTCAAAGGTCATTTGGGGTCACCAGGGTTTAAAATTGTGAAAACCTCATAAACACCATATCGCAAGAAGGGAATCATGGGCAGACTTCATATTTAGTGTGTAGAAGTACCACATTGTGTAAAAGAAGCCTATTGTCTTTGGTGGACGGCAAAGATCATTGAGGTCATCAGGGGTCAAATTGTGAAAACCTTGTAATCACGATATCTCAATACTGGAAGCTTGGGCCGACCTCTTATTTAGTGTGAAGAAGTACCACATTGAGTTAAAAAAGCCTATTGTTTTTGGTGGAGGTCATCAGAGGTCAAATCGTGAAACCCTTGTAAACATGTACACCCTCACTATACATTACATCGAAATCATGAAGAACACTGCTCATGTTACATCATCAAAACCACAATGCATATTTGCATTCTGGTTTTGATGGTAATCGTGTAAGTGGGTTATTTGTGATGACAGAGGAAACCCAAAAGTGATGGACTTTGATTTGGGTGTAAACCAGGATGTGGTGTGCAGAGGCACAACCAAATTTTGCTCCCTTTTTTATTCCTTGGCCGAAGGCTCAAGGAATCTATGCGATGGTGATTGCGTGTGTGTTTATTTGACGCCCTTGGCTCATAAACACGATAATTCAACAATGGCAAGTCATACATTGTACAAAATGCGCCATAGTGAGTAGATGAACCCTTATGATTTTGGTGCTCATCTCATGAGTAATGAGGTCACAGGTCAAACATGAAAATCTCCAAATGCTTATAACTCCGCAACCGAAAGTCAGAATTTATTCATACTTTGTAATAAGTGTTGGTAGAAAGTGGGCACATGGTAACATATGTTCAAGTTGATATTATGCATATTTATGAGGGGGCAGGGCTTAAGTTTATTTTCACTTAAATAAACTTAAGTAAACAAGGTTACTGAACAACAACAAGTTGGATTGAAGTCATACTTGATACATTTATGCGCCATAGTGAGTAGAAGAGCCCTATTGATGTTGGTGCTCATCTCAAGTATATTAATGATGTCACAGGGTCAAATGTAAACATTTTAAGAAGTTGATATTATGCATATTTATGAGGGGGGGGGCTTTAGTTTATTTTCACTTAAATAGCTTGTAAACAAGGTTACTGAACAACGACAAGTTGGGTTGAAGTCATATTTGGTACATATATGCGCCATAGTGAGTAGAAGAGCCCTATTGAGTTTGGTGCTCATCTCTAGTATATTAATGATGTCACAGGGTCAAATGTAAACATTTTAAGAATCGAATCATACTTTGTGTGAAGGTATTGGTAGATAACGGGTATATGATATGTTCAATGTGATATTATGCACATTTATTAGGGGGCAGGGCTTGAGTTGATTTTTGCTACAAATAGCTTGTTAACATGGTAATTAGTTAACATATTTAGTAGATAGGTCCACAGTCAGTGAAAGAACCTTGCTGATCAAGTTTTATGACAAAACAAAAGCTTGGGATTATAATCTCAATTGGCAAGGAATCACAATATGCCCACTGGCTTTCTGGTTAAGATTAAGAACACTGTTACACCGTGGCGGGCCACTGAACTATTACCATTGAGGAGCTGTAGAAGACCGGAGAAGAAAGAACGGGAAACACTTGGTGTAACAGTGCATAATGGCAATTTTGCAACAGTTTATTTCATGTCAGCTCAATAACAAGAACATATGAAATATTAACGGGCCCTCCTTTGATATCTTAATTCTTTGGCATCTGATTCCACCTAGTTTTACAGTTCAGCAGAACTAATTATTACATATACTTTTCCATACTATCAAGGAAATATGTATTACTTCACCGAGGTCTTAACACACACTCAGAATGATTCACACTCAGAATGATTAAACTATATGCACTAGTAATACCATCGTAGCAGACGATGTATTTCAGGGGGTTCCCCTAATGACGACATCAATCGTGCCGTCACTTAACAGTGACCACGAGGCTATGGCTGCCATGATCATACAGCCATAGCCTACACTTTTATCACGTATGAACAAATGCTGCACACAGACACCTTCAAAATGGTCACTCCTGCATTATATCAAAACTCTAAAAACACATAATTAATCAATATCAACTGTAATTAATAATAACAACTGTAATCCTTCATCCTATATCCATTTTCCCAGTAAAATAGCTTACAATCCCTGACGGAAAATAGCTTTGTGAACACTGCGATCCCCATGTACTCTACGGTAGTTATTACGCTACGTTAGCATGTACACACACAGTATACTAACAACCTAACGGGCATGAGCTTACGCATGCACTACGATACATAAGTATAACTTTTACAAATAATACAGTTTATTCCTTACTTATTTGCTGCTTAAATAAACCAATATATTGAAGACCTCTAAACATTTACGATGGGCTTAGTAGTACTTGATTTAGTCAAAAGGTAGGATTTAAAGACCAACTTACCTGGAGAAGAGAGAACAGGAAAAACTTGGGTGTAACAGTACATAATGGCAATTTTGCAACAGTCTCTGCATATGGGTGTTCCACACTATGGACCGCCAAATGCACATTATATATGAAATTTTGGTGGGATCCCAAATTTCAAGTTTTAAGTTAATGTAGACTCCGCCCCTCTCCTTGGCCATGGTTTCAATGAAGCTGACTGCCATATTGAGGGTCTGTCAGGAGTCCTACCCTAGAAATATACATTAAGATGACAAATTGGGCATTTCAGGGCATAGTTTAGACCATAAATAAGGTCTATAGTTATGTTTAATTGCAAGGTTGTGCTAATGACTGAATGACTCTATTCAAATGTTTTGTGCCAGGTTGAAAAGAGGGTGGGGAGGGGGGGGGGAGGACACCCACAAAGCCTTAGATCTGCACCAGAAATTGTAGTCAAACAGGTGGATGAGTGTGTGTGTGTGATGCATTGTTTGTAAATACGATATCTCAAGAAGGTAAAATTAGACCAATTTCATAATTGGTGTGTAGGAATACCACATTGAGTAGATGAACCCTATCATTGTTTTCTGAAGGTCAAATGTCATTTGGGTCACCAGCAGTCAAACACTGGAAACCATTTCAACATGATAGGGTATCTCATGGTAGAAATCAGGACATTTATATTATAATAGCTGTTTCTGGTGAATAAGCTGAAGTCTATTGCAATGAAGTAGTGGAACCTTCAATGCATATTTGCATTCTGGTTTTCTGAAGCAGGGGCGAGTTGTCCTGTAGGAAATCATTAACAAACAAAACTAGGAAAAACAACAACAACAACAAGATCTTAAAGTGATATCTAAGAAGTATATTTGTTTAAATTGGAATCTCATTTTGAATTTTATTATTGAAGTGATAAAAAAAGGAATAAAATGAAAAGCAAAGAAATTTAATTATTTAACAATTACAAGGTGAGAACTAACAAACTAAAAACCCCTTTCCTCCAGAGTGGTAGATCCCATAGAATTATTATCTGATTCGAGAAAGACATTCAATGTTATCCTTGTTTAGAAAAAGAGACCACCAAGAAATTTGGGGTGTGGATAGGGAGGGGTCTGGTTAGGGGATGGATGTGGCTAGGGGATGGGTATGTATAGGGGCAGTAGTACAGACATGTATTGAAAAGAAAGCATGCTCAAGTTTTACTACAATATGTACTGGACCATGCAACTACATAAAGCATAATGTAACTGCATTTTACATATTTATATAGAAACGTTAGCACTTGTAGTTTTGAGTATAATTCTGTGTGAACCGGAGATTTTTTTCTTGCTAGGATATGTCATTTGCAAGGGATTACTGGTAAGCAAAGTACTAGTTCAAGTACTGCAACTATCCACCTGACATGTATTTATGTCCGGTAAGAAATAAGAAAGGCTTCAAAATTTCATTAGCACACGTACTGTAAGCCAGCAGAAATCTCTATGTACGATACAGCACCACATTGTGTACCTGTGAGGACTAACACTCCTCTAGGGTTTGATAAATTGATTCATGGACACTAGCATTAGAAGGGGAAAATGTGGCAGAGTCTAACAAAGAAAACCAAGATGGCTGGCAAACCTGTAGTTTTGTTAATCTGATGCCAGCAGAGTATTCCTGAATATTTAAATGAACTAACAATTTCTTAACATTTTCCTTTGCATCAGACAAAATATATAATTCTTAAGCTTTATAAGCAAGGTGCAAAATTATGCAAGTAATAGTTTGCTACAATGAAATCGAGATAAGAAAGAGGAAGGCACAAATAGTTAACATGGCGACCACACACAATGCCTGTTGCATAATCAAAAGTGCTTACACATGCAAGAGTTTGTTTTGCTCATAGAAGGGGCTCTCCCTGAGTGTCAGGGAATTAATAAACATTTAATAATATGCCTTTGATTCCAATCATTAAAATATCAGTCATGTTACTTAGGAAACTGAAATGATTACATAGTGAAACAACTTTCCCCTTGTTATCCTACCTCTCTTTACAATTTCCATTATTCCATCCTCCACTCTCATTGCATTATTGATTTACAAAACTGATGTG